>NC_141865.1:3752300-4084800 GCF_024713525.1 Acromyrmex echinatior | reverse complement strand
ATATAATCAAACTGTTAGTTAATTGAATTCAAAATATTTTATTAACTTTTCTATTTAATATTTTCTATTTAAAAAATATTGGTATAACATAACAAAAAATTGTTAAAATTTTTTATTAATCTATCCCTCTCTTTCCTCTCCTTTTTTCCCCTCTTCCTACTCTCATAATTTTCTATGTATATCATCTCATCCTTGTTTAATATTGATGTTAAGATGGATGAAATGATACTCGCAAGCATTATGAACGTTAAGTAGAACGTACTTTGTTTGTTATAAATATTCAAATTAAAATGCATTTGTTTTGTTGTATTAATATTTATATGACATGATATGTTTTTTATAAAATCAACATCGATGTTTTTCTTCGATAAATTGATTAATTAAAAGTCGGTTTCACTATCGATTATTTCACTATCAATTATTATAACATTGATATTTTTTTTAAACATCCCTTTATACTTAAAAAAAAAGAACAACAGGAAATATAAAGAATTTTAAAAAGTCGGAGATTAGTAAATTTATAAGAAAATAATGTTTGAAGTTAAATATCTTCAAAATAAAAAATTGAGAACTGACACACTATTACTCCAAACTCTTCATTAACGCCTCAAAAGCGTAGAAAATAAAAAAAAAAGATCATTAAAAGATAACTTTGTACATATCCATTTTATCAACTAAATTAGAATATTACATTGTATTATATACCTGTACAATAGAATCAGGACAACGATGCTTCTGATCTTTTATATACTCGCGTTGTTGAAGTTTGCGCTGCAATTGTAATTGAGCTTCTCGAAGCTTAACGGGTTTACCACTTACGGGTGGTGTTGGTAGATCCGAAATCACCTCTAACGATTGAGAATTGCGAATTAATATTTTAATTGGACAAAAAATAAAAAAAAAAGAAATATGTTTTATAAACTTAATTCAATAGTCTCACCTTTATTAAATGAAGTATCACGCTGATCCGAAGCTGAAAGAATGCACACAGCAGCTAAAGACCGAGTATCAACACAAAAATTATCAACAAGATGCCGCGCTAAGGCACTCAAATTTGGAAATTTCGGGCCCAACATTTTCTCTGCCCATTCTCTTATCAATGTAGATGCAGCGCCTAGCATTTCCTCCGTAATGTTTTCCTCTAAATGTTCCTCCTGAAGTTATTAATAATTAAATGTTACGTATTTACATATTACATATTCCAATATAAAAAAAAAATTTAAAAAGGAGTATTTATACACAGAAGAAAGTAAAAACAATAAAATATATCAAATGAAACAATTGTCATGTCATACAATATTAATATAACGAGCACAATACTTTAAGTTTAAATCATAGCAAATAGACAAATTAGAAGGGAAAAGTAGAAAGAAAGAGATGGAGGAGAATACACAAGAAAAAAATTCAAACAATTTCCGGCAAGAAGTTTTATCGATAAAATATATTACGCGAGAATTATAGAATATATATATTATTTGCATGTTTGTTGCTCACAGTTTGAGAGCCAGATATCTTTGGCAGTGTTGGAGGATCCAATTTAATTCGTTTGCGCATACCAGCATAACAGTAACGAGAGTTGCCTCGTGTGCCGAGCCTACGAGGGCGCACTCGCGGATATACTTGTTTCATGACTTTTCCAAAATCAGCCGTCGATAACGGCTTCATAGAATTTCTTATACAATACATGCTAAAAATAAAAATCATATGCAATATCTTAAAGAAAAAAAGTTCTTAAAAAGTGATAAGAAGATACAGATATATTCACAAACAATCAAATAATTATCGAAATTTCAATATATATAAATAATATATTCTTCTATAACATATTTTTTTATAAATAATATGTTCTTCTGTAACATATTCTTCCATAAATGAATATAGTTAATCTCTCATTTTAATTTGATATTTTCAAATTAAACAGAAATTTGAGAATTATACTTAAGCAAATTCTTGCTAAGTAAAACTTTATTTAAATTTAAGTGATTTGACTACAAAAATAAATAGAGACATTCAAATTTCTCTCTTCTATATATGTTCTATATATGTTGCTAAAAGATTTTAAAGGGTGAGTCTTCACAAAAATTCAAGACAAGAACTTCATGTCTGAAAAGACTTATTTTCAAAAATACATGGTGTTAAAAAAAAATTTCGTTTTTTTTCAAAAATTTCTAAAATCATCCAGGCTACTGTTATTGTTTTTTTTTTACTTACTTAATATCATGTATCTTTGAAAATAAATCATTTTGGACATATAATCACATGAAGTTTTCGGATTTTCTGTGAGAAATCATCCTTTAAAATCTTTTAACGTACTTAAGATACACCCTGTACATAGCGGACAACTTACTTGTATTCGTCATACACTTCTTGTTTCGGTAAAGATACATCCGGGTCTTCTTCTAAATGAGTCTTAATCCACATGATGGTCTGATGAATTTCGTAACGATTTCCTAATGGATTTAGCGGTTGCCTTAGTGGATCAACGGTCCCACTTGGATTTGTCAGCAATAACGGAAGTTTCAGGTACAACAATAACTTTTCTTCTATCTTAAGTTGTTCCACCTGCGAGAAGATTTTATCCACAAGCGCTCTAGATTCTTCGCTATAATTTAAAAAGATAACATATATTAATAACTTTGACTAAAGTAAAATAATCTCAAAGATATAAAAATGTATGAGAATGGATAGAAACAATTTATTGTATTACAGTTAAATTTGCAAAAAATGACTTGTCAAATACATATTTCAAATATTTTTAAATATAAAAAAATTTAAGAAAAATTTATAAATACTGCTTATTTTAAATATAATACTAATTAACAGATATCATTGCTTCTAAAGCATCAGTAGAAATGTTTCGAACGACATGTTACATGTAACATTTTAAATATAGTATACAATCTTTGCAGTATACAAAGTAAATATAGTATACAATCTCTTACTTATAAATTTTGTTTATTCAGGAAGTATAATAAATTTTACATTTCATAGAAATATTTTATGTTACTAAATTTTGCAGCCATTTTAGCGCATTCGAATGAGATTTATATCAAATTTTTTTACTATTTTTTTGCTAATTATTTGCTCTTTTCGGTTTTTTATCTCTATTATCCTGGATCCCCCATCATCGCAAATCAAATTCGTAGATGAAAAATTTAATGCTCTTTATTTGCTAATTTTTTGCTGAAAAACGAATTGTTTGCTCAAACCGTTTAACAGAAGAGAATTCAAGTTATTAAGCTAAACTCTTCATACTAAAAAAAATATATATACAGTATAATGAAATCGAGTACATCAGATTTTTTTGCTTCAACGCAAAAAAATTTGAAAATTTAACATTTTGAAAGAAATACCAGTTAATACGTGCGCCAGTACTGCAAAATAAGTAACCTAAATATTACTAATATATAGTTACTACTATAGTTACTAATATACTATAGTTATATACTAGCTATATACTATAGTTACTAATATATAGTTACTACTATAGTTATTACTATAGTTACTAAATATTCATTTGCTGGCATGTATTTGATGCCAAAATAATCCCATTGTATATACTATTAAAACATACTAAAATCCAATATTTTATTAACTTCAATATGTAAAAAAGTAATTAGTTTGTCAATGACACACCGTGCCACGATTTAAGATCTTTTTCTATTTCCAGAATTATTTGCCCGCATGTATTTGATACCAAAATAATTGCCTTAGTCAATGTACTTGAAAAAAATAAAATCTATTTTTTGCTAATCGTAAAACGTAAAAAATAAAGTTTCTTCTAATCAATCACAATGCTGCATCATAAATTCCTTTAAACAATGTCTACAGAATTATTTGCTCGCATATATTTGATATTAAAATCCTCAGGCAACGTATTATCGAAAAAATAAAATTCGATTTTTTTGCTAACCGCAACACTTAAAAAATAAATAGTTTATACTGAGAGCTCACGGGATATGTGAAATTTAGCACCCCAACTATAGTACTCAGGAATTCTGATTAGAGTTCCCGTTTTCTTTTGACGAAACGAAGAGTTCTATATCTTGGGTCATCTAAAAAGTATCCGCGGTTTTTTGTCACTAGATGATGATGGTCAATAGTGACAAAAAACCGCGGATACTTTTTAGATGACCCAATAATTTATAACAAGAGTTCTGCTTAATAATTATTTTAAAATAATTTTAAAAAATGGGGTGCTAACTTCTTATTGAAAATCGAGATCGAATATTCTGAGCCTAATAGTTTCATTTTGTGAATATCTAGAGTTCCTGATGCATGAAAAAAATTTTGAAAAATAAAAAAAATTTTAAAATTTTTGAAAAATCAATTTTTAGACACAATAGTTCTTACTAAAGTTCCTGCTTCCTTTCAACAAAACGAAGTTCTCACCGATGTGAACCTGGCGCTCAACTTTATCAAAAATAAAAATTAATACTGTAGGCCGTTTGTACTCGATTTGCGATAAGAAGTTAGCACTCCATTTTTTTTAAATAATTATTAAGCGAAACTCTTATTATAAATTATATAGAACTTTTATATTGTACATTGGTGACTACTTAACGTTTATATAATCTGTTTGCAATTCGGTAAGTGACTATCTGTGCTTGTGTTCTGTACTTACAATCTTACTATAGACGGTTATTATTAAATTTGTATATTTTATAGCCTGATTTGTTGAGCTTTCTATATTTTATTGGAATGACTAACTATGATAGAACACAGGAAACATCGCAATAAGGCGGATGGTTGGCACTAGGATTGCACAAATTGCAGGATAGTTATACTTTTTAAATGTCTATTATATTAATGCACTAATTATAATACCACGTAGATTCTTACTTCCTTCAATTTGTAGTACTTTAATTTGTTATATAGAACACTTCATCTCGGCAAAAAAAAACGAAAATTCTAATTAAAAACTCCTGAGTACTATAATTGGGATGCTAACTTCACCCTCAACAGTAACATCGAATAGTTCTAAATAACCCATTCGATGTCTTTTGACGAGTACTAGAGTTTCGGATATAACAAAATTATTTGTTAATTATTAAAAAAAAATTTTTTTAAATAATATTAAATTTTTTTCGGAAATCCGACGTTAAAACTCTTCAGAATTTTTGTCAGAACGCCGGATTTCTGAAAAAAATTTGATATTATTCTTTTAAATTTTTTTTAATAATTGAAAAATAATTTTGTTATACATCAGGAATTCTAGTATTCGCCAAAAGACATTGAATATACTATTCAGAACTATTCGGTACTACTGTTGGGTGTGAAACACCTCTATTTTGTGAAGTTCATTTTTTATGTTTATGAACGGAACATCATGAACTCTTTCTCTTGTTCTAAAGAATCCAAAACTCTTATCAAAACTTCGATTTCGAAGCATCAGGGTGCTAACAACTTCACATACCCAAAATTCACTAATCATGTAATTGCTGTCCCTATGCCAGTCAGAATTTCGGAAAACGGAATCTCGGAAAAGTAATAGAGTGGAAATCAATCAATCAGAATTATTGAGATGCATTACTGTTCGTCTGTACACTCACCGACTAAAAGGTTGCAACACTTTTTTTAAATAAGTTTCGGAATGCAGTCTGTTCACCAAGCGATTGGTTCTTACTTATGGATCCGTAGTTAGAAGTAAAAACCAATCGTTCGGAATAGGCTGCATTCCAAAAACTATAGAAAAAAATCTGCAACCTTCTAATCGGTGAGTGTACATGTACGTTAAATACAAGATTATCAAAATTAAATTTTTATACGTGTAAAAAGAAATTCATTATTAATAAATAATTGTTTGATAAGTATTCATCAATATATAAGTATTTATATAAAGTAGCATATAAATATAACCATATAAATATAAATATAACCATTTATAAATATAGAATACGTTTCAAGTTACGCATGATGTATTGTTTTATCTTTCTTTATTAATTGGTAAAGAACAAGGACAAACGATGCATGCGCTTCATGCGCAACTCGGAACGCAACCATAATCAGCGTTGAGGATAAAATTGCGTGCTTGTCGGTCCGAAATATTTTTGTAGTTGGATTCCCCATGGACTAACATTTCCGAAATTTGTGAAAAATCAGAAAATTTATTTTAAATATTTTATGAAAAAAGATAATTATTATATAATAGAAGAATCCGCAAGAAAATAAAATTTCAATATATTTTTTATTATAACAAAAGATAAAAAAATCTTTTAAATTAAAAGACGGTTTGAAGTTAAAATAACAGTTTATTTTCCAAACAAGACGCTCCATGAGAAACCTAAAGACCTTCAAGGGAAAGTCTGGCAAACATTCATCAATGATGTGACAAACTAGTGATTTTTATAGCAAATTTTAAAATAATAAAACAATCATTAAAATATAACGTTTTCAGTATAAATCATAAAATATAGCGTTTTTAGCTATGTTCAGATTCCTACCCGAATGATACCTAAATTACTTCATCCTTTACCGAACGTTAAACAAAGATGACATGAAAATTTTGACACATAATGGCTGCACCAATCAAAACTTAAACATTGGCAGACTCTCCCTTGAGGGCCTCTAGGGGACAGTCACAAAAATTTCTGACCGACAAGCATGCAATTTTATCCCCAACGATATAAATGGTTATATTTATATGCTGGAAAAATGAATACTTATCGAACAATTATTTATTAATGAATTTCTTTTTATACATATAGAAATTTAATTTCGATAATCTTGTATTTAATGTATACGTGCAGACGAACAGTAATGCATCCCAATAATTCTGATTGGTTGATCTCCACTCTATTACTTTTCCGAGATTCCGTTTTCCGACTGTCATGGGACAGCATCTTGACATTTCTCAACACGCTGAAACATGATTATATGACAAGTGGTGAAAATGCTTCACAAGGACCTCCCAACAATTTTAAAATTATCATACAAATGCAATATTTGCAATATTTTTACGTATTAATAAATTGCTCTTATTTCTATGTGGAATCTATTTGTATTACATTATGTATATAATACATAATTAATATTGGAACATAACACAAAATATCAAAATAATAAAGAAGGATATACCACTGGATATTTTTTGAGCAAAATCAAATTAAATTTTATTCCGCTAAATATAAATAAAAGATGAACTAGCCACATATATATATAAATGTTTCGGCCTCAATTAAGCAATCCTCAGTATGTTATGAAATCATATAAAATTATTAGATAAATAGTTTAAATATATCAGAAGAATAAAATGCAAATAGAAATGAATTATAAGTCAAATGAATACTACACATTGAAATTCAAGAACATTAGATACATAGTTACAAGATTTATGTTTCGCAAAGATGCTCGTTAATCGGTTTACAATTATGAATGTTATGAATTTAAATAATATTCCATTGCAACTCTTGTTGATGATTCAATTTGTAATTAGCAAACACAGTTATTACAATAGAACTAATAAACGATCGTTTTGTAACACAAGATTTTCAGATTCTGCGTTAACTTCGCCAATTATTCAACAAGATTGAGATTTTCTGTTGTTTATTATATCTATTGTAACAACTTTTTGTTACATATATAAGAAATTTTGAATAATTTAAATAGCTAAATCTATCAAAAACAGATCTTACAAAGAATATGCTACTAATTTTGTCAACAGAATGTAAAAAATATAATAGAATGTAATAGCAGAATTTAGTAGCATACTATCAGCCAAAACTTGAACAGAATGTATCATTTTGTAACTATTTATAAGGGATACATCTTATTCTAATTAGTTATATGACTGTCCAATTTTCTGGTAATCTGTAATTATATTTAACATTAGCAGGCACTGACAAAACATTAGCTTAATAGACTAGCCAACAGCAATTTGCAGCAATGTTCTTCTGGCAAAGTGTTATATCTTATAATAGTCGTAAGCATAAGTAGTTTAATTATAAGAATTGACCAATTACATTCGAATAGTCTCCTTATAGCACTTCATTCGTTAATTCTTAGAATCATGACATACAAAAACTTAAGCAGTAAAACATAAGCAGTAAGCAAATTGGACAATCATAGTAAAGACTGTAAGGCCATAATATAAACAGTCTTATTGCTAAAGTTTTTTGTGCTATTTTTTGTGGCTTTTATAACTTCAACTTACAACTATATGGCTATTGTAGAAAATATTAGGGCCATAACATCCAAAAAACTTAAGCAGCAAAATATGAGCAGTAAGGAAATCAATATGTTGGATTGGCTATTACATAAATTATGACTTTATGGTCTTTAATTTGATTGGCCAATTTGCTTACTGCTTACATTTTACTGCTTAAATTTTTTGTGTACCATAGCCCTTAAGGTAGGTTCAGATCTAAAAGCAGCAGGTAATCAAAACTTGCGCTGGTAGCAAGCAGTACAAAAAGTTGAAACCAGTAACTATTAGTGCAAGTTCTGATCGGCTGCCGCTCTTTTGTTTTTTATCTGCATCTATCCTTTAGAGAAGAGCCTTGTACACAGTTTAATTGCACACACCACTTACATCAGCTGGTTCCTAGTATTCTTTTACTGCTTTGAGATTTACTTGCAATGAGATTATATTATTTTAAATTAGCAAATTAGCAATATGGACAAATGATATACATCTATTAGATCAGATTAGATTACCATTGCGATTAATTTTGGTTATTAGGATTAGTCTACTGTAAAGTAGTACAAATCCCAAACTATATATCAATCTCATCATAAATTATAATCTTAACAAATTGTAGTCTAAAAAAATAGAAATCAGAGTGTCAGGTTTGCATAAAACTTAAAATCGACTTAACCTAATGCCATCCTCTATCATAATCCGAATCTTGTCCTGCTTGGAAGAAGCACCATGGTTGGCCAAGGTAGCAAATTTGGTTGCAACCAAGTCCTGCAGCTGATCGCCATCTCCGTGAAAACCATTCGAGGCAAATCTGCCGGCCGGTGGCTGTCGTTTCTCGAGGACGGTGGTGGCAGCAGTAGCAACGGTGACTGAGGAGGTAGAGGTGGCGGCGGTAATGCTAGCAGTGTCACCATTTTCCACACAAATGTCACTGCGCTCCTTTTTAATTCGTTTAACATCAAACGCGTTCTCTTCTTCGCTCCTCGCGGATGTTTTGCAGGATTTCGTCTCATCATGACTGTCAGTACTCATCGTAGCCTAAACCTCCCCGTCCCACCGTCCTGCCTGCCCACCCGCTCGCCCGCCTCCAGCCGGTCACGGCTCACGTATGCAGAAACGTATAGTCTCCCTGTGCACGGTCACTGCGAACTACCATGTTGTCCACCGTTCAGTGATCAGCTGGACTTACTCGTTAGCAACCCTACGCGCCATTACTCGGAAAGATCGTTGCATGTGAGAAACTGCCACACAAATCGCCGAACCGCGTACAATATGCAGCGACGCGCGAATCCGTCATAACGGTACCGCGCGTGGTAGCCGCGTCGGTACAGGCGCTCAAATCGAGAGCGCCTAGCAGCCAGATGAGAATCAGCAGGCGAGAATCAGACAAATCGATACCGGCTACGATGGTTCACGAACGTTACTCGGCTATTCGTTCGCGCTTCGTTCCTCGGTTTGTACGTTCTTATTCCGTCGCCATAGAGTATATGCTCTATACGCCTTGAAATGCCTTGACAGTGACACTGGGTGCATTCGGAACGACAATCGCTTACTGAGCGCTCAATAAGTTCTTTTCTCTTATTGGCATATTCCATTAGATCCTAAAATATAGACCAATTGTGGTTGTCGTCCTGAATGCACTTATTGGCTGCAGTATAGCAAGACCGCTTTTTCTGGCGCATGCGTGTTGGAAACACATAAAAGCATGAAGTACAATATGATGAAGCCTATTCTACAATAAGTGTAGGTGTAGTTGTAAGTGATTGTAGTTGTAAAAATTAGCCAATCGAGTCGAATGTGAGGAGCATATTTGATTGTGATTAGTCAATTCTTGTAATTACAATCACTCACAGCTGCGCTAACGACTATTAAACAGGCACACGTTTTACGGTCAATCTAAACGCTCCCTTAAGGTACATTCGGATGTCAAGTATCAATGCCACTTTTCATAGTTAAGGTGAAATCACACGATGCGAAAAAAGGCTGCGGAATAGAGAATGCGTCATTGAAATGCGTCATGAATCAATTAGCGCTATTCGGAATAACGCAGAATAACGCTGATTGGTTGCTTCTATGACGCATTCTCTGTTCCGCAATCGTTTTCTGCACCGTGTGATTTCACCCTTAGATCTTATATTTTAAGGCACGGAGGAAGGGAGAGGATTCTGATATGATTTATGGCTCATTGTAGAGGGCCTATTAATCTTAATCGATGAATTTGATCAGTGTTAGTCTTACAAGTTGGCTATTGGTCAACTTTACCGACTAAGACTTCTGACTATTGACTCATTGTAGAATCAACAGATTTGACAATTATATAACCATATTCTGATTGTAACAGGTCTTATTATTGCAAATCCATAAAGAAAATTGACATTAGTGATAAAACTTTAGATGCTGAATGTTGCTTCATCGTCCAAAGATCTATTAGTTCCTGCGAGGCTTATCGATCTTAGAACAGTTAGTTCTAAATAGTACTGAACACATACAATTTTACAACATTTATACAAATAATTTGTTGTATAATGTGCATAAAATATTATTAAAGGCAGAGCAATTTAAAAAGAAAGTTAGAATAAAAATAAATTTAAAAAAAGTAAAACTTAGAGAAATTTTCTAGATTAATATAACTGCTCAAAATTTTTTGACCCAAGAACGCGATTTAATTGTCCTTTTCTCCTATTCAATGGAAAAGAAAAATTTCGATTGGTCGATTCCCTTATGCACTATGGTACTTACATTCTGATCCGGATTAAATCCTCGGTGGAAACTAGGCCTATGATACCAGCCATATCAATATTTGGTTTTGAAAAGAGAGAAAGCGAAGATGCCGAGTGCAAAAAGTGCGAGCAATGCGAACAGACCTTAAGCTTGAATCGAAATGGCTGCTTAGGTGTGCGTTCGCAAAACTCGATTCAGTCAACACCGATCGTTTATTCTTGTTTAACATGTGGTAGATAACAAGAATAAAATGATACTCGGATTGATGAAGTCGAGTTTTAGAACGCAGCCCAGATAAACAAGTAGGACAACGGTGATGCGGATGCGCGGCAAATCAAGAAGTTACCTCCTTTCATCTGTGTGAGTCTTTGGTTGGCTCAGGTTCAGGTTGGTTCGCTACGCGTCATAGCATCAGATCGTTTCAGTTCATTTCAGTTCGTCTTGAACTGCTCGGATACGTGTTTTGAGCGGTCGCGTTAATTGCTGCATACACAGGTTCTCGTGGATAGTCTTCTGCCGTTTCTGCCAGTACTCGCGAGAAATCAGTGGGTCAGTGCTTTTTGTGCCATATCCATGGATTTGGATATGCCCGCGGACATGGATTATACTTCCGGATTTAACATGGTGAGTGTGTTCATGATGCTGTGTCGATGATCCAAGTGGCGAATGTGGTGTGGCGATTTAATCAGCGCCGCGACGCCCCCGAAATTTTCGGGTCTACGTGCCGTTGTCCATGAAAGAGTAAAACTGCAGTAAATTTCCGATCGTTTGGTCGAGACATGAAGTAAAGCTAGTAGAATAATTATAATTCTCGTACGATGCTCAAAATGAATTCAGTATAATTAGAAAACGTCTCTGATTATATTATTTCGACGAAATCATAATAGGGATGACAAAAGTATTTATATCCCCTTTCATATTTTTTTAAATAAAAAAGTAAATAAAGAGAATATGGATATGTATTTCCCGAAAGAAACGTTTTGATCTGTATACAATCAGGAAATCTGATATCAAGATGTAAACTATTTTATGTATACAGCTTTGAAAACAGCTGATAAACTGATAATTCTCCATCCAATTTTTACTAAATTCTCCTGAAATGCCGTAGTCAGAGTGACCATTACGTCCGGCTTTTCTTGGACTTCCATGTACTCCTTTTTTATGCCGGTATAATTGAGGACGTTCGGTCGGATTTAAAGAGTACATCCCTGACACATTGAAGATCCAGTTGAACATTCTCGGACGCCTGGAAAAAGAATACATGTCCGGAGAAAGTTGGACGTATGGTTCCTTTAGCCATAGTACATACCTCAAAAATTTTTTATTTGGGGACAAAACAGAGTAAAAATCATTCTAGGCTAGTATTCATAGTCGATTCTTATATTTAAGACTGTCCTAAGTACAGACTTAAGATGTCATAAGCCAATCAGACTGCTGTATTATTATGTTGAGACATTACTCAAGACAGTCTTAAAAGAAAAATAAACTATGAATACCATTTCTAATGTACTGTTACATCCCAATTTACATAAAAATCCTGACATGCCACGGAATTCTAACGACAGCATGAAAAGTGTTCAGCGTGAAAAGATCTTAGGACTGTATACTATGGCATTTTGAAGGGAAAAAGGGATTTTTTTTTTAATTATATTTAACAGGAAGTCTAAAATTTAAACAGTCATGATTTAATGAAGAAAATAAGTCTTATGCAATAAACTAAAATTCATTTAAAAGCTCTTAATTGTACTTTTAGATGGCTTAGTCTTTAGAAATAAGTTTTTGTTTTACTGTATAAAAATATTGAAAATGGCCAAACGTGACGTTTCAATAACTATGTCAATCTAATTCATTGAAAATCTTAATACATTTGATTTACTATGCAAATTTTAGATTTGTTTGCGTCGCTTGCATCCACAATAATCCATATGCTCCTATCATAGTTCAGTGTTACTGTGTTTATGGAGATTTTTTACTAATTTAGTGATTTTTAAGATCTTTTGGTGATTTAGTGAATTAGTTTTTTTATTTGATGAATTTTTATGTCAGCGTCCTCTATTTCTCTTATTGATCTTGTTTTCAATTCCTCATTGAATCTAAATTATTGGGCCATATTAACATAAACCAATCAAATCTTAAAGTTGCGTTTTCTGGCTGAACACAATCTAGTTATATAATTTATATATAGGTTTCATTTTTAATTTCACAAATCAAAATGTAATGAGTTATTTTGTCAATCATTCTGTAATATTGGTTTATTATAGTTATTTTTTAAAAAATATAAATGATAAAATGGTACGTAGAAAGAGATTGTTATAATCTCATTATATATTAGAGCCAATTGTTCCACCTTTTGGCAAATTTTACGCATTAGATAAGTAGCGAAATTATCCAATCGCATTGCCAGAGACTTACCTAACATACACGTAAAATTTACCGAAAGATGAAACAATCGGCTTTTTTATTGATGTAATTGTTGTAATACATAAGTGAATATATCTATAAATTGCAAACAGTGCAATTAATTTATTTATTGAAGAGCAACTGTACTGTCAACAGCGTTGCAAAAATATATTTATCCTGTTTTGTCTCCCCCCCCCCCCTCCTTTTTTTTAGTCATTTCACGCATTTGATCTTTTGGAGTCTTTTAGTGAATTTTGAAAGGATTTAGCGAAATTATTTTTTAAGCCGCGACAACACTGTCATAGTTCTTACTCACTCAAACGTGTTCGTTGGAGCATACGACATAAACAAATCTTCTGTCAACGCAACGATATCGTATTCAAACGTTTAATGCGAAAAAATCTTCAGGATATATGTGGTATGGCAAATAAAGTTCGATGACTGTTATGAGAAAATAAAAATATCATTTGATTAGTATACAAATGATCTTTATTGTTCTTCAAAGTTCTTTGAAGTTCAAGAATCTTCAATTCTCCGCCCTCCCCCTCTCTCTAGAGACTACATTTTTAACAATATATACCTTGTGAAAACTGTGAAAAGTCTTTTTTGGATATCACCTTAAGTTTTATTATCACACAGTCTCCAGATAGCACAATGCATTCTTCAAATTTTCTGTTTTTCTGAATTGTAATTCCTTAGGAATTTACAGAAGAATACAATAAGAGTATCTCAAGAAGTTATGTGCATCATGTTTAGAATTCCTGAAGACTTCTTAGAGTATTTATATAGAGTTTCTCTCTCTCTCTCTCTCTCTCTCTCTCTTTCTCTCTCTCTTTTATATTCACAGATATTTATACTTTATTAATACAAGCAAAATAGGGTTTAGAATAGAGAATTACCAAAAATATTTTGAATATTGATACAAGTGAATAGTGCTTAGTTAAAAGATTAATACTCAGTAAACTTCAATTAACGGTAACATTGCACCAATATTGTAATTTCTCGCCGAATAATGTATACGAATCATAATATATTTTATATATAATAATTACTTGTGATATATTGCGTTATAAATTATAATATTTATTAATGTAACGTTATCATTAATTGATATTTAATAGATATAACATATTTTTTCTAAATAAAATGATTATAATAGATTTAACTTCATTAAAAGAATTGATGTCTTATAAGTTAACGGAACAAAGTGAGCATAATAAATTCTAACATTTTTATTTGTTGCTTTGTTTATTTGTTGATAAAAATAGCCAAAAAAATTTGTTGTTCTGTCAGTTTTTTTTTAAATGATGTTTTGATAAAGGAAGATTAAGTTAATGAAACAAACAATATACATATAACAAAGCCAATCTATTTAAAAATAACATAGGAATTTGTTGCTAATTTGTTGCTGTTGAAATATCCTAGTTTTGAATCCATTATCTATGAAATAAGTATAAATAACAAAAACTTCAGCGTATAGGCGAACCAAGAGTAAAAAGTCAGTAAAAAGTTTGTTGCTTGCTTGAAATTGGTATTGATTGGATCATTTTTCTAATATTGATTGTGGTACTGACTTAATAAAATGTTGTATATTTGTATAATAATCTTGCTGAGCCCTCATGACGTACCTTTACCATTTGTCGTATCATGTCAGCGCGCGAAATGTCAGCACTGTGATTAGAGAACTTTAATCGCTATTAATTTGAAAACTCTATTATAGCCTTGACATTTTGATATTAGGACTTTCGTCTCGAAATAATTTTAGGAATCTACTATTAACTGGTAATACAAGAGGTCTGAGACACTCTGTATATATTCAACACGCATATTTTTATTGTTTAACATTAATATAGTTTCTAATATATACATAAATTTCTTAGTATTTCTTTTCATAATCAATTTTTATAAAAATAATTAATATATTTTGAAAACAAAGAAGCCTGAAAACAGATGGCTTTTATCAATATTTTGTAGGTCCTATATTTCTTATATGAATTGTACATATGCACGAATATAGAATAAAATGGAATTTTCTCTGTAATTTGCGTAACATTTTTATTTCTTCAAAAATACTTTTGTTATTTCTTTTATTACTGAACGCTTCGCTTCCCCCATAGCAAAAAACGTCACAGTTACATCACACAATCATGATTACGTCATGATGATGTGCGAATGTCCGCTTTATCATAAATGTGATGTCATAGCAATGTCATGGTGATGTGCGAATATCTTTGTAACATGTGTTATTTTGTTACAACAATCTTATAATGATATTATATTTTCTTTCTAACTGTTATGATTCTATTGTGACGTGAATGTGACTTTTTGTTATGGGGGGGAGGGGGGGTAGGTGATTGATTTTATATATGTAAGATAGTAAATCTGCAATAATATTTGTGAAATTATATTGTAAATTGAGACATATATACAGGAAAAAAAAAGAAAGGAATACAAATTTCAATATTTATATAGAATTACAATTAGTTATTCATAACGCATCGAGATATCACGAATAATTTAACTTAACATAAGATAAGAATTGTATTCCGTTATTCATTGCAAGCATTAAAAATAATTTATAGCATAGGTTTTCAACGTGGGTGTTATCCCCCTGGTGGGCGCTGAGGAGATCTAAGGGGCGTTGCTAATCCTAAGGGCAGTAAGGGGGCATTGTGGAGCAAATGGGCAAAAGAATACGCCAGAGAAATTTAATCTCCTAAATGTTTTTTAAACAAACATTTAAACCTTAAACATTCCAGCATTATGGGCTGTGGCAAAAAAATTTTTTATTGCATTTTTCTCATCCTAATTAGTTGGAACGTAGATTTAGTACGTTACAAATCTTTTGACGAAAAAGAAAAATCCATTGCAAATAGTTAAGCGTGAAAATTTAAGAATGCTGCTGACAAAAATAGAACCAAAATGGTAGACAAATTACTAGCGTCACACCAAGTCCAAACTTCTCATTAATGGTAATTTTTTAATATATATAAATGTATATTGTACTATAATTTTTTAAATATTTTTTATTTGATTCTGTATAATTTTCGTTTTGTTTTTATTTAGAGTTCAGAGAGAGTTTACGGTCAAGGGGGCGCTGAATAAAAAATATTTTAAAAAGAGAGCGGTGAGCTAGAAAAGATTGAGAAACTCTGATATATACTATATGATTTATAATATACGTAATGAAGATTTTCAGTACTCGCAATGAATAAGGAGCCAAATATGTGTATGAGTAACATTCAAATTAAAGGTCATCGTTCATTATTTAATTATTAAAAAGTTATTCACAATAGAAATTTTATAGACTTTTTACAACATGAATGAACAACAATGAAAATAAAGAATCCTGCTGCATGCAATTATTTTGAGATTATGTAATTGCAATCTGTAGACATTTATAATAAATAATTAAATAAATAATACAATTACACTATAAATAATTAAATATGATGGCAAATCTCCAGATTAGCTTCCAGGATCTTCTTTCTCTTCAATGATTTCGATCTTGACGTATGTTGTCAAGGTCAACCCTGAGTAATCTCCAAGTTTTAGCCATCGCTCGTTATCATTAAAAAATTATTAACAAGAAAAGTTTAAAAATATAACATCTCATTGTAATACAATTTTTGAGCGCACAACTTCCACGCGAAGTGACTCTCACCCTACCTCCCCTCCTCCTACTTTAGAGACGCACAACTTCAACGTGAAGCGACCCTCACCTCACCTCTCCCCCTGCTAAATGGGCGCACGACTTCCATAATTGTATTGTTTCACGTGGACTTCGACTTTGTGCAGCAGTACAAATTATGGAAGTCGTGTGTTAAGCAGGGGGGGAGGTGGGATGAGAGTCGCTTCGCGTGGAAGTTGTGCACTTTTAAAGCAGGGAGGAGGGTACGTGAGGTGAGAGTCGCGTGGAAAGATAAACATTTCTAAGCAAGAGAAGGTGAATTTTTTTTTATTATATCGTTAATGTAATTCAAAATATTAAATCGCGATATTCATTATAATGAATTTTTGAAAGCTTTAAGACGAACTGTTTGTAGTTAGTTCAAGAATTCTTCATGTATTTATTTTTCTAATTGTAAATAATCTAATAATAAATTTTTCTAATTTTTGTACATATTTTTTAAAATGAATTTTCTATACTTCTATTCACCTTGTGCTATTTGGAAAGTAGAACATAGGGCGATGAAGGAGACTCGCTTTACAAATATTTTAAACGTTCAGAACTGTGTGACAAGATTTAAAGCGATATCTAAAGATGACTTTTCACAGAGACTTTTCTCGCCTGCTGTACAAATGTCGGAAGTGTATTGTTTCTAGGTGAGATTACTTTGAAAGACAATAAAGGTCGTTTGTATATTCATTAAATGTATATTTTCTCATAACATTCACTGAACTTTCTTGCCACATCACTTATATACTTTAAAGAGATTTTTTTTTGAATTGTATTATTTATTGTGAACATCCTTAGTATAAATTTTTCTCAGAATTTTTCATATAATTTTTCTATATTAGAATTTCTATATTAATTTTATAATTTTCTCACATTTTTTATATGAATTGGAACACTTCTCAGAAAATCTACATCTTTTCTCAGAATATTCCATAAATGTTAATTATGAAATATCGTAAGATTTCTAAGATTTTTTATAAGTATAATTTCTGATGAAAAATTATAAAATCTAAAAAATTAAAAAATACTTTTTAAATATTATGAGAAATCTCAAAATATTTCAGAATTCTTATGTATCAAAAATTTTGAGAGAAGATGTAAAGTTTCCGAATATTTCTGAGTATTTCTGAAAAGTATTCCAATTAATAAAAATTATAAGAAAAATTTTTATCAGGGATGTTTATATAATTGAGAATATTTAACAGGTTATTTAAGTATTACATAGTATATTTCTTTTTTACGTTATTAATTTTATAAGACTCTTAACTATATAATCTGTTTAAATTGGTGTTGTTTTTAATATCATTTTTGACATCATGACAATATAATATCTAACACTAATATCTAAAACTTATTTTCTATAATGTTAACACATATTTCGCATATAGTTCACGTTACGTATAGTATAAAATTTCGGACATAAAAGCGTGTTCATCGACAAAAGCAATGAACACGCTTTTATGCCCGAAATTTTTATATACTACATACACTACATTACACATACCCATTTCCGAATTTGTTGCTAACTCTGACACATGAAAAATAATTAGTTTATCTGGATCGGGACTCGCGCCCAGCACTAAGTTTTCTTAAACATTGTTTAAAGAATTTATTGCTCACATGTTTTGAGTACCAAAATGTTCCTTGTAACATATACTATCGAAATATACCCATTTCCAAATTTGTTGCTAACTCTGATACATGAAAAATAGTTTATCATGTCAGAATCAAATATATAAAATGAGGCTTGAAAAAATCTATCAGTGAAAAATATAAATCATGTGTCAGTCTTGTTAAATGATGTCGCCTTCCTCAAACTCGTAGCTTTGGGTCTTCTTATGGAAAGATGCTTGTTTCTTTTTAAGAATCCTGTTAATCAGTCTACCCTATTCCACCAGTCAATCATTTTGTTGATATGCCAAGAACTATCTATATAGCAATATCTATCATATTTGACAACACTATCATATGCCAAGCGACACACTTCTTTAGGTCCGATACCATAAAAAATTTGAGCCAGTTTTAGCAAGTAATCAGTTAAACTTCTTTTAATCTGCAGTGCAAATCTTGAAACGTAATCAAAAGTAAACAAATCAGGATAACTTTTATAACGTGCTATACATCTTTTCAACGACTCTCTGCAGATTTGATAACTACGTGCTACGGATCGATTGCCTTTTATTGATGATCGACTCTGCAGCCTGTTTTATCAGTTCCACGGATTTAATCCTTCCTTTTATAATTGTGCATTCTGAAAAACACTCTTTGGAATATTACAATCTTGTCAGTTTTTTTTGTAAGTTATTTATTATCAACTTTAATGCTTAATATCTCGGTTCGCAGGGCCAACCTAATGTTTTTTCTTACAGATTCTTTCGTTTTGTACAAAAACGCATGAATGAGCCTAATTTCATCGAAATCGGAGATGAAGGTGACATTCTGAATAATTACCAGTCTCTCTGTGTAAAAAACATCACTAATGTTGATTCTACAATGAGTCAGTAGTCTTAGTCTGAGTGGGTGAAATTAGCCAATCAGCATTAGTCGTACAAATTAGCTATTGATCAACTTGTAAGATTCAAACTGACTGACTCATTGTAGAATTAGCATTAAGAATAACAAGAGCAATCTTACACTTTTTACCCTAACAATACAAGTAAACTTTGCGGCATTGTTATTAAAAAGGTATAAATAACCGTTTTAGTAATCACACTATTAAAACAATAGAAGATTAATGAATACACTTACTTCTAATCTATCTAGTTGCAAAAATGATCTTTTCAGACTAAAATAGATCTGCTATTATTTTACTTTTGGCTCTCAAACACACAAGTACATCCAAGCTTTCTGACAGCTACCGGACGGCAACGAACTGTGGCGTGAGATTCCCACTCTTAGTTGACAAACCGTGTGGCGAAATTTTCTAATGAATACGTTATTACTGAGAAACAAAGTATGAACCTTTTTCCCCAAGGACCT
Source organism: Acromyrmex echinatior (assembly GCF_024713525.1). Taxonomy (NCBI): domain Eukaryota; kingdom Metazoa; phylum Arthropoda; class Insecta; order Hymenoptera; family Formicidae; genus Acromyrmex; species Acromyrmex echinatior. The sequence goes on along the minus strand of NC_141865.1, from coordinate 4,064,881 downwards.
TTACTTCTCGGTTTACTCTACCCAAATTAAAAAATTATTCAATATAGTTTAAACAAATTTAATAGTTTAATATTTCATAAATCTACAAAAAGTGTCAAGAACACATTTAAAAATAAACACATTTAAAAATGTTTTATATTTTAATATTTGTTTTAAACACGTTTAAAACGAAAGCAGTTTAATTTGATGTAACATTTAAAACATATTTTGACCTACAACCCTAATTATAGTGAGCTTGGACTTTTGTCACACGCTGTAACATAAATGTGATCAATAGATTAAAGAATAAGTGAGAATTCTTTCATATAAAAAATATGAGCAAAGAAGTATCTGATAAAGCGAATTCAAATATAAAAGGCTCTGTCTAATTTCCTGATGTCGGGATAATACCAGTTTTGTTCAGTGCTTTTTGTGCTGCCAGTAAATTGATAAGACACTTCTGCGCGATTAGTTAATCACTCGATCATTGAAAATTTATTAATATGCCCATGTATATTAACATAAGGACCTCTAATTTCATGTGCTGTAAGTGCTGTGTTTATTATAGCACATAAAGTGTTCGAACCTGTATATATATTTTATTAAAGCCTCATATTATTTAAAGTAAAAGAAGAAATGATAGTTTTGAAGCATTTTTGGATTAATTTTTTATTACATGGCCGCTTGTAATTATTTCTACCGTGCGACTTCTAAAAGCAATATTGGAAGAAAGAAATATACATTGAAATAAAATTGTGAATACATAAATATAAACACACGTATATACACAACGAGAATACAGAGATATAACATAGTGGCGTGGCACGATGTAGCGCACGCGCATCTTCGTGAGTCGATAATGCACTATCGAAGCAGCTAGCACCAACACCGACATTTCGCATCAGTGATTTATACTGCAGGCATCCCAAATTGTTAAAAACAGATTTTCGCATTTCTTCTCTTTCTCGCGATTAGAGGGACGTAATATCGTCATTATGTATTTAGCGAGGATTTCAGTATATGTCACAAAGATTGAATAAATTATATCTAGACAAAGTGGTTTAAAACTATTTGCTCATTTCAAACAACAAGTTCTGGTACTCGGTCTTTTTTAATCAATCTTTTTTAATCCTTTGTAGATGAGCGACCACTTTTCGGATCATTTTCTCTTATTTTGTTAACTCTTCGCTCGATTATTATGAAATTTTTACCTGTGAGACAATTTGATAATGCTTTATTCCGAGGTCAAAAGTAAAGAAATTTAAAATAATATACTGAATAATTTGATTATACCAATAAGGCGTATATAGTTGAATACATTTTGGTGAAACCAAGCAGAATTTCTAATTATTATGATAGGACTCGACATCTTAGAATATTTAATAAACTTAACGGATTTGAAACAAAGGCTATGGGAATTAACACGGTTTCACTCATTAGTTTGAAATCAAATTAAATATTATACTATTTAATCACAAAAATAATGATTAAATAATGATATAACAGACAATTACTACAACTACTACTGCCAATTACAATACCGACTTCGAACTTTTCAACTCATTTGAGTCATTCTTATCGAAATATTTAATGCATGCTGTTTTGTGTCTTGTAGAGAAATCCAGGTCAAATGTCCGTATGTATATTGTCCAATCAGTTTTGTGATACATTGGAAACAGAAACTGAAAATGACATTAAGTGGCAACACACCAAAAACTACATTACAGACTTACAATAAAACTCCGAACCGCTGCAAGCCAACACCGACTACATTTATAACATTGTTTAGTAACAACAGCAGTTGTAATTACTAATATAAATTGTGTAAACGAAGGTGTATACTGGTGTACTATATAAGTGTAAAGTATAAAGATCGTATAATAATAATTAAAATTCTATTTAAAGAACTTAAAATAAATTAAAATTTATTATTTATTATTTCAATATTTGATAAATGTTGACAATAACGGATCCAGCTAACCTTGACGTAACTTTGTCTAGGTCATGACTCTGAGCGATCTTCAGAAAGTTTTAATTCAAATTTTTTATTCAAAAGACTTACAAATAAAATTGACAATATAAATGTATATTTAACTGTATAATTTAAATTGTAACTGTTATAAATAACTCAATATAACTTTCTACGCGAAATGAGTTTCAGGGTGGATGTAACTTCGCGCGAAAAGTCGGATGCTCTTAGCCCTTAGAATTTTATGTTCTTTTTCTGTTCCTACTCATTTCGTTGATATTGAGTAAAAATATAGACAACTTATTTTGAACAAGTAATACGATAATAGAAGTGCGTGCAGTCCTAGGCGTACGCAGGATTTCAGTTGGGGGGAGGACGAGGAGGGTAAAATTCTATCTTCACACAAGATTTATAAAACATACTTATATTAAAACCAGTCTTCAGCGAACTTTCTTAATACTTCTTCCTCCAGCTTCTCTTTCTTCGCAAGCACCGTTTTTTTGTGTACACTCAGGTTTGTTTTGTTTAAAACTTTTTTTTTAAACATCAAATTAAACATGCTTTTTTTAAAAACAATTTAAAACAAATGTTTAAAAAAAAACATTATTTTTTTTAATGTGTTTTTAATACCATTTAGTAGAAGAGAAGATGGTACTCTCGTTACATTTTACACGATAACTTAGTTTACGTGGTTAATAATGAATATTTAAGTTTCAAACTTGACAATTACATTCATTAAAATGTTGAATCGATTCTGAACCCAAAATTACGAAATATTTATTATTTAGGACACTATTAATAAAAATGTGGCGACATTGCATAATTATATAATAAAGGGGTTCTCCCCCCCCTGCTCTGCCCTGCATACGCCCATGTGTGTAGCCTATATAAGAGATTACATAATTACATGATGTTCATTGTACTTTTATGATTGATTTTGATTGGGAAAATGTCAAGATTAGACAAGAAAAGGCTGATGAAATGCTTAATAAAAGACTGATTTCAGAAATGATCCATATAAAGTAACAGAAACAGAGTTTGAATTTACAGAATGATACGTATTCTTTAGACCCTATATATTCTTTAGACACTATATATGAATTTGTTTATGGAATTGTGGCGTTGTTTTCCCCCCCTTTGTTCTTATTTTTATTTTTATTTCAATAACTACATGATTTTATTATTTTAACTCTCATTTCATCTCTGACTGTCGACAGACCTTTATGTCAAGTCACGAGAAACGCTTACTATGTAAGTTAATAAAATTAAAATTCAGACAAATGATTTTAATAATTCTCTAATTTTTCGTTTTTCGTTTTTCGTTTTTCTTTTGAATGAACATAGCAAATCTGACAATCTGATGAGCGATGTGATTCTATTTATTGACGCAATGTATATGACTTCGATTTTACTTTATGTAAGTTTTTATATTATATTATTATTGTATAAATTAATATTTTTGATAATCATTTGGCTATTTATCATTACATAGCTAATTTGGATAAAGAAGAACGAGCTTGAACGAAATTGTCGGGAATCACCATCTTGGAATTTGCGTTACTTATGTAATTTTGATTTATATTTTATATTGATAAGGACCCGAATTGAAGGATCGAAATGTTTATTTTATTCGTTTTGTTACATTCACACGAAAATAAAGAGTTTTCTATGCATCCGAACAGCCGATATAGGCTCTGATGGGCTTTTTTATATTTTTCACTGATAGAGTCTTTCGTTCGATAGGGCTTCATTTTATATATTTGTTTATGAATAATTGAGAATGAATATTGATAATTAGCTGCATACTACTCTGTTCTTGCCATGATAACTCAAAAATGGTTGTAGATATCGACTTCAATTTTTTTTTAAATAAAAATAATAAATTTTTCCATAAACTTAAGCTACTTTTGCACAAAATTTATTTTTTAAATCCATTTTAACAAATAATTTTGATATTTCGACATTTTTTTATTTTGCACTGCCATTTTTGTAATCTTCATGTTCTTTTCATTTTAGGTTCAGATATATATATCTCTATAGATGAGAATCTCATCAATAAACTAGTACCAAGAAAATTAAAAAATTGTCACTCGTTTATACGAAATCATGGCAAAATCATGGCAAAAATACAGCAAAACACAAATCGTGCGATCGTCATTATCAATATTGTCCTTAATTATTCATATTTTGTGGATTTTTGTGGCCGATTTTATTTATTAAGAAGCATTAAAAACGTGCTAAAATAAAAATTCATGAATGTTTATTCAATTCTATTATTCAAGTCTACAAACGACATGAATTTGACACAATTTTCAACCGTTCGAACCTTTCACTTCTCTTATAGAGGGAATCTACTTTCAAAGATCGAAAAAAAGGTGATTTTTTTGACATTTTTTTTTTTTAAGAAGAATACTCATTGTTTAAACAATTTTTGCACGTTTTATTTCTATTAAGTAGCGTTCATTTCTTTATGCAAAAAAGAAATTGTTAATATTAATTTTTTTAACTTTTTAAATTCATCGAGAAGAGTTAGCTCTTATCTAAGTAACGAACTTTATGAAAAGTTAATCAAATAATTTTTTTAATCGTGTACATAAAAATTGAAGAAAATGCATAAAACAGATTTAAGAAAAAAATGCGTTTAAAATTTTCGTTAAAAAATGTAGTTCTTGAATATTTACAGTGCTCAGAGACTAATCTGCTATTCTAGACATACAGTAGCCCTTTATCTTCTTTATTAAATTCATTCCGAGCAATTTGGGCCAGTCTACGAGAGTCTCGGGCCTCTCTCGTGTTACTCAGTTATCTCAGCTCTTGCCTGGAGATTCGTTGTGTTATACATATTTGCATAGTGCGTGTATTTCGGTTCATAATATTAATTTCCAATCATGATTTCAAATTATAATTTTCATTCGTAATTTATAAAACAGCAAAAATCCCTTGAAAATTGCCATTCATAAACGCCAATTTTGAGTATTTTTACACTGTAATTGAGGTAATTTTGGCGCCAGTCTCGAGTTAAAACATTTGTTCGCATTCTAGGTATATTCACCTAGACATCGTGTTAACAAATCTTCGTTTGATATATAGGTGTAAATAAAAATTAAAGGCTTCTCGATACCTCTAATTTTTGTATCATGATTTTGAATATCATGATTCAATTAAAGGTATCAAGAAACATTATTTATTTTATATCAATTTATCAAACGAAGATAATTTGATGCAGGTGATTCGAAGCAATCGATCATGATCTGATAGTCACAATCGAGTTTGCTGACGTACTGTTAGCATTTTGCTATCTGGATGAATATGCAAATGTTTACTAAAAATAAAAGAAGAGGCCTTTTTACATCACTGATCTAAACTTTCAAGGTTTCAAGATAGTATAACCGTTGTTTGGGAAGATTATGATAAACATCAAAATTGTTTATTTTCTTCTAATAGAGCTCTAAGAATTTTTTCAGAATTTTTTGTCAACTTTTTAGTACTGCATTTTCTTATTGGCAATTATTTTTACCAACATAAGAAAATACTAAAAAATTCTGAAAAAATTCTCAGAATTTTATGAGAAGAAAATAAATAATTTTCTGTAAAGTTGATAGTAGGTAAAAAATTATTGAAAATGAATATTCGATGATTTTTAGTAATTAACATCTTGTTAATTGTTGCGAAAATTATAAAATGATAGAGAACTTTTCGACTCAGTTTAGTCCGTTCTATCCCTATGCGAGAGTTTTATCGTTACTTATTAAACACCCTGTATATTCACTAATGTGAAATTTTTAGAGACACCAAGGTTAGTTATTTAAGTGCATCAATTACAGCGCCGATTCCTAATTGCTCTTATTTACTCGGTTTTTTAATTAATTAATGTTGCAATCGTCATTGACGAATCCAAATGGGATAATAAATTATGAATACATGCATGCGGTTTCAATGTTTCTCTAATCGTTTAATTATACATTCAATATGCATATATGTCATAATCAAAGTATTAACTTTAATACATGTATACCCTTATTAGTAACAAAAATGTATACATTTACGTGTAGTAAATGTATATATTGACTACAGTAAATGTATACATTTACTGAGTTAACATTTTGACTGTAACATATACCATAAATTCGCAATACATTTAGTTTCTAGAACTTCAGAAAGCTTCACATTAGAAGAAACAGTAAGTGAACGAATATGTAAATATTTGATTGAGAGTAGTCTAAATTCTTTTAAATCTTTGTCACCCATAACACCGCATTTTTCTGATAAGATACTCAAAAATCCAGATTTTCCAGGGTTTCACTTATTCTACCTCCATAGTTACTCAAGATAAAATGAATAAACCTATCCGTGGTTGAAGGTCAAATATTTAAGGATGTCAGATATTTAAGGATGTTGAAAGATGATTGATGTCCAATGTCATGATTATGCATCAAGTGATAAGTCAAATCAAAAATAAAATTTAACTACTATTATGATTATTGGAGAGTACTTCGATAATAATAACTTTTAGTATATAATTTTGATTTTTCTGGAAAAAAATTATTTATTATATATAGAGGGTTGTAAGCGTGTAAAGCATTATCTTTTTAATGTGGTTCACAGAAAATCAGATTCATGATTTTTATGAATGTATCATCTTTTAATTTCTTATGATGCAACACAAATAAGAGTTTGATTTACAGAATTTGTTGACTTTTGTATCTCAAGATATTCGATTATAGATTCCATGTAACTATAATTAGCTTGAACTGGTAAAAGAACGCTTTTCTCACACTCATTGGATCTGGAAAATATCGAAGTTTTTAATGTATGAGTCAAACGCGGAACAGTCGAGTTAAATATTGCTTGCATGTATGATATTCCATGCAAATTGATCCTCTAGATTTTGTTAAATGTGTCATCGACTTTTATTTTCATTAAAATTAATTTAATATGATCTCTTTGTTTGACTTCTCGTCTATGCGTATACATGCGTATTATGATCCAATATCATTCATTTGAAGTATTAAGATAATTTTTAGTATTGATAAAGTAACATGTAATTGGAAGTATTACATTTTATTTGTTTTTTACTTGTTTGGTTCTTTTTGCTCCTTGTAATCGTTCTACATCGAAAGTAAGTAAGATGACTCTATTTCTTTCTAACTGTGCAGCCTACTTTACATGAGACAATGAAACAATGACAATAAAAAAATATTTATTCAGGGATTTCGACCTAGACGATGTAAATAATGAACTCGATCCGTGCGGTGGATATGGTAATAAGCAAATTACCAGTTATTCGCGACCAACTCTAGAAAGTCTGATTAAAGGAGGGTGAAAGTTTTATTCGAAAGAGATTTCTAAGATTTCTGTACGCACTCCCTTCACACACACACACACACACACACACACACACCCCCGCACGCATATTGGATACACATATTACGTTTTTACTCCTTTATTTAATTTATTTTAATAATTCAAGCCTAATGTACAATGTGCTCTTTGTTCCTGTTTCATGCCCTTTCTTCCGTGCCCTTGAACTTCTGAACTTGAAGAAACGAGAAGTACATGACAAGAAACACGATTGTCGATAAAACTGTGTGCGAAAAGGCAAAAAAGATAATAAACAAAAAAACAAGAACTGGAAGCAAAAAGCACATTATAATAGATTAGGCTTTAGTGATTGCAAGAAGAAAACAACATTCACCGTAATTCGGTTAATATTGAAAGAGACACTGACCTCGATGGAAATCGAGTCCTACTTATTATTAGACGAGATATGGACACCTGTTTCGGGTGGAACCGGTCGAGAGGCGTTAACTGTGGAACGCGCTTGCTTTCAGACGATGCGGTAGTGGATAACTTCGCAGTAGCGGACTCAAGGTTGAATTTGAAGAAGGAAGATATTTTTTGCGTGCAGCACAGAGGAAGAAGAGAATTCTAGATGCTAGGCCGGATCAAAACGAAATAGAAAAGAGAAGAAGCAAGAGAAAGAGAATTGAAGCTAGTAGAAAGAAGCGAGAACGAGATAGGGAAGGAAAGAGAGGCAGGGAGGGAGGAGGAGAGAAAGTAAGAGAGAGAGAGAGAGAGGGAGGGAGGGAGAGAGGGAGAGGGATGGGCGCTGGGATGGGTAGAAGCGGCACGAGCGGCGGTCTGCTCGAGGCACTTCCCACAGGAACTCCCCTGCACGTGGCGATGCTCGGTCTCGACAGCGCCGGGAAGACGACCGCCCTGTACAGACTGAAATTCGATCAGTATCTCAATACCGTACCGACTATTGGCTTTAACTGCGAGAGAATTCGCGGTGGCATCGGAAAAGCTAAAGGTACATCTCCCACAATTTTCCATCTTTGGTCTTTGACCATCTGTGTCTTTTTCTAATAAGCGTATTTCAAAACCACCAATTTTAAGGCCTGTTGAAGAGAAAAAGAGAATAGATGAACCGTGCAAGAACTTAAGCTAAAAAGAATAGATCTTCAGTCGTCGTTTTTGTGATAGTCTCGTTGGCTAAGAATCTAGAATTGATCTTCCTTTCAGCAAAACTGTTGATGTTTTTCAAGTTACAAGTGATCGAAGAGAAAGAGTTTTTCGCGAACGAATTTTCAAGAAGTTCAACGGTATTACTCGCTTTAATTAATACCAAATATTAAAATTTATATCAATAAAATTCAATACAAATCTCGTATATAAAGATATATAGGACGAAAGTACTGAGAAAGTTACAATAAACAATAATTTTTTTCGATATATTCAATAAGAAAAAAAAATCAAATTAACTAAAAAATAAAACATCCTTTTAACGACATTTTTTTTAGAATACTTTGTATTAGCAATAAATAAAAGGAGCATGTAGTCATATGCAAGATATTCGTAATAAAAATCAAGTATTTAAAATTCTTATGTTATAAAATAATCGTAGACGTTTTGACCCAGATTGGACCAATTAATTGTCAAATTTAATTGATTAACATTTATATTTATTTTGTATGTACAATATACTGAAGGTGACCAAATCTGGGCCGAAATGTCTATGATTATTTCATAACATTAATATAAGAATTTTAAATACATGACTTTCGCTATACGAACATCTTGCGTCTGCTTCTTTTATTTATTGTTTATATTTATTAAGCCATTATATAAGTATCTAATTTTGTATTAAGATTTGACATATACAGTTGAATCTTCATATTTTTTTTCACCTTTTCTTGCTTCCTTGTTTTTTACTAATTGAATCTCTGTAAATTATTTCTACTGTTACTGTCCTACTATATAATTTTTACTCAAACATATTTCTGATCTAAATCTAACATGTGTGTTACTGTTATAAGATTGAGAAAAGATTGGAAATTGATGAATGCTATCTAGATTAGAGAAATAGCTCGGTTTGCAATGACTAAACTAAGTATAAAGATTCGATTATAAATGCAACAAGTCACAGACAGCATTTTTGGATGCCCGTGTCACGTCGTTATGATTTTTTCCACCTTAAAACGCAGTATGTTTTTTGATCACAGGTGTTAATTTTCTTGTGTGGGACGTTGGCGGGCAAGAAAAGCTACGGCCGCTGTGGAAATCGTACACGAGATGCACTGATGGTATTATTTTTGTCGTTGACTCTTGCGATACTGAACGGCTTGAGGAGGCAAAAATGGAGCTTACCAGAACGGCGAGAAGTCCGGACAATGCGGGTGTGCCGATCCTAATCCTCGCCAACAAACAAGATTTGCCTGGTATAATTAATATTATAAAATTTATTTAAAATTTATAAATTATATTTCAAAGACATCTTTTTAATTGGAAAGTATCATTTTATTTTTGTTGCCTAATTATTTATTTCCATTTTTGTTGTCATATTTAGTTGACATGTTTTTTTTCTCAAACCTTTTTGCATAACATGACGCAGTAAACGTATTTCTTTTTGTATGCAAACTTGATTCGTAGCAGTTGGTATAAATGACCGTAGCGCGCACGATGCGTTTGTCATTTCCGCGTCATGTGAAAATACATCGTATTTTTCTGAAATTATATTATACACTACAAGTAGTTATATAAAAGTATGAACAAGCGCATTTTTATTAAATATTGAATTTCCATTGATGGAAAAATTAATTTATAATTCAAAAAATATAAGATATTACAAACTAATAATAATAAAAAATCTGTCATAAAATAGACATATCTCGCATGATTTTGAGGTATCTTACATACACATGAAGCTATAAAAAAATAGAAGAAATTTTTTTTAATATAAATAAATACAGAGTAAACATTATTTAATTATTCATTTTTTTAATAATTATCAATTGAATGTGCGAATTTCGTAATTTTGGGTCTCGTTCTATTTATACAACTTTTGAATACGGGCCTGCTCATAATAGAACAAATATTAGGAACAGGAATAAATATTATGATTTCAACCTATGAATTCAGATACCATTTATATCGGTTTCTGGTAGATTGAAATCTTAATATTTATTCCTATTCGATATTCCTAATATTTCCTCCATTGTGGGCCATTAGTCTTTCTGATATGTATATTATGGTGGAAAATGATATACGAATAAACTTTATGCAAATACTTAATATAAAAATTTTTCGCGAATTTTTATTGAGCAAAGCATTGCAACTTACTTGTGGCCTTATTTAGAAACGTAGTTTGTTGAATTATGGAATAGTTAAGAATAATATAAACATTTTGCTTTATTTTGTTAACTTTCTATTATATAGGTGCGAAAGAAGTTAGTGAACTAGAGAAGCATCTGGGAGTGTTAGAATTAACCGGAATGCCAGGCAGCGCTTGTATTCGTGTACAACCAGCGTGCGCTATTACAGGCGAAGGACTTCACGAAGGCTTGGACACACTGTACCAGCTGATATTGAAACGACGCAAATTGGCCAAACTGAATCGGAAACGGGCCAGGTAGGCCAGGGCTTCGGAAGACTGCACATGCGTCTTCTGATATTGTCGATTGCGGACAGCCTCTCCTTTGGCGACGCTTTCCACAACTTCCATCTCGTTCTCTCTTTCCAATTGCGATGAGGACATAGCACATTAACTCGAAAGAAGTGAACGGTGATCACAAAGGGTGCGATCACTTCCCTCTGACTTTCACTCTCAGCGAGATGCTGTTGGAATTACTAGCATCGATTTTTAGATTTTGTGTGTGTGTGTGTGTGTGTGTGTGTGTGTATCTGTGTGTGTGTATCTGTGTGTGTGTTTGTATGCTTGCGTGTACATATAAGTATATATCAGTGTAGAGCTGCATGTGAATATGAGAAAAAATAGAAATGGGGGATTTTAATAATTACTGTTCCTATTAGGTTGTTGCATATAACATTTTTTAATTAAAAATTGAGATTATTGATGTTCAAGTTTATGCAATTTTCGAAATCGATATATTATCTATTAGTAATCTTTTTATTTATTGCTTAAATGTAAGATGAAATGCTTTTACGACGCCAAAACTAAAAAAATATATACTTGAATAGTGTAACTTTCAAACATTTACAAATTCTTTTATCAATTCAGGGACTCGAATCGGACCGAAACCAAAATCGATAACTGGACCGTAATCGCTATTTTTGTCAGACCGAAATCGATAACCAAATCGAAATATTGTGCAGGCTAATGGACCGAAATGATAACTGGACCAAAAATGTTTTCCGGTCCGATTTGATTCGGTTTTCGGTTCAGATTTTTTAACTTCATCGGTACGATTGTCGATTACAGTCGACAGCCACCAAACATACGTATTCTTAGCCGAGCGTCAGCTATAGTCAATAGCCACCCAGTGATAGGAAATCGGGAACAGGCATCACAGTGTTTTTCTCCATCCACTCGCTCTCTCCTCACTTTCGGTAAAGGCGAGAAGGATAGAGCGATGAAGGAAAGAAGAACAGTGAGTGGAGTATGTTTGTAATCTTACCCATACAGCACAGAAAGATTGTAAAATGATTGCAGATATATCTCATGCAATGTTATAATATTGCAAATAGATTGCGCACTATTATTAAAAATAATTCTTTTATAATTACTGAATATAATTTGAAATATAATTTGTAATATAAATTTTAAAAAATGCAAAAAAAGAACTAATCAATATATATTTTATATTATAATTATTATCTTTTGTATTTAATTGCAAATTTTATGTGCAGGTATATATGTTTTTTAAATTTTACATATGTAGATATATATTTTACACTTTATGCAGGTATGCCTATTTTGTACATATTCTTAATTAGTGAAATGGAAATATTAAGAAACTCCACGCTTCTATTTCATTTTCTTTATAATATTTAAAAAATTTTTTAATCCAAATATTTCAAAAAATTATGAGAGTTGATTATAAAGTTTGAAAAATCTTGTCGCGTGACGGTGACAACAAATGTTTCAACGAACACTATAATTCCTAATGGCTCTCACACTGGACGTGGAAATACTTGTCGCGCGACAAAATGCGATACCGGTAACCAATAAGCTTACAACTCCTAACATTTTCATTGATTACCATATTGCATTTTGCGCGGCAAGTGTTTTCACATCCAGCGTACAGAAGTCATAAATGAATGGAAATAATTATCATATAACGTGTAATTGACGTATGTTTCTACATGTGATAGCAGTTCATTACTCAAAAGCTAAAATGTTTTTTAATGTTTCTGTAACAATGTTGCAAGATTTGTAAACCGTAATATAAATTATAAAATATTGAAATTCCTAATACCTACAGTGTTGCAGCGATATTACAGCGCAATGTGTAATATTACAACATTTCTACAATGTTACTGCAAGTTTGTATGCTGTATGGGTACATTCATATTTTTAACGCTTCTTAGACATGCAGTTGATTTTAAGACTCCTGACTAGTCGCTGTAGCAATTGAAAAAATGATCTATTTACAATGATCTATTTACATAATCTTTCATTCTATATTTAAAAAAATTTTTTTCAATAAACATTTTATTTAATAAATATGAATTTTTTAAATATGCAATTTATGCTTATCATATTATCTTTTTAGCAGGTAAACATACACTCGTAACCGTAACCGAAAAAAAATTGAAGTCCAAATTATGGTCACCATTATCGGTGAAAGAATTGAAATCACTTGGATTTCGGACTTTTTCAGTAACTGAAAAAGTCCGAAATTATCGATAAAAGAACCGGAATTGAAAATTGAGTACAGCCTCTGATAACCAGATCGATTCGATCCGAGTCCTAGATTATAAGAATATTAATTTGTCATCTGCAATGTGATTCAGCACAAATTTACAAATAAATTTACAAATTTGAAATGATATAGACATTGTGCTATTATATTGTAAGTATTTCTTCTCTTTATATAATTGAATTAAATTTTATATTGAATTAGATTTATTTTGTATGCAACAATGTAATGATTAAAATGATCGTAAATATAAATGTGTGACGATGCTAGTCGACTGAGGAAAATCTATTGTTGCGACAAAGAAAAAAGAGTCGATGCGAAAGTGGTATAAATGTAAGTAAATAATTGTAAATAAATCGGAAAAGTTGTAATTTCATGCTGACATAAATTTCAAATGCAAAGATGCATTAACACGAGCAACGAAGTTAATTAATGTCAAAAAATCTGTGACAATATAAGTCGTCATAAATTACTTTGCAAAATTGGATATTTTGTTGCAAAGATTAATTATTGCCATATTTTTAAATATAAAACAACACAGCAATATATTCTTTTTAAAATTACATGCGAGTAATTTGATGTTACTTATTTCATAAACTTTTTTTATAAAACCTTTGTCATTAAACATATTGAAAATATATTGGAATTTTAAAGAAGCACTTTTATATGTTATAGCTATTATAAATTCTTTGATATAGTGCAGAAAAAATTTTTTGATATTGATTTAATTTTATTCTTTTAATTCACAGAATCAATCGAATCATTAATGATCATTAATAAATCATTAATTGAATCATTAATGAATGAATATGTTTGCGATTTTAATGAGATTATATTGCTCATCGAAATGTCGCTATATGTTTCTATGGAAAACTTTCGAGTTCCTTTCGCCCTGCTATTTATTGATGATTATTAATGTCAATAAATTGTGCCGCTTAGAGCTGTTCTTCGGATAAATTATGTAGTAATTTACGTATTGGATAAACAAAAAAATAAAAGAATAAGAACAAAAGAGAGTAAGACAATGAACTGAAGTTTTCCGAAAGATGGAATAACTCAGGCCGTATTCCAATATGCACTGCCAGTATTGAAAATCTATAGTTTACGTTACGTATACTGTAGATTTTCAGTACTGTATATCGGAACACGCCTTCAGCCACAACGTTATTAATGCCTAATATGTTACCTATACATATACTTTTTAAAACTAAAAAATTCTCAAAAATCATTAATAATGGCACTAAAACACAATATTTTTTTTATATTTAATATCCAAGTACAAAAAAATTTAGAAAGAACCAAGAACTCACTTATTTGTCATTTGTATATGTCGCGGAATTACTATTGTCTCTAGAAAATATACATGTATGCATACGTATATTAAGGTAGAGATATCAATATATATATATATAGTTCACGAGATATTTTATACTTTATTTTGGCATATAATTGATATGAAATATTAAAGATCTTGTAAACTATTAATTTTTTTATAATCGTACCTTAATATTTTTATGAACATAATAATGACATGAATCAATTGGTGTAATGAAAACACAGTTGCTTATTTAAAAAATTATCAATTTTACCTATATATACACACACACACACACACGCGCGCGCGCGCGCGTGTGTTAGCAACTGTGTATTTTCTTTATACCAATTGATTTATTTTATTAACGCATACAAAAATTAATAGTTTACGAGATGTTTAATATTCATGTCAATATGTGCCAAAATAAAGTATAAAATGTGTCATAAACTGTTAGTTTTTTGATATCTGTACCATAATATTTTTATATGCAGAATAATTAATGGAATATCATATTACATTTAAAAAATCATATAATTCCATTTAAATAAACGAAGTTGATCTTAAAATCTCCGAAGCGCCTCTACCCGGATAAAAATGATTATCGCTATACGATAGCTACCTTTGTACCATGCAATTTTGGTAACATAAGTTTCCCTTTGAACTTTATATTGTAGATTCAAATATATCTAAGGTGATAATAGTTATTGAGACACCCTGTATATATGTATATGTATATACAAGGTGTTCAGAAATTCAACCGACCACATTTTTAGGCAGATAGAGCGGACTAAACTGAGTCGAAAAGTCCTCTACCAGGAAATTTTCGCAATAGTTAACAAGATATTGATTACTAAAAATGCCGAATATTGGTCTTCTAAAATAATTTTTTCTCAAATACTATTAACTTTACAGAAAAATTGCAAGAGATAAAAATTGTTTATCTTCTTCCTACAAAGTTCTGAGAATTTTTTGTTCAGAATTTTTTCAAAATTTCTTAATATCGTATTTTCTCATGTTGATAAAAATAATTGCCACTATATGTATATATAAGAGAATGCAATACTAAAAAGTTAATAAAAAATAAGAGTTCTATGAGAAGAAAATAAATAATTTTTGTCTCGCAGTTTTTTTGTAAAGTTGATAGTATTTGAGAAAAAAATTATTGAATATTTGATGAATATTTGGTCATTTTTAGTAATTAATATCTTGTTAACTTATTACGAAAATTGCAAAATGATAGAAGACTTACGACTCAGTTTAGTTCGCTCTACCTGCCCACGAATGTGATCGATTGAATTTTCAAACATCCTATATATACTCGTATGTACATATATGTATGTATATGTACGTGTGTGCGTGCATGCGTGTATACAGAGTGTCTCTAAATTCTCGCATACGGAGTACAAAACGTAATACTTTATGCTAAAACAAACAACTTTTTCCTTTAGCAAAATTCCGTTCAATAAATAATTTTTGCTCTTATTTGTTAACTTCAACCTGCTCTTCTGCAAAAATTACTTGTCGGATGCAATTTTGTTAACGAATAAAGTTATTTGTTTTAACATAAAATATCATGTTTTGTACTCCATATGCGGAAATTTAGAGACACCCTGTATATACGTACATCTGTAGGATGACTATTAAGATTGTGTCTGAACGATTACTTCGCAACAAGTAAGAAACAAATGAAACGCTATTTTGTAGGGTAAACTTATCATTTTCATTTGTTATTGTACAAGTCAGTTTATACATATATGAATGTCAGTATGAATGTATTATCCATTAAAGAAAAGTTGCTTTTCATTTCTTTCTACAGAGCAAGAACTGTACAAAATTATATAGATTTTGTAAAATTTTATCAGGCCCTTCCTTATGTGATGGGATTGGCTTGTGTGCAAATAATTAGGCGAGATATTCAGTACTACTCGATCAAGACAGTTGCGTGAACGGACAGTCATATTATCTTTAACTCTCTGGCACCCTGCATGAACATCATGTGATCCCCCTTTTCTATGCATATTAACCCTTGAGCACGTTCATGCTATAAAGGTTTACACAACAAATGTGGATTTAAAAAAAGCTTCAAGTGAAAGTACGCTTATAAGGGAAATCTCGCGAAGTAAGGGAAATCTCAAATTCATGAATCTTTATACGAAACTTTTTAATGAAACTTCATATATATGTTCATATATATGTGGATTATGTAAATATGAATTTAGAAAATATTAAATGATGCGAAAAAATAGTTTTAAATAATCACTTTTTGCAGGTAACGTAGTTTTTAGCATTTTTATATTTATACCTCAAAAACTATTCAAGATATAAAAAAGATATTATACATAAGTTTTATGATAAAATTATTTCTATTCACAGTATTTTTTAACAATAATTTAAAAACAATTTTTTTTTATTTTTGAACCTTTTTTCTTCGATTAATGCAGTCATGTTGACGCTCTGACTGATATACAACAACTCAAATGAATTTTTGAACCTTTTTTCTTCGCCTTCGAATTTTTGAACCTTTTTATGCATTCATGTTGATGATCTGACTGATTTATACAACAATTCAAATGAATTTTCTCTCACAAAATGACGTTTCATTTGTTTTGTTCGGCCTATATATTGTGAAGTAATAACTGTTTAGTTTAGACACAATTTTAGTCATCCTATATATATATATATATATATATATATATATATATATATATATATATATATATACACACATACACAGGGTGTTTCAAAAAGAGTGCGAATCCTTTTACTGGCAGATTCCGTGGAACATTCTAAGACAAAAGTCTTATACGAAAATATAGCTGTAATACCTTTCAAATTATAAAAGAATAAAATTCGTCGATTGTAGCATCTCAAATTTTCACGCTCAGACACATCGTGTACGCGATTGCAAAGATGTTCTTATACATTGACTCGCTTTTAAATATTGACATAACTGATACACTTACTAGTGCTTAACTGAAAATTTATTTTCAAAATTTTATTTTAAAATAACTAATGGTGTAAATTAACAGCACTTTAAAATAGCAATGCTACAATGATTATATAATTTCCGTACTTTGATAATTTTATGAAAAAAGTTGTAGGATTAAAAGCAGAGAATATGGAATAGTGTTTTTTTAAATTAAGAGGAGGCTCTACTCTAGAGGTCCAAAATGTATATATTTTTTCGTAAGGAAAGAAACGAGATATCAAAATAATGTTTTGGCATTATGTTTTACATATTTCAGCGTACAAATAATAATTTTTTTTCAGAGATATAAAAAATAGCGGCTGTAGCATAGAGATGCATCAGAACGTGCAGCGCGTACATGGCCAATTGATGGCAAATCCTGGCTATTGACAGTTTATCTGAGACAAAAAAATCAATAAAATTATTAAAATATATTAAATTTGTAGGGCCATGAAACTTATTTCATTTGAAAAATTTAAAAATTTATAGAATGGCAGCCATTTGAAATTAAGTGTCAATTATCACGAATTTTTTTTCATTTTTAACCTGTTCAAAGAAATAGTTATTTTGGAAAATTTATGACATTTCCAGGTTCATAAAAATTGTCTAGTTTACGTGAGAAAAAATATCAAATCAGTCGGAGGGTTGAAGCTGTACATTACCAATTTGAATGCGAGAAAAATGCGAAAAAATAAAATTTTATTTGATGATAATGATTTTAATTAACTACAATATTTTGCAACTTATATATAATAAGCAATTCCTGGCCTATAGTCAATTTCTCCTCTGTTTAGAGAACAAATTTTGCTGCATTTGAGCTTTTCTTCTTTCGATTCTTGCTTGTTTTTGCGCGTAATATCATTAAGCTCACTTGATTTTTGATCGATGCAAAATCCGATTTAACAAGTCAAAAAAATGCTTTAACATTATTTAAATTGCTTTAACATTTTGAATATTAAAAAATCCCTTTACAGGCATATTCTACACACTTCAGAGATGCCAATAATGTAAAAAAATCGATTTTTTTGCCCTTCAAAGTAGAACCTCCCTTTAACATTGTTCCGATATAAATGCATATGAAAACATTAAATTTACACAGCATTCTTGAGGAATATATTAGCTACAATATCCAATAAATGAAAATCACCAAAATTTAAGTCCAACGTCAATATTAACAAAAAAATAAAGTGTGAAAATGAGAGGTTTAAAAAATGAGATATAATATGGAGTATCGGTGGAATTTAGGTAATAGTAACAAATAAATGAAGTCTAAATTTGTTTATTTATGTAAATTGATCAAGAAAAGTAGTTAAAGATAGTTCACATTTTTTATTGTACAATAACAGAAAATCTAATAGCATGATTGGATAAACTAGCAAATAAGCTGATATGGAATCCTATAACTTAACTTCCCTGATATAAGTTGCTAATATGGAATCTATCTCATATTCTCAACCCTCATTCCACATTATCTGCATGTCGTCACATGATAAAGAAAGTCTTTTTGTAGTAATAAAAAAGTTAGAAATCATAATTTGTCTGCATAATATTATACATACATTATGAAAAATCGTCTATGTAATATAAGTAGGGATGCATCGAATCGTAAAATTACCAGATAAAATATAACATCAGATATCCGAGAAGGCAATTTCTTCGAGTCGAACATCCGATATTTTCCGGATATCCGATCGAATTCCGAGAAAATGTCTCCTAAAAAAAAACAGATATTGTAGAGAAAAAAATTGTAACAATGTATAAGATGTTATAGCATTATGAATATCTATACTTATTTCTATACATTTGTATAATAAAAAAATCAACAATTTAATGATATAAAATTTCTACCGGATATATTGCCGAATACTAATGATATCCGATTATTCGGTCGGATAGTAAAAAAGTGCCGGATAATATCAGATACTGGATATTTTTCGGATATCCGGTGCATCCCTAAATATAAACATCAACAAACTTCCCTTCAGTTTGTGAAAACATCGTTTTTAAAGATGCCGACGTTTTAGATTCCTAATGCAATGAAAATAAATAAATGTTTATTGTGATGAAACATTATTTTGTCGGGCTCGCAACATTTTTTGCTCATTACTTGTTATGATATGTTTGGTAGCAATTGCCACAACTTACAGCGATTACCGCTAAATTGCAATGCTTTAGAAAATAAGCCACCATTCCATATTAGCAATCTATTCCACATTCTCTGCTTTTATCCTACATGTAAAATTCAAATAGGAAATAATAAAAAAAAATGTCAAATATTAATTCAATTTTAATGTATTCATATATAATAAATTGTTGATACATATTTGTTTGACAATTGCGACGCAGTATCAAAAGATAAAAAAAAGGGGTTAATTGTAAAAATTATGTTGAAAAAAACAATTAGCCAACTTTAATCGTTTATAATTTAAAAAGTATAGTCTCAATATTTTTGTATAAGATTTTTCATTTAGAATGTTGTTCTACAAAATCTGCCAGTGAAAGGACCTATACTTTTTCTGGGACACTACACATACATACACATGCGCACACACATAACGCACATATGTATAAATATATACATACATGCGCGCGCGCGCGTGTGTGTGTGTGTGTGTGTAACAATATGAGCCAAAAGTCTGGAAGTCAAGATTATTGCAGATTGTTTCTCTTATTTTCATTTTTATGTTAAAAATGAAAATTTGAGAAATAACTTTCAATGGTCTTGATTTTGACAAACGTTATCAAAATCTTCGAACAACATTTAAGAGGTTTGAGTTATGATCGAACATCTCGAATAATGTTATAATAATATTGGCGGTACCTGAACTTTGTCAACTCATATCTCAAAAAAGACTGACGGGTCAATTCTAAATTAAATCGTAAGATTCATGTTCTCGTCACTTGTAAGTACTTACAAACATGGCTTGTAACTTTATCCAGTATCTTTACAGACAGACTTTACATAACTTCTTGCATAAAATTTACGAGAAATCGTAGATCATGAATAATGGTACGTTTTACAGTGCCTAAAATTACTAGTCATAAATTTTTACAGGAATAAATTGCGAGCCTTACGATTCTACTTAGATTTGACCTATTAATTAAAGGCAGTAAAAAGATCTCGACATCAGCTAATTGAAAAAGCGGACGTTTACTTTCAAAATTAAAGTTGACTTTGAGAACTTATCCATACACTCGAGATCAAATAAGTCTCTTTGATGTTCAAATTTTACAAGCTTATGAAACATTTTTCTCAAAAATACTTTTTTTTTATAAGATATTCGACTGTCCAGACTTTCGGTCCATTCTGTGTGTGACCTCTAGTAATAGAGATTTTATTTAAAAAAGTTGCTCGTGTGTAAAAAGAAAAAGAGATACTTGAAGGTAAAGTGTATATCGCAGTCTTCTTATAAAGTTTATAAGAAGGAATGTATAAATTGGCGCTTTGTAATCAAGATATCAAGCATGATTGTTGTTTTTATATCGACTATCGTCCCGAATTCTATTGTACGCTGTAGTTGCCTCTTGTTGTGTTTTATTATCTCTGAATATTTTATCTTGTGCTTCAACATTGATCGTTAAATCGCCTATTTATGTATACATATTAATTATTAATAGCGCTAAGTAATCGACAATGCGTAGCGCATTAGACTGATAGAATCCTTTCGGATATATACGCACGAGAAATTTTCAAATAAATGTGCTGATTCTGTTACGTTTTCAATAGTATATTCATTTTCTCTTTTCTTCTGCTTATTCCTCTTCCTCCTCTTTCTCCTTTTCCTTTTGATTCGAAGATGTATCATTAAGTATCGTTTTGTTTTTGATATCATCTTGTTTGCTCTTGAATGTCAAATCGAAATCATCTGGAAACTTGGAACGATATGTGACGAAGTCATCGTGTACTCTGCAGTAATCGGTGAAGAAGGTGAGATATTGGAGTTCCTCATCCGTCGGTTTCGATAAACGTAATGGCGGCTTCATCTTGATTATAATCGGTACTGAACGCCGAATTAATGGCCGTTTTTTGCTTACAGGTAATTCCATAACCCGCTTCAGAGCTTCCAATAGTCGATGCATTAGTTCGAACTAGCAATCATGCAAATTATTACAAGTTGAGATATTGTTTGCGTTAAATTATTCGTGTAACAATTCGTGTAACATAATCATTTGAGATGTTAAATTCAAGGCTATATACTTAATTGAAAAATAACAAGTAAACTATTTAGCTCATAATACAATAATAACAATAAATAACAGTAAAAGACAAACAAACAATATTTTAATTAAGATAATAAAATTTAACTTATTACGTAAAGATAAATGCATTTTGAACTTGAAATTACAAAGTCTTTAAAAATCATATAATTTTAGGCTTTCCGTGAGATTAACCTCTTAAGACTACTGTTCTCTTATTTACGAGCAAAAGATAAATGTTTAATATAAATTATTTACCTTTTTTGCGGCGTCCTCCGCATCCTTTATAATCTTCATCTCTTGACGGAATCCTTCCCGTTCACAAGCACGAACAATTTCGCGCGGCAGATTATCCAGCTGGAGATTAAGCTCCTCGTGCAATTTTTCAATCCATGTCATCATCGAAAAACTATCAAGATTCGCGTCATTCGGACCTATGCAACTCTCATAGGCATCTTCTACGAAAACGCGAAGATAGAGTACTTCTTCAGAACAGACAAGATATCGAAAAACATCTCGGAGAAGATAATTAGCGTATTCCTCGAGATTTACTGCTCTATTTTCTGCCTCAATGATGAAATTCTATCGGATACTTCGATTCGTAAGACTAAATTGTTAATGTTAAAGATATAATGAGAATTTAAAAAAGAAAAACATATTTCATTAGAATTTATGTGAAATATTTTATGTATAGAATGTTTCCGAAAAATGACGATAAACCTAAAAAGATGATAGTCAAATTAAACAACTTATATGTGATTTACATGTTGGGTGACATGTCAAGACGATAGATATCAATTTTTGTTAAACATTATTGGTAATGAGGTTGAAGAATCATTTTGAACATTATTGCAAAACAATAATTGAACAAAATTCTAAAAACAATAATTTTTCCATTACGATCTCTTATTATCAGCCTTTTAAGTTTGTCCCCACTTTTCAGAAATACTATATATAAAAATCCAATGCTTTAGAAGCATGTAGTATTCACTGAAAAGTATTCATTAAAAGTAAGCACTCAATCAATATAAATCGAAAAATTAATTTATCTTAGTAATCAAATTTTTATAGTTTGTAATATCTTTAAGAATTTTTCGTATTTTACATTTATAAAAATTTCTGAAAATTACCTTAAATTCTTTTTTTTATTTATATTTGTTAAATTTTCTTCAGAAATGATAGAATGAAAAATCTTAGAATTCATAAAAATTCTGAGAAACTTTCTAAAAAGTTATAAAATTATACAAAAATTCTGAGAATTTTTAAATTTGTATATATAAAACTTATAAAATATTATATGAAGAATTATAGGAAAAAAATTTTCGCTAGAGTGAATTATAAAAAGAAGATGTTCTATATATAAAAATGTAAGCACTTATCAATGAATTTAAATTTGGGAAATCATTTTTGTTTTTAACGTGATTCTATCTTGATTAATCTTTCATTTTTTTCATTGTGAATGTTGTCACTAAAATCTTAGAAACTTTTTTCAAACATCCAAAATGTAATATGTTCAATTTGTAAATCATGTGAACTCGATCGAATTAAATTGGTACGAACTTCTAAGTCATTGATCATTGAAGTAATTTCGTTGATCTCTTGTTTGATTTGCGCTTCAGTCGCAGCGATTGTCATGATCAAATCTGCTATCGGGGCAGCGAGAGATTCGAGATATACGAGTGCATTTAAATTCTGTGTCTCCATTGCCCGGAAGATGCGAATTAAATCGAATGGATCCTCGAAGTACAATACGGTCGGGCCGGCATCAGTGATGTCCTGTTCAAATAATTCTAACACGAAATGATTGTTCGTACATTAAGAAAAAAAATGTTGAAAAGTATTAAGTGCTAAACATTTCGCCCAGAATTACCTATCAATTTCTCCAAGGGTACGGTTTCATCTAGTGTTTTGTATCTGTTAAACAGGTCTATCGATGGAGTATCGACTGAGATAATGCCCCGTTCTGCTTCATACTTGGTCCTCCAAGCGACAGGTGACACGCAATAAAGGAACATCTGGCACATTTTTACTAATCTCCACTGTTCTTCCAAGACATAAATTTCCAACCTAATATGACCCAATTGTCTCGCAAACTCATTCTTCCGAGTGCCAGTCTTTTCCGTCAATTTCACTTCCCATTCCGCTTTCTTCAGCATTTGCATACTTTTTTCATGATCTTTCGATAAGAATTCGTCGAAGTCGCTTACATATCGCTGACAACGATGCTTTTATAAAATAGTAAAACGGATGAATTTATGTCGAAATATATTCATTTGAGAAATTAATATTATATATAGTGTCAGATAAGGTGTTTCTTGCGCATGGATAAGAAGACATTTCTTGCGCGTATATGAAATGTCTTATTCAAACTAATTATTTTCGTTGCTATTGATGATAAAAGAAAATATATAAGAGATAAATAATTATGAACAGAAAATGCATAAGAGAGGAATTATTATAAGGAATTATTTTAAAGTTATACCACAAAAAGATCAATACTAAAATTTAATCAATAAACTTGAGTTTGGATTAGGTAATACATACAAACTTCGTTCTTGAATAAGAGGGGCCCTTACGAAAAAAAACTGCTAATGCACTAGTACAATAAATAAATTCGACAGTAGTATCTTAGTACATGATATTAGGATAATATTCTATTTTTATATTCAGTGTACTGTGATCATACTGAATAAACTAGAAACATTAATGTTGTTATTAGTCTGTAACAATTTATTATTTTCTTAGAAAATTGAACGGTAAACGTTTCAACCTCTGTTTTTGGGTCCTTTATAAAATTAAAATAATCAAATAATCAAATACATGTTATGCGAGTGATTCTTTTAACGCGCGTATCGTGTCTGTTCAAAATTTTTTGAAATATTACCAAAAAAATTTCAGCTATTTCTAGTACTACAAAAATGATGTTCAAATATATACTTGATTGATATTTTAATAATATTTTAATAATATTTATATTGTTTAAGTATCGATTAAACATATATTTAAATATCATTTCTGAAGTACTTAAAATTTATTAAGAGTTTTGGCCATTAGTCGCATTTGTGATCTGTTTACAGATTAAAACTTGTTGAAATAAACTTAAGTGTTTCTCAAAAATAGTAATTATATCGCCAATTATTTTGATTAATTGATCATATTACGTATATATGTATAAAAGGATATATACATAATTACTATTTAAAAAATCATACTTGCAGTTTCCACACAATATCATTATTCAAAAGTTTTTTGCAATTAAAGTAGAATAAGTCAGAATAACATTAAAATGACATTAAATTGAATCGTGATCAAAAAATGATTGATCAAAAAAATGATAGTAAACATTTTGAAGCCATTTTAATATTATAATTTTTGTTCTATTTAAATGTATTTTTTAATTTATTGCCTATGATAAATTATAGAAACATTTCTGTTAAAATTTCATATGACATATTGCAGAATTCTTTCAGAATTATTGCACATGAGATGTGAAAGATTGAAACATTTCTGAAAATTTTCTGCAATAATCGATACTGTATGAGAAGAGTTAAAATAGAAAATAGAAATCAAATGAAAAATCTCGTTAAGCTGAATACAAATATATGTTTCTATTTTCCGTTCCAAAGTTACAGAGTTCCAAAATTCTGAATTCAAAACGATTTTTTATAGCTGCGATATTTTTATGCTTTTCCAAGGAGCGTGCTATCAATATTATTTGTGTCATACTATCCTTTGTTCCACATTTAATAGACGATGAAAATAGAATGATAGACACAAATAGTGATTCTCCGAAGCAGCCTACAAAACGCGGCACAGACACACTATTAATGGCTGTGTTCAGCAGAGAAAGCAGCTTTGCAATTATTGTAAAATTCTTTAGTATGATTGATTTATATATTTAGATCCATAAGGAATCAACAGTAAAAACCAATTCTTCGAATTATATCTATTGAAGAATTTTAAAACAGTTATCAAAGCTGCTTTCTCTGCTAAATGCGCAGCTATTATAGATTAGGCGATTCATTTAGTACCTATTTTAATCCTTTCAGTGCTAGAATTGGCGGCACATTTTAGCCGCACTCTTTCTTATTGTTTTTGTAAAGCGCAGCCTTGTGTAATTGTTATTATTTTATAAATATTTCTCTTAAAATATTAATTTAATTACGTTAAAGTTTATACCTGGATTTGTCGTAATCGTTGTGTTTCTTGCTCAAATTGTTGATCGATACGAATACAATCATCTTTTTCTTGACCAATGAGAAGTTTTGTTTTTAATATCTCTCTTATATCTTGGATATACTCTTTTAATAAAAACTTTTCTTTCACAGGTCTACCGGCTAATTCTGTAAAATACTGTGGATTTACATCCGTCATGGCAATCACTTTATCCAACTTTTTGTATTTTTCTGCTTCTATTTCAACCTGTGCAAAATTTTTTAGTAAGCATATAATAATGCACAATATATATCTATCGAAATGTTCTTCCAGTTTCTTTCTTTTTTATTTTCCTACGTTTTACGAAACTTAGAAATAAAAAGACGATTCCAATCAAAAATTTCCTTAGAATTTTTTGCATAATTCTTCAGAATTTCTATACATATAAATAGTAGGAGGAATCGGGAGACTTGACCATATGGAAGAGTTGAACTACTTCATATTTCTCGTTCAAATTTTCCACTTATCAAGCTGGCAATCATGTTTCGAGAAATGTGAAATCAAAATGGTATGATACATCGCGGACAACTGCTTAGCCTGAAATTTGAGATATTTGAGGTTCAACTCTCCCATATAGTTAAGTCTCCCGAATTCCTCCTATAACTTTTTAAGAAATTTCTCCGAATTGTTATACAAATTGGAATATTTTTCAGAAATGTCTAAAAAAGTCTATTTATTTTCCAAAATTTTTTATGTGATTTCTGAAACGTTCTAAGTTTTTTCATAATTTTTCTATAATTTCTGAAAAAAAACTTATAAAATCTAAAAAAGTTTAGATATTTTTCAAAAATCTGCTTAATTTAAATATTTCGAAAATATTGTGAAATCTTATGAGATTTTTTTCACCAAGATTTATACAATATATTATAACGGTTAATATATAATATATTTTGAGAATTTAATAAATTAAATTATATAATATTATGCAACATAAATATATTCATCAAAGATCTCAATAATAATAAATAAGCACAACTTACATGTAAAATATTACGAGGTTGCAAAATTTTATGTCGATCCTTATAGACTTTTCTGTCGCGTTTGGATATCGCTTTCTTTTTTTGCATTTTCCACCATTGAAGATAGGACAAGGTTTGGGAACAAGAAGGAAAAACAAAAGGTGATTGTTGCTCCTTTACATTTTCATCTTCATTTAGTAATTTATAATTAGTCCAATAACGTCGTATTCTAAGAAATTGACAGTTTTTCGTGTTACAACAAATTGGAGCTTTCATGTTCTGCTCAAAAGCACGAATATACGCTTTTAATTCAAATCAAGAAGACATGAAAGAAAAACGCAGTTAATGCTTATTTTTACCAATGTAGATTGGCTGCATTCAGCAAAACACATAGTTTTCCAATCGTATTATGATTTTCTGCTGAAATAGAATCATTCCTCTTGCTTTTTCAATCAGCATGAAGAAAACTTCCAACAGCAAACAAAGCGTTCTGCTGAATGCAGCCATTGACTTTAATGACTTTAATCTTAGTTTACTATTTATCTCTCTTTTTTTAATTCTTAAAACAAGTTAAACCAAGAATAAAGTTAATCTACATTGGTAGAAATAGACATAAGAAATGGAAAAGAGGCATAAAATTTGGTTTTCACGGTTATATAACCTTGAAAAATTGCGATCACTGTTAAAAGTTGATTCGGTCCCATGCGTTACGCGTAATTTCTTGCGTGCCGTCAGCTGATGGATTCTTTGGCCGGCTTCGCGCAACTCGGAAAAGTTCATCTTCCGCGTTTTATTTTTCATTAATCTGAATTAAAAGCACATAAAAATTCACAGTAACTATCGTGAAAGCCATCGAATCACACCGAACGGAGAGATCTAATTTGTTTGACATGCGCTTTGCGTTCTTCTGGATGTAGAGCTGCGTTCAATAAGCTATGTATATATTTTTGTCTCACAGATCTCCCGATAAAAAATTATTAATTTATGTAAGAATATTCTATAAAAAAGACCTTACAAAAGTAAAAAAAAAAAAAATACGCCAAGTACATAAATGCAAAAGAACGTATGCAACGAAAAAAAATTATGTTTATTTAAAAGTCATAAATAAGTACACTGAAAAAAATATTTTAAGTAAAAAAAATTGTATTTCAAAAAATAATTTCTTTAAATACTAGCAATGAAAATATTTATTTAACAATATTTATTTGAATCTTGCAGTGAAAATTATGTAAATTAAAAGATGATAATATAAAACAGTGTCTTATATCCTTGTATGTCCTTGAATCCTCCTTAAATCCTCCTTAAATCCTCGAATTTAATACATCCTAGAAAACTTCTTAAGTCATGAAATTTAATTTTAGAAAATTCCTAAAAATCCCTGGAATTACAGAACTGACCTGGATTTTTTCTTTCAATCTAAAAAATCATATTATAAAACGTATAAAAAGTTAAAAAGTATTTTGTTACATAGATAAGTTTAAAATGAACTGTAATAAGTATTCTATTTACTAATTAGAATACATGCAGAATTGTGCAAAACTGTAAGCCAATTAACAAATGTAAATTACAAATTACAATTACAATGTAATTCTTAATTCAATTAGTAATTATGTTTTGTAATTATTAATTGCTGAAAACAATTAAATGAAATAATTGCGAAAAGAGATTGTAAACAAATTACAATTATTTAATTGTTAATTGTTAATTGATTAACTGTAATTGTAATTAGAATAAGAGCAATTAATGCCTTATAGAATATTGTATTCTTTCTAAAAAATGGCATTTCATCGATATTGTTATGTTCTTGTGCATATGAAAAATAATAAAATTTACCTACTAATCATATGAAGAGCAAAATTTCAAAATGTATTTTGTTCAAAATTTCATTTTTTTTTTAGTTAGAGATACCATAGTGTTTAATTAAAAGATTCATATTATAAGCTACTCTGAAATGTTCAAAAAACATTTTTTCATCGTCAATTTATATGCTAAAAACAGATAAGTGCATTATGTTTTTTAATTAGAGACAAACAAAATGCGTTTGTTTAATATTTTTAGCAATTGTTTAGCAATTTTATTTAATATTTCTTATCTTACTGATTGATATATTGTTATTTTCTGTAAAGTACGTAATTTTCTTTCTTTCTCGTTTTCTGAAAATTACAAATTTTGAACAAAACGCATTTTGAAAGTCTGCTCCTCATGAAAAATAATAAAATTTTGTCTAACATAATTATGAAAGTAATCGTGCAATTACAATTATAATTATATCTGAATTAAATATAATTGTGACTCAACAATTACTATAATTGTCATTATTTCAATTACGATTGCAACATAATTGTAATTACATTAAAATTGCAATTAAAGTAATTAATTACAATTATAATTAATTATATTTATTAATCAATTATACTCAACTCTGATATATAATGCAAGCATATATAGCACCATTTCTACATTTATATGAGGTGGAAAAAAAAGATCGTTACCCATGAATTAAAAATTCATTTTTACGTAAAAATGAAAATAAAAGGAACAATTTCCAATGACCTTGATCTTAACAAATGTTATGATTCTTTACAATATTTAACAAGTTTTAGGACAATATTTAAAAAGTTTTAGTTGTCTGTCGGATGAGTAATGCTACTATCGCGCCGGTAATACCATAATTTTTAATCTTCGTGACTCGAAAAGTACTTAATGAAAAAATATTTTGTTATAGTGTTTTGAAGAGCTCTCAATAAGCTACATTAAAAAAAATCAATATTTGATCTGACCTTGATCTGACCTTGGCGACATTCAAAATCAAACTGATAATATGAGTAAATTGATCTTTTTAAACCCTACAACTTTTATCTAAAACATTTTTCTATAAAACGTATATTTTCCGAGTTCTTTTTTTCATACCCTATATATTCGGTCTACATTCTAATAAAGCCCGTTTTACCTTTTACCTCATGTCTCTCGCTTGCATAGTAGCTGCGCGCAACGCGGTTTGCCAAAAGGAAAGGATGATTTCAGTGGGAAATCGCCGCGATGCGTGTCCGAAAGGTGTGCGCGTACCACACTTTCATTGTTCTTCGATGTCTCGATGAGAATAGGTGTAAGGGATTTCGCGTGTGTTTCTACAAGCACTAATTAATATATCTGTTGTCATTCCAAGACGAGAGCGATCTAAATATTCTGCAAAGTAAGTGTCCGATCTTTTTTCAGAATTATAAATTTTAATCAATTACAAATTTAAATAAAAAAATTCGCGTAGAGCGAAACATACGCATTATAACAATGAAAGCGACGAAAATGTCCGAGGTAAAGTGTTGACAGCGCGAGAGCATTTTTAGCTTTTCAAAATTTAGAGTTAAAATTTAGTTAGAATTTTTGGAAAAATTTAAATAATATCATAACAGAAATTATTTCAATATTTTTCCTTCATTTCATGTTTCTATACTTTTGAAAAAAACGTTAAAAATTTTTTATTATTTAAATTTATATTTATTGAAGTACTTAGAAATTTTATAAATAAATGCGTTAAAAAGAGGATATATTGTTTAGCAACAGACCGTCTTTTATCAAAATATATTTTAAACTTATACTTATAACTTTGATTTAAAAAAATATACACATAAAGCAAATAAAATCATACAAATATATTTCTTTTTCTAAAAAAACATAGTCAAATCAAGCATAGACAGGCTTAGTAAAGAAACTTTTTAAAATTTACAATATTATTTGTATTTTAGGTACATAACGAAAGTTCTTGCAAGTTCCAATAGCATATGATATATTGATAAAGAATATTTGAAGAATACTATAATCGAAGATACTACCCAGTAAGTAAG
Source organism: Acromyrmex echinatior (assembly GCF_024713525.1). Classification (NCBI taxonomy): domain Eukaryota; kingdom Metazoa; phylum Arthropoda; class Insecta; order Hymenoptera; family Formicidae; genus Acromyrmex; species Acromyrmex echinatior. Next base: position 4,034,275 of record NC_141865.1, on the reverse strand, counting down.
AAACATTAGTTCAACATTTCGAAATATTAATTTTATGTAAATTTCATTGACGTTTTTATCTATATAATATTTTATAAATTCTAATAGCATAATATTTATATTACCTTATAATATAAATATTTCCGAAAACCTTTAAGAAATATTTTAATAATATAAATTCTGAATATTTTGTAACTATAGCACATAATGTTGAAAAAAACATTGCTGAGATGTTTGTTAAATGTTGCTGAGACAATGTTAAATGTTGTTAAATGATGTGTGTTTTAATGAAATGATTTTTAGAAGGTGAGGCATCAAGATGAAAATAAATGTAGTGTATTTGAAATGAAATATATTTTAATACATCATAAAATGAAATGTAATTTTATAAATATTTCGTTTAGTTTTATGTAAAATTAATTCATACACCTAATATTGTTGGAAGTTTATATGATATTCAATAAATTGAATCAATGTTCTCGAATGTTGAATTGCAATGTTTATAAGATGTTACTTCAACAAATACGGAACGTTTTTATAATACTTTTTTAACATTGTACAATATTGCAACTCAACATTTTTGAGATAATGATTCAATATTAATGCAATATTATTTATAATATTATTTATAACATGATTTTATGATAAAATATCATATTATAGAAATCTCCAAATTGTGATCAAACGTTATAATGTTGTATACAACATTAAATATAACGTATTTAAAAATGTTATATGTTATTGAAGATTCTTGCAATAACGTTGTAATAATGATGTTTTGCTTACTGGGTATAATCGAATATATATATGAAATCCTAATACTCTCATATTATTCTGTAATAATATGAGAAGTATTAGAGAAACGAATTATCTAACGGTTATGCAAATATTTGTTGAATACATCCAAAACAATCAACGAAGCATAAAAATGATGGCGGAATGAATGGTGTTGGATTTTGCATTACCATACAAGGATGAACAATGCAATTTCGCCATAGCAACGTCATAGAATCTCGCAATTTGATTTATCTGTATAGGTTGCAAACAGTACCAGTTATGCATCCAACTGCAGCAATATACTTAGATCAAAATGCTATCTGTTTAAAAAGTTACTTTTATCTTAAGCGTTAAATTTTTCGATAAATTTTTAGTTTAGTATAAGCCTAGTAAATTTAATTATATATATATATAGAAAGTTTATTAATTAAAATAGAGAAAAAAAGAAACGAAGAGAGAGAGAGAGAGAAAGGGAAGAGAGAGAGAGAGAGAGAGAGAGAGAGAGAGAGAGAGAAAGAGCGAAAAAAGATTCTGTCAGATTAAACATATTTCTAATTAAATAACTCTTTATTGATTTAATAATTCTGCTTTTTAAAAAAACTGATTGTCAAGGATGACAGGTTAACAGATTCATAAGTTTATATTGTTTCATTGTGTGTTACAATTAACATTAACGAGCTACTTAAAAGATCATACTTCCTAGTTTCACACAATTCGATTGTTGTTGACGATAAGCGGAATGGAGACTCTTTCATGCTCTGTTTCAGAGCCTCGAGTTCATCAAGTTTCTACAGGATATGCTTTGGAAGATATTTTAATGGCAGGACGTAGACAGATGCACACTATAAATATATATACGGATATAAATCCGTAATGATCGTTGTATGACTCAAAATACAAAAATTTGACCACTATATCTCATTAATTACAAAGCACCATGCTCTTTCCGCATCTCATTTTCTATCATTGTCAGTGATTAATTGCAAAAAATTAAAAATTTGTTCTTAGTCAAATTCACCGGCTGTAATTATTTTTTTTTTACACAACCATAAACAGAATTGTTACATTTGCGTAGGTAATGCAGTTCAGACAGCTGGCGGTTTGGCTATTTAAACTCTTGTCAATTGGTTTTGCATATACCGGTATTAGCGATTGGGATGCGTGCAGTGGACGATTAGAACGCGCCTTGGACGCACTACATAGGGATTCCATTAGAAGAAACAATTTGAACGAAGAAGAGATTGGAACGTTGTATCAGCGCGAACTACATTCCGTTCCCTTGGAAATGTCTGTCTCTCGTATGACAATAAAGGTAATATTTTTTTCAAACAGTAAGATTTCTCTCTTTTTTTAATTAAATTGATACAAAACGAATTTCGTCTCTTTTTTTAAGAATAATATTCCATTTATATTTAATTTTATATTCGATTTAACAAAAAATGATTTTTTTTAGTATAAAACGATGTTGTATGTATGTTTAACGTTTCATGGTAATATGTGCAGCATATAATCATTATTACGTTATTAGATAATGCATGTTGTATAAGATATCTAAACGAGGTAGACATCTTTTTAGATATAAAATATTTAAAAGATGTCTTTTAGATATCTTATGCAACATAAATGCTATCTGAGAAGGTTATTATTATAAATATAAACTTTCAAAAGCCTTGTTCATTTAGAAAATCATTCCTTAGAAGTGCGAATATCGATCTATATAAAATATCTACATAATTATTGCTAATAAAACGTTTTTTACATATGTATAAATGGTTATGTAATTATACAAAACTATATGAATGTCTACCCCTACAGCACGAAATATTACAGCAATATTTCAATAGTGTGCAATATTAAAAATTGCAGCAATATTACTGCAATATTAAAATTTTAATATTTTATTGGAAATATTATAACAATATTGCGAAATATTGTAATTTTAATATTTTTTGTAGAACATATATTGTTGCAATATATTGTTGCAATATTACAATTCATTAAATATGTACGCACCTCTGCCATGGGGATACGCTTCTCATAAGCAAAAAACGTCCAGGGCCCCTAGTCTATAATTGTACACGCCTATCGACACCTTAATAACACAAGACGTCCTATGGACGTCCTATCCTGTGAACGTCCTGCCAGTTAAATGGGACGTCCACAGGACGTCCTATTGTAGTCCAAGGACATCCTAAGGATGTCCTGTGGACTATGAAAGCGCTTCATTATGTCCTACATACATCCACTGGACGTTCATTGTGGTATTATCAGGGATTAATTTAGGATATATTTAGAACTATTTTAGGACTTTCAGGATGATTGCAGGACTATTTCAAGATGTATTAAAAGTAAAATAAAATGACCACATGCACTCACAGAAACTGGTGTCTAGAAAGTATTTTTCACTGTTCAAGCGTTATGAAGAGATGATCAATTGTGAATGATCAAACGTAGTCAAACGTGGTCAAAATACTGTAAAAAATAAGCGACAACATGAGAAAAATATTAGGGCGCTCCGAGTCTCGAACCGAGGCCTAGTCTCTCCTCCGAGTTGATAGACTTCCGTGCCATTGAGCCACACAGCCCTAACGCTGATAGCTTCTCTGCTGTACTTATTTCCTCTAAATTTCTTACTCGCAATAAGAAGCTAGGACTACGCAAATCGAGTTAGTCAGTTTTTTGGAAATTCCAATCTTTTTTGGATGTGTTTTCTAGGTTCCTGACATTATACTTTTTGGAATGAATCAATATAACGTATTTTTTTTTTAAGTTCATGTTTTCCTTTTTCCAAAACACTACTTATTTTTATCTGTATTTTTTTTATCATAAAGATATGATTTTTTGAAAAAAAAAACTGATTATTGCACTTTTTTCACAAATTGTTCTTTAATATTTTTTGGCATAACTTTTCAATTATTATCAAAATCTTTATATATTTTGATATTTTTATTCTGGCATTTCATTAAAAAAAAGAAATATTTTCCATTGAGATAATTATAAAACTAATCAAAAAACGTTGAAGGTGACTTGGATTTAGATATGTAAATTGAGACCCTAAAACGAGATATGTAGTTGAGGATTAAATATGGTAGATTTTAAATATTAACAATCTTGAAAATAGGCCTATCGTATTTAATATAAACTATTTTAAAGGTATCTAATATTATCTCATATTTTAAAAGTATATTTTTTAATGGTACTTATGTATTTTGTTAAGTGCATATAAAGTACCATTGAAAAAAATACTTAAAATATTCGAAAATTTTTAAAAAATTTTCAACATATTCAAGATTTCCCGAAGTTCTTTGGTTTTGAAATATTAATTATTTAAAAAAATTCAACATTATTGTTGTGTAAAAGATTATTAGATGTGTTTCCGTCGCTATTTGCAAAAAATTATATAATTGAACGAATAACAAGAAGGTCATGCACACGGCCTAGCCTATTTCGTAGCTTTCAGAAAATACGAAGGAGACCAGAGGTTACTGGGCACGAGTGGAACAATGCGTGTACGATCCCGATCACAATTCTCTGAGGACGCGCATTGTATTCAACGATCTGTCAGTGTCAGGAATAGTGTCCCTAATACCGCGAAATCATCACGCCCTAATTTCCGCTGAATCCTGCAAAATGACACTGCGACTGAGGCGCGCGGGAATAGACTTTCTCACCAATCCGATCACCCGGGAACGCGGCCAGATGCGTATACGTACAGAGTCCAGTTTCCTAGAACCCAGATTTGCATCAATCTATGCTTATGGCTGCCGTACTACACGCATCGATAAGCAAATCAAACGGCAAGATAAATGGCCACCGTATCACTTACCTAACATTAACAAGGTAGGTAACATATTGGAAAATTTATCTTTTCTAAAAACGTAAAAATAGATGTCAAGCACACGCATACATCAAAAAATGTATTGTAAAAAGATATTAATTTACTATCATACTAATTTAATAAATATCTTACCCCAGCTAATGCTAAATATTCATAGAAAGTTCGATTCATATTCTCAATGTGCCAAATATTTCGGCACAGTGTGAAAGAATCGTCGCAGAATATACAGGGTGCGTCAGATATTTGAGGACACTCACATATGTGCCTGCCAAGTTTTCGCAGCAAGTTTTTTTATTTTTTTTCTTTTCAAATAAATGGAGGACAATAAGTTGACTCAGGAAATGAAAAGACACGCTGTTATCATCGCTATACACGCGAATCACAACGATCTTAAAATCTCCCAATTTTTTAAAGTCGCCCGATCGTTTGTTTACAAAGTTCGTCGAAAGTTAGAACCATCTGATGGCAATGTGGAAAGTGTTGCGCAAAAAACATGGCACGTTCAGAGTTAGAACAGAGCTAGAACATCACAGTTTGTGCAGGGTATTATTGATGAAGACCTTTCAAAGTCTATAAGGGCCATATTGAGAAACCTTCAAGTTTCTGAGTGCACAATCCGTCGCATTGTCCACGAAGACATCCGATACAAGTCCTACTTGATGCGCAAAGGTCAGTTTATATCGGCACGAACTCGAGAACAGCAATTCATCCGGGCACAACGACTTTTAAACAGTTAAAACATCCTGAAATCACATAATCTCACAAACATGTGGTCACCTAGTTTCCTGGATCTTAATCCTTTGGATTACTATGTATGGAGCGTTGTTAAACAGGAGATCAATAAACATCTAACACGCTTGATTCCTTAAGAGCAGCTAGTAATGACGCATATGAACAAGGATCATTTGATTCAGGCATGCAAACGTTTCCGGTAAAGAATTGAAGCTGTTATTGCCGCTGAAGGTGATTTTTCGAATAACTATATAGCCTACTATATAGTCTCACTTAGTTTGCTGTAAAAATTTCATTAAAATACAATAAGTTTTCTAAGAAATATACAAATTTTAGTTTTAAAGTCAGTATGTCCTCAAATACTTGACGCACCCTGTACAAATGTCGATGAAATGTTGAGCATATTGAATACTTCTTGTATATATCAAAAATTGCGAGCGAGCAAGCGAGCAGTACAACATCGTTGACAGAGGGCCGCGGCGAGAGGCATTTACTGGTTAACAAAAATCATCTGGGAGAGAATATAAGGAGCGCAGCATTTCACCGAAGTAATTTCATTGTAAAGTAATCGGAGTAATCTTTTGCACAAGAGCAAACTGTTTTTAATTGGTCTTTATTTCTCTTTTATTTTATTATTTAGTTCTTAAATTCATCTCTTTAATTACACTTATCTTATTAGACACATTTTTTTACTTTATTTTACTTTATTAATATTTTCGTTTACTTTTTTATTTTTTGTATAACATGGGATTTTTTACAATTTTTTCCCTACCTATTACACTTTAAGAATAAATCGCTTTTCTAAGATTATTATCTCTTATGCTTTGAAATGTTTTTGGGGAATTTTAGGAATCTTTTATAAATATTTCAGAAATACTTAACGTTAGCTGGGACTAATTAATATATATGCATCTTTATCAATACTTTAAAATCTGTAAATAATAATCTTTTTTTAAAATTATTTTTTCTCATACACTATATCAATGTCGTTCCAATTAAAATTGTGTTCAGTATTCACTTTATGTTCAGTCAAAGTTGAGCATTGAATAATAAATGTAATTAATTACAATTACTTTAATTGCAATTTCAACGTAATTATAATTATGCTGCAATTGTAATTATATTGGGATTGCAATTAAAATAATTACAATTAAAGTAATTGTTGAGTCGCAATTATATTTAATTCAGTTACAATTACAATTACAATTATAATAAACAATCGATGAGATGCCTCTTTTTATAAAAAAGGATACATTTATACAATATTCCATAAAATATTAATTGCTCTTATTCTAATTACAATTGTAGTTAAGCAATTAACAATTAACAATTAAATAATTGTAATCTGTTTACAATTACTTTTCGCAATTACTTCATTTAATTGTTTTCAGCAATTAATAATTAAAAAATATAATTAATTAACTAATTGAATTAAGAATTACATTGTAATTTGTAATTGTTAATTGAATTACAATTTTGTACAACTTTGTGTTCAGATATAACTGGTTTACTAGGCCGTGTTTTTATTGATGCAGTTACGATGTCCAATAAATACTTTTGTTAAATATTTTTTGTTTATTACAGATAACACCAACATTGTCTCTAAACGACAAGTATGATGCGGCGGAACCGAGGCAATTAGCGGGCAACGCCGAAGAAATAGATATTGTCATACCGAACGAGAATCGACGTTCGCGTTACTCACACGTCCCTGAGAACTTCGGTGTATGGAAGAAGAATTCTTGGATCACCAAATTATCATCACGTCAGAAACGTTCAATGGCACGGTACGCGCGTGCTACGTTTGTAATTACACCATGGAACTTCACGGACACCCTGATAAATAAACGTAAATCGACAGAGAGACCTGTGAATTTTACTAAAATTCTTAATCTAACTGACGATTTCCGGAATGAGGATCCATCACAACATGTATTGCGGGATCTCGTAGTAAACGACAATTTTGATAACCTGTTCTCTGTAGACTCGAAAGATCCGAATAGGATGAACTGGCAATCTAAGGAGTATATCACAAAAGAAATGGAAGAAGTATTTTTACAGGGTGCTAGTCAAGCATTGACCAGATACATCGAACGTCAACTGCATCCAGCAATCAAAGAAACACTAATGCTGTCTATGGGTTATACCATCAGTTATGGATAAATGTGAGAGAATATTCGATACAGCAATATTGTAATTATCTTAAATAATATTTAAATAATAAATATGTTAAAAAACGTTAAATATTAAATAAAGGTTGGATCGCCTTCACTTTTCATTGTCATTGTAGAAATTACTTAATTTTACTCTACAAACGTACCTAACAATAATTTGTCAAATTATTCAACAATTCATATATTGTGTTGATTAAAATTCTTATTTTATTTGTTTTATTTATAGCTCCACATTTTATATTTTATTGTTTAATCTTGTCTTAATTATCTTATTTTTCATTACTTAAACGCTTTTCACATAAAAATCGACGTAAATCATTTATATTAGTGCTGGGATTTACTTGTACATTTCGACCAACTTTTAGCTTGGTTCCTGCCAATCAGTATTTAGGTTGCGCGCAGGTTGGTGAAATAAAGGGCAGGAACCAAGCTGAAAATCGCGCCGAAATGTGCAAATAAATCCCAGCATTGATTTATATAAATAATTTTTAATTATAAATAGAATTCGTAAATTCGTCTATAAAAGCATTTCATTCATTTTGTAATTATGTATTCTTTAAAGATATAATAATAGTTATCCGGTAAACAAATTTTTCATGCATAAATATATATAAATATGTATAAACATACATAAATATTTATAAAAATGTATAATCGTATGAAATGATCATACATCTATCTTTCTTTTATAAAATTACTTTGTAGTCGTAATAGTAAATAATAATAGTAAAATAAAAACATTAAAAATAATTAATTTTTAATTATTTTTCACACTATTTCTTTTTAGAAAAAATCAAGTTTGAAGAAATGTAAAAAAATTGCTTATGTATAAATTTATGTGCTAATTTTTGGCTGTTCTTGTTTTCTCAGTCAAACTAAGTGGTCGGTCACAAACAAAATGGACTTGAAATATAGTATAGGAAAACTCATGAAAAATCCGGCAGATTAAAGTTATTAGATTAACAAAGTACCGCGATGAGAAAATTCACTAAATTAGCATTTGGAGCAAAAATGGCTATCCTAATCTGATTCTGTTAAAAGGTCGGAAATCTATACAAGAGTCTGGAAGAAGAAGAAGAACCTAATTCTGTTATTATTGAAAATGCCCGGTTGTTGTGTTGAAAATTACAAAAACCGCAACAAAAGAGGCTAAAGTTATGAATAACCGCGCATCATAGAGCCAAAATGGCGGCAGTTCATGGTACTTTATTAATCTAGTGATTTTCGGCAGATGTGATTTTAGTACCATCACGCCTAGCGGGAAAAGTTGAAAGTATTAACTATCACGTGGTCAAAAACATGTGTGTATGTAGTAATATGTATTAGAGCGCCTGTAATCAGAATGGCGCTATAAGAGAGATGACGTCATATTTTAGCGAAATTCTGCGAGAGAGAAAGAGATATACGGTCTCAGTCTATCCAACAGACTCTCAATTTTAGGGTTCGGTACAACGGCATTGAACGACATAGATACGTAAAGGTACATTGATAAAAATAAAGTTATCGAAATTATTTTAGAAATATAGTTGGATGTACAATATCGTTTTGTAACAATTCATTAAAAAAAGAATATATGTTATGAAAATAATTCCGAAAGACACAGAACGCCGAATGAATTGGTTAAAGAGTATAAATGGCAAATATATAAATTGGACACCGTCAAAAAATTCATCTGTATGTGAGATAAAGTAATTTATTCTTTATAAATAATGTATTTAAAATATTAAAATAAAAATGTAACATAAAACACAGATTAATTATAATATCTGAAGACACGGTAGTGTCTTGGCACTAAGTATATGTCTACGCTGACATAGAGAGCCTACAATCAGAGTGACGACATACAGGTATCACTTGTGATTGGTCCGCCATGTTTTTTAGCCATTCCCTCCAGTTTTTTAAACGCATTATTTTCTAAATTCTGAATTCATGCTAAAAAATGCTCAAAAATTGTGACAAATTAAAAAATGATAATAAATAAATATTGTATATAAAATAATAAAAATTTTACATATATTATTTATTATAAAATTTCATTTATTTTGTACTATTGCAATATTGTACATTTTGTAATATTGCACATTACTTTATACAAAACGTTATTTATTGCACATTATTTGCGCTATTAAATGCGCTAGTTTATTATACATTCTCTGTTCCTACATTTTAGGAGCAAAATGCATAATAATATAAAAGAAATCAAAAATTCAGAAAAATATTATGTATGTATATACCATTTCATAAAATATTATATATTAAATATCGTAATTATCATATTATTTCATTTAGACTCACAATGCAATGATATATAATTGAAAAGATTACGACAAAAAGAAAAAGAATTAAATTCGTAATCAATGATGACTGTACATATACTTAGTGCTAAGACACTACCGTGTCTTCAGATATTATAATTAATCTGTGTATATTTTATGTTACATTTTTATTTTAATATTTTAAATACATTATTTATAAAGAATAAATTACTTTACCTCACATACAGATGAATTTTTTGACAATGTCCAATTTATATATTTGCCATTTATACTCTTTAACCAATTCATTCGGCGTTCTGTGTCTTTCGGAATTATTTTCATAACATATCCTTTTTTTAATGAATTGTTACAAAATGGTATTGTATCCAACCATATTTCTAAAATAATTTCGATAATTTTATTTTTATCAATGTACCTTTACGTATCTATGTCGTTCAATGCTGTTGCACCTAACCCTAAAATTGAGTCTGTTGGATAGACTGAGACCGTACATCTCTTTCTCTCTCGCAGAATTTCGCTAAAATATGACGTCATCTCTCGTATGGCGTCTCTGATTATAGACTTTCTACCCCATTCTTATTCTTAAAATTATATTTATAATTTGCAATTTGCAATTTGAATAAAGTTGGAACTCTTCTAATTGTATAAGCAAACTACATTTAATTTAAAATTGTGAAGAAAATTTATATGAATAAAAATGAATCAACCTTAGAGACCCTCCACCACCCCCACTAATTTTTAATGGTGGTCCTCTTTTCTTTGTAAGTATACTCCCCCGTGAAAAAACGAGTTACTAAATTTAGTCCGTTTTTGCAGGTAAGTATGTTTTAAATTTATTTTTTAATTTTATATCTTTCTTTTTTTCTTTAATTATTTTATTATATTATATTTCGCTAAAATCATATTGCATTATGATTAGCGAAATATATTAGGTGTTGGAATTAATTCGTAGCGTTTTTTAATGAAAGAATGTTATTTATTTCACATGAGCATTAAAAAATACATTAATGAAAGTACTTCCCATCACTTGTAAAACGCTACGAATTAATTCCAACACCTAATAATAAAATAATTAGCAATTACATTGCATAGCTTTTTAATATTATCTTTTATTGTAATCCTTTAATAATACAATAATAATTATTTTCAATACAATGTATAATAAAAAATGTTGTTCGAAATACAATAAGAGTTATATTATAGGAGCACAATTAACAAAATTTAGTAATGAGGGAATATACGAAAATGTTGAAAATACATACGATAACACAAATTTTCTAACCAATGTTTAATGAAATATTGATAAATGTAGAATGAAAATACTAACAACAATTAGATCGTACTTACTATTAATTATTACTTGCGATTATATTATAAAACTTATTAATATCGTGATAAAAAGTCATAAATACATTTACGACAAGACTTTCATCGCATTTAAGTAAGTACCGATAATTTGCTCACATAAGGTCCTCCACGTTTGTGATAAGGTGAGTAACGAACAAAAGGAAGAAAAAAACTTCAGAGAAAAGCGAATAAATGTATTCTGAGTCACGTCAAATTAAAGACCATCCACAAAAAAGTAAGCAATGCAGTTTAAAACAACAAAGTCTTAACAGAAACGAATGCGATCCAAAAATCTTTTCAGACCACAAAATTGCTAAATTGCATAAAAAATTAATTTATATCCAAAAATTGCATTTTAATTTTAATTTATCACTGCTTGCCAATAATGCATTAGAGTGATCCCTAAAAATTGCATTAAATGCATAAAAAAAATAATTTTTAACCAAAAATTCTTTTATTTTAATGTACACTGCATTGAGAATAATGCATTAAGTGAATCCCAAAATTGATTAAAATGCATAAAAAAGAAAAATTTTAATCAAAATTGCATTTAATTTAATGTAAACTGTTGCGCAAATAATGCTTTAATGATCCCAAAATTGCATTAAATTGCATAAAAATTAATTTATCAAAAAAATGTTTTTTATATAATTAACACTCATTGAAATAACTTTAATGAATCCAAAATTGCGTTAAAATTGCATTAAAAAAATAATTTTTCAAAAAATTGCTTTTATATTATGTAACACTGCTGCAATAATGCATTAGTGATCCAAAATTGCATTAAATTCATAAAAAAAATTAATTAAAAAAAAAATTGTATTTTAATTTATTGTACACTGCATTGCAATACATTAGAGAATCCCTAAAAAGATTAAATTGCATAAAAATAATATTAAAAAAATTGATTTAATATATGTAACACTGCATTGCCAAATCATTTAGAGTGAATCCAAAAATGCATTAAAATGCATTAAAAAATTAATTTAATCCAAAAAATGTTTTTAATTAATGACACTGCTGCACAATTGCATAAGTATCAAAAATTGCGTTAAATTGCATTTAAAATTAATTTTTATCAAAAAAATTCATTTAATTAATTACACTGCATTGCACATAATGCATTAGAGTGAATCCCTAAAATGCATTAAAATAGCATAAAAAAAATAATTTTAACCAAAAAATTGCATTTTTATTTAATGTAACTGCATTGGAAATATGCATTAGAGTGAATCCAAAAATTGCATTAAAATTGCTAAAAAATTATTTTAATCAAAAATTGCATTTTTAATTTATTCACTGCATTGCGCAATATGCATTAGAGGAATCCCAAAAATTGCATAAATTGCAAAAAAAATTAATTTTAAACAAAAAAATAATTTTAATTTAATTATCACTGATTGAAGAAATAAGCTTTAGATGATCCCAAATTGCATTAAATAGCTAAAAAATAATTTTTAACAAAAAATTGCATTTTATTTATTACACTGCTTGGAAATATGCATTAGAGTGATCCCAAAATTGCATTAAATTGCATAAAAAATTAATTTTAATCCAAAAAATTCATTTTTTTAATGTATCACTGCATTGAGAAAATGCATTTAGATGAATCCCAAAAATGCATTAATGCAAAAAAAAAATAAATTTTTAATCCAAAAAAATTGCATTTTATTTTATGTACACGCATTGGCAATATGCATTTAGAGTAATCCCCAAAATTGTATTAAAATGCATTAAAAAAAATAACTTTAATCCAAAAAAATTGCATTTTAATTTTAATTATCACTGCATTGCGCAAAATGCATTAGATGAATCCCCAAAAATTGCTTAAATTGCTAAAAAAATTAATTTAATCCAAAAAATCATTTTTAATTTAATTACACTGATGAGAAAATGCATAGATGATCCAAATCTAATAGATAAAAAATAATTTAACCAAAATTGCATTTAATTTATGATCATGCATTGAGAAATAATGCATTAATGAATCCAAAAATTGCTAAAATGCATTAAAATATTTTACAAAAATTGCATTTAATTTTATTACACGCATGGCAATACATTAAGATCCAAATTTCATTAAAATTGGAATAAAAAAAATTAATTTTAAATTCAAGAAAATTCTTTTTAATATTAATGTAACACTGCATTGCATCAATAATGCATTTAGTGTGTATCCCTAGAAAATAGCATTAAAATTGCATTAAAAAAATTAATTCTAATTCAAAAAAATTGTTTTTTTAATATAATGTAACACTTGCATTGCACCAGTAATGCATTTAGAGTGAATCCTAGAAAATTGCTTTAAAAATTGCATTAAAAAAATTAATATTAAAATAAAAAAAATTGTATCTTTAATATCATTGTAACACTGCATTGCACCAGTAATGCATTTAGAGTGAATCCCTATAAAATTGCATTAAAATTGCATTTAAAAAATTAATTTTAAATTCAAAAAAATTGTATTTTTAATATAAATGTAACACTGCATTGCACCAGTAATGCATTTAGAGTGAATCCCTAGAAAATAGCATTAAAATTGCATTAAAAAAAATTAATTCTAATTTCAAAAAAATTGTTTTTTTAATATTAATGTAACACTGCATTGCACCAGTAATGCATTTAGAGTGTATCTTAGAAAATTGCGTTAAAATTGAATTAAAAAAAAATAATTTTAATTTCCAAAAAATTGTTTTTTTAATATTAATGTTACACTGCATTGCACCAATAATGCATATAGAGTGAATCCCTAGAAAATTGCATTAAAATTGCATTAAAAAAAATTAATTTCAATTTCCAAAAAATTTTATTTTTAATATAAATGTAACACTGCATTGCATCAATAATGCATTTAGAGTGAATCCCTAGAAAATTGCATTAAAATTGCATTAAATAAAATTAATTTCAATTTCCAAAAAATTTTATTTTTAATATAAATGTAACACTGCATTGCATCAATAATGCATTTAGAGTGAATCCCTAGAAAATAGCATTAAAATTGCATTAAAAAAATTAATTCTAATTTCAAAAAAATTGTTTCTTTAATATTAATGTAACACTGCATTGCGCCAGTAATGCATTTAGAGTGAATCCCTAGGAAATAGCATTAAAATTGCATTAAAAAAATTAATTCTAATTTCAAGAAAATTGTTTCTTTAATATTATTGTAACACTGCATTGCACCAGTAATGCATTTAGAGTGAATCCCTAGGAAATAGCATTAAAATTGCATTAAAAAAATTAATTCTAATTTCAAAAAAATTGTTTTTTTAATATTACTGTAACACTGCATTGCACCGATAATGCAATTAGAGTGAATCTCTAGAAAATTGCATTAACAAAATTAATTTTAAAATAAAAAAAATTGCTTTTTTAATTATTGGTCATTTAAAAAGTACCCGCGGTTTTTTGACACTAGATGTGTTGATGGTCATATATCAGCTGAAAAAGTATAGCGGATACTTTTTAGATGACCCAATAAATTGCATTTTTAATCTTAATTTAACATTGCATTGAATCACTAATGCATTTAGAGTGAATCCCTAGAAAATTGCATTAAAATTGCATTAAAAAAAATTTATTGAAATTCAAAAAATTGCCTTTTTAATATTAATGTAACACTGCATTGCACCAATAATGCATTTAGAGTGATTCCCTAGAAAATTGCATTTAAATTGCATTAAAAAAATTAATATTAAAATAAAAATTTGCTTTTTTAGTATTAATATACTGTTGCATTGTACCAATAATGCATTTAGAGTTATTGCCAAGAAAATTGTATTAAAAATGCATAAAAAAATTAAATTTTAAATAAAAAAATGCTTTTTTAATATTAATATAACTCTGCATTGCTCCAATAATACGTTTAATGTGTATCCCTAGAAAATTGCATTAAAATTGCATTAAAAAAAATTATTTTAAATTCGAATAAATTGTATTTTTAATAGTGACGTAACACTGCTTCGCACCAATAATGCATTTAGGGTGAGTCCGTAAAAAATTGCTTTAAAAATACATTAAAAAAAATTAATTTTGAAATCAAAAAAATTGCCTTTTTTAATATTAATATAATACTGCATTGCACCAATAATGCATTTAGAGTGAATGCCAAGAAAATTGCATTATAAATGCACAAAAAAATTAAATTTAAAAGAAAGAATGCTTTTTTAATATTAATATAACTCTGCAATGCTCCAGTAACGCATCTAGAGTGAATCCCTAGAAAATTGCATTAAAAATGCATAAAAAAATTAAATTTAGAATAAAAAAATGCTTTTTTAATATTAATATCACTCTGCATTTCTCCAGTGATGCATTTAGAGTGAATCCATTGAGAATTGCATTAAAATTGCATTAAAAAAAATTAATTTTAAAACAAAAAAAATTGTCTTTTAGATATTAATGTAACACTGCATTGCACCAATAACGCATTTTGAGTGAATGCCAAGAAAATTTCAATTAAAAAAAATTAATTTGAAAATATAAAAACTTGTTTTTTCAATATTAACAACATTGCATTGCACCAGAAATGCAATTAGAGTGAATCTCTAGAAAATTGCATTAAAAATGCATGAAAAAAAATTTATTATAAATTCAAATATTGCTTCATTTAAAAAGTATCCGCGGTGTTTTGTCACTTGAAGTGATGATGGTCATATATAAAGTGACAAAGCACTGCGGATTCTTTTTAGATGACCCAATAAATTGCCTTTTTAATATTAATGTAACACTGCTTTACACCAATGATGCATTTAGAGTGAATGCCAAGAAAATTACTTGAAAAATGCAAAAAAAAATGAAATTTAAAATTAAAAAATGCTTTTTTAATATTAATATAACTATGCATTGCTCCAGTAATGCATTTAGAGTGAATCCGTAGAAAATGGCTTTAAAAATACATTAAAAAAAATTAATTTTAAAATCAAAAAAATTATCTTTTTCATATTAATGTAACTCTGCATTGCTCCAGTAATGCATTTATAGTGAATCCATAGAAAATTTCATTAAAAATGCATAAAAAAATAAAATTTAAAATAAAAAAATGCTTTTTTAATATTAGTATAATTCTGCATTGCTCCAGTAATACGTTTAGAGTGAATCCCTAGAAAATTGCATTAAAATTGCATTAAAAAAAATTATTTTACATTCGAATAAATTGTATTTTTAATATTAACGTAACAATGCATTGTACCTGTAATGCATTTAGAGTGAATCCCTAGATAATTGCATTAAAATTGCATAAAAAGAAAATTTTTTTTTACTTCAACAAAATTGCATTTTTGCGATAAATCTGAGAATGCATTGCACCTATAATGCATTTATAGAGAATCCCTTGAAATTTGCATTATAATTGCATTAAAAAAAATTAATTTTAAATTCAAAATAATTGCCTTTTTAATATTAATGTAAAATTTCATTGCACCAGTAATGCATTTAGAGTGAATCCTAAGAAAATTGCATTAAAAATGCATTAAAAAAAATTTATTTAAATTCATAAAAATTGTCTTTTTAATATTAATGTAGCACTGTATTGCACCAATAATGTATTTAGAGTGAAACCTTAGAAATTTCATTAAAATTAAATTTTAAAAAATTAATTTTAAATTTAAAAAAATATCATTTTTAATATTAATGTAACACTGCATTGCACCACTAATGCATTTAGAGTGAATCCGTAGAAAATTACATTAAAATTGCATAAAAAAAAATTTTTTATATTCAAAAAATTGCATTTTTTGATAAATCTGAGAAAGCATTGTTCCAATAATGCATTTAGAGTATCCCTAGAGTGTATCCCTAGAAATTTTCATTAAAATTGCATTAAAAAAAATTAATTTTAAATTCATAAAAATTGCCTTTTTAGTATTAATGTTATACTTCATTGCATCAGTAATGCATTTAGAGTGAATCCTAAGAAAATTGCATTAAAATTGCATTAAAAAAAATTTATTTAAATTCAAAAAATTGCCTTTTTAAAATTAATGTAACACTGCATTGCACTTGTAATGTAGTTAGAGTGAATCCCTAGATAATTGCATTAAAATTGCATTAAAAAAATCTTTTTTTTTAATTCACAAAAATTGCATATTTGCTATAAATCTGAGAATGCATTGCACCAATAATGCATTTAGAGTTAATCCCTAGAAAATCGATATGAACATAAAATTTGGTTTAATAGACTAAAGCAGTTTGCAGGTAGTTAGCTATCAGCAAAACTGCTATTACAAAGCCTATTAGTAACAAAAAACTAAGGGCCATTAGGCAACCCTAAAATTCAAAAAATTTTGAAATTATATGTAAAGTAGTTCATCCGTAACACAAAACTATTTTTTGTTCGTTCAGAATTACAATTTTAGGAGGTAAAATACGTTTTTGGGAAAAATCGGTTTTTTTTAAACGAATATCGTCGTAGTTATAAGAGATACGAAAAAATTTCTGAAATGAAATTTGAATGAATCAAAATTACTTTCGGACTACAATAAAAAAATTTTTTTTTAATTATTTATTTATTTTATACCTCTATTTGCATCCCTATTTATAAATTGTTTTTAATTTTTATATAACGAATATCAAAGAGACATTTGATCCTGCAAACAACAATGTATGTTATAGTTATGTTGCGAAGAACCATTTTTCAAATATATACGAAAACACCTATATACGTGTTCCCTAGGTATTCGTCTCATATCGCGTTGGCTGCGCGTGATAACGTAATGGGCAAATTCAGTATAATCCATCAATATATAGTACAGCTGTATCTATTATATGAGCTTTTATATAACAACAACAACAGCAACAGTAATAATAGCAGTGTATCAAAACCTAAAATTAGTCAAATAGTTTTGATATACGTAAAGGAATATGCAAAATACTTTAGTCAATTACAAGCTAAGTATGAAAAAATTGTTATTTTTATAAAATATCGTACATTTAATTTTGGCTTTTGATAGAGTAGCCAGTTTCAACTTGAAAAAGAAAAGATATTATATCAACATAATTCCGCATGAACAAAAATAGTTTTATGTTACGGACAAACTTCTATATTTACACACAATATTTAAGAATTTCCTGAACTTTTTCGTTATTTAACCTTCCTTGTAAAACAGCGATGTAATCAATGATCAAGCGACAGTTAAAATTATATACACATTTTACAGCACCAAAACTAATTTTTTAATTTTTTGTCCGCGATTTTGGATCCGCCATTTTGAATTTTTTAATTTTGATTTTAAATTCGAAATCATCGATCCTAAAAACTCTCAAACTTTATTTTATTAGCTATTTTTGATTAGTCGCAATCACATTTATATTGTTAAAATAGGATGAATTTTTCCAGTTTATTTATAAAATACATTTCGTTAACAATAGGAATGTTTCTACAGTTTTTTTATAACAATTGATATTCTAAACACTGATAATGTTCTTTTTATTGTAATAATATGTTACAAACTATATGAAAAACATAGAAAACTGAAGTTAAAATGGTATCATATATGTAGGACATTGTGCCGCAAAGGATTAATAGAAGAGGAGTAAGGAATTGAAACGAAGTTAATAGAAATATTGAAGGATTGAATACAGGATAATAATATTGAAGAACCGACAATTAGCTAGGATGATTGAGAGGGATTTAGATGCAGTGAATTATTAATAGAGAGAGAGACCATTTGGCGATAAATTTTAGATCTTTATTTAAAGCAGAACATGCTGCAAAAGCTTCACATGGGTGAAAGAATTTGAAAAAAATTACGTCGTCTGCATACATGAACAGCTCAGAGGTTAGAGAAACATTAGATATAAATACAATATTAAAAAGTAAAATTATGTAAATAAAACCCTGATGTACTCCAGAAAAACGGCACGAGAAGAAGAGGAAAGAGAAAATAAATTATATTTGAGGACTTTTTTTGCTGCATGCGATTTGTAAGAAATGAACAGATTAGCGGAATAGCCGAATAGGAGAGACTGCTTGAGTTTGATTAAAAATAGATGGTTAACGATACTGAAAGCCTTTTATAAAACGTTTTATAATTTTGTATTTGCCTATAAATATGAATTTAATACTCCTTTAATGCTCTCATTAAAAATACTATTAAATTAAAAATAAGTAATATAAGGTCAAGTATTATTATATAGGGACTGAGATTATATTTCAAAATTTTTACCTTGAAACGACAAAGGCTAATGAGAATTAATGTGTTGATAAGAACCAAATTGATGATTTAGATGTCGAATATCTTATACCGCAATACATTTTTTAAATATGAATAGTAATAAATGTACGTAAAAGAGCCCCATTTGGCCAAACCATATAGGCAAGACAGATACGCCCTAGGTTGTCCACGAGGATATTCGAACATGCTTAAACCGAAGAATGAACCAAAGGTCAATAATGGTGCCAGCGCTCTTTCTAGCGCCCCTGTCATAGTTTTTGAGTCGGCTAGTGTTTTAACTGAATTAGTTCTTGCTGCACGAGACACAAACACGATTTAATATTTTTTATAAGCTTTTCAGAAATAGTTTTTGCAATCTCTCTCTAGGAATTACTTTGTGACACTATATTGTATAATATGTACACTGAAGTATAACGTATTTGTACGCCGTATAATCAGCAAGTACTGAACAACAGAATGGACATAGATAATCTAGATTAGATTTCTTTTTTTTTTCGTGGAATTTTTATTTATAGATACATAGATTGAGATCACTGAATGTAGATCACTCATGAAAAAAAAATTCGTATTTTTACTCAGAAGGAAATTCAAATTAATAAAATATTTAATAGTTATAAATGATCATAAAGATTATATTATGGACTTTATTTCATTATATTCTCTATATTCTAATTATATTCTCATTATACATTCTCTTTCTTCCTCCTAATATCTTCTTTTTTTTTTCCCCCTATTTTGTCGTTTTTACGTTCTTAATAAATCTTTTTCTTCTAGACATTGCGTTACATCGTGGAAGTCAGATGTTCGTTACTTTTGCAAATTTGTTTCAATTAAGAAACCAATATATTGTATCATGATATGGACTACTATCTACCTGCGTTTTTTTGTCTCTTTTTATTAATGAACTCAAACACATTTACTGATATTACTGACAAGGTACATTATTATATTACTAATTTGTATGTATTAAATATTAATTTAATTTTTTTGTTCACGGTCACTTTTTCAGAATATTTTATGACTACTTTGATTTTCGATATAAATGATTCGCAACATACTAAATGAAATGAAGAATACGGGATTAATAATTATAATTTTGTAGTACCATGTATATTTTTGGTTTATAGCGATGTTTAAATATTACGACAACATTGAAAATGACTCGATCGGAGTCGAAACGTTTGTTTTTGTCAATTGTAATTGTTATATGATTTTTATAATGTAATTTAAATTAAAATTCTTGATTACATTATTAGCTCTTCTTTTAACTACATTGTTTTATAGAAAAACTGCAAGAGACAAAAATCATTTATTTTCTTCTCATAGAACTCTAAAAAATTTTTCAGAATTTTTTATCAACTTTTTAGTACTTTAATACTTTTTAGTACTGTATTTTCTTATTTTTAACATGAGAAAATATAGATATTAAAAAATTCTGAAAAAATTCTCAGAACTTTATGAGAAGAAAATAAATGATTTTTGTCTCTTGCAGCTTTTTTATAAAGTTGATAATATTTGAGTAAAAAATTATTCAAGACCATTATTTGGCAATTTTTAGAAATTAATATCTTAATTATTGCGAAAATTGCAAAATGGTAAAGGACTTTTCGTCTCAGTTCGATTCACTCTACCTGCTCATGATGGATGACGAAATATATTAAAATCATCCTGTATACATAAGAATTGATTGTAAAATGATAGAAAAGAAGCTAATATATAAAGATATTATGAACTTAATACGATATTTTATCTCTTTTTGTAATGTAAATTAATGAAAAATGAAGCATATAATATAAATATAAAGGAAAGTCGCCGATATTGCCATAGGTTTCCTAAAACGATACCCTCTTATTTCTCAGAAACTAACAACTGCATTTTATTTAATATTTCTTACAAAAATATGATCTGTTAACTGTTTAGTTAATTAAAAAATTGTAAACGCATAATCTGTATATTTTTGGCCTACTATACAAGATCAGCTAAAAACGAATTCTATGAAGACAAAAATAAAATTCTTACTTTTTTCTTTTGCAAATTGCATAATTTAAATAATAGTGACTATTATTAGTGATACATTATTAATAGCATTTATTAGGTGTTGGAATTAATTCGTAGCGTTTTACAAGAGATGGCACAAGCAGTACACTATTTCGTTGTTACCTATAGTTCTGTATAAATTGTAAACATCTATCATAGGACGTCATTTGCCGTACATAACCTTTCTTGAAATCATAAATAACAATACTGTATAATTCATTGAATATGTCAAAATTTGTGCCAGATAAAGTGTTTTTGCGGGGAGTTTTGCTTCATTACTTTAATATGAACAAAAGTGCAGCTGAAGCTCATCGTATTTTAGTGGATGTGTATAGTGAACATGCTCTAGCTGAGCAAACGTGTAGGAAGTGGTTTGCACGTTTTAAAGCTGGTGATTTCGACTTGGATGACAAGGAGCGACCTGGTCAGCCGAAAAAATTTGAAGATAACGATTTGCAGGCACTGCTCAATGAAAACTCATGTCAAACACTTAAAGAATTATCTACGTCATTGGAAGTTGACTTCTCAACAATAGGAAAACGTCTTAAAAGTTTGGGCATGATCCAGAAGGAAGGACATTGGGTCCCATATGAATTGAAACCAAGGGATATTGAGAGACGTTTTCTCACGTGCGAACTGCTGCTTCAACGGCAGAAAAGAAAAGGTTTTTTGCATCGGATTGTTACCGGTGACGAAAAGTGGATCCATTATGACAATCCAAAGCGCAGAAAGTCATGGGTTAAGCCCGGCGAACCATCAACATCAGTGGCAAAGCCCAATATCCATGGCTCAAAGCTCCTGCTCTGTATTTGGTGGGATCAGAAGGGTGTCATATACTACGAACTGCTAAAACTGCTTGAGCCGTGCATTGAAGCAAAAACGGTCGGAATACTTCGAAAGACACGATAAAGTCATCTTGCTGCACGACAATGCTCGCCCACACGTTGCAAAACCGGTAAAAACATACCTGGAAACACTTAAATGGGAAGTGCTACCGCACCCGCCGTATTCTCCTGATATTGCACCTAGCGACTACCACTTGTTTCGATCATTAGCTCATAGCTTGTGCGAGCAGAAGTTCACATCTTACGAAGATTGTACAAAATGGTTCGATTCCTGGATTTCATCTAAAGATGAACAGTTCTTCCGACGCGGTATTCATTCACTGCCCGAAAGATGGTCAAAAGTAGTAGAAAGTGATGGGAAGTACTTTCATTAATGTATTTTTTAATGCTCATGTGAAATAAATAACATTCTTTCATTAAAAAAACGCTACGAATTAATTCCAACACCTAATATCAATTATTGTACGTACATGAATACATAAGATACACAATGAAATGTTAATAGTGACAACGTTTGACTACCTCTGTTTCATACTTCATTGCAAAGTTATAAAAGTAGGCGACATTTGATACAGTAATTTCTTGCTTTATTCTATAAATGCACTGCTTCTTGAGGTTATCCTCGCAATAAGTATTGGCCAAATCAAAAAGTTGTGTTAAAAAAAAACGTTGCTTCAATATTTAACGCATTCAGCAGATTCAACAGTTAAATGAGCGTTCGCTGCTATTGATGTATTCTTTCAGATCTGAAAGTTTGATTGAATGATCTAGAAGAATACCAATATCAACGTGAGTTTTATTCAAATATTTAGACCACTGAATACGTCGAATGAATATTTAGGTCAATAATCGCTCATAATAAACTCCACTTACCTGATACCTTCTCAAAGGTATTTATAAGATATAAATCAACTGTATTAGTATATAAATAATTCAGGTATGCTTTGTAGACGTCATGGGAAACTTTATCAACCTTGATGACACTGTTGGGAGAGAATGTAATTCTCGATTATTGTAATAAATTCGAACATTACAGTTAAACTATGTGTATAAAATATTTGTTAAACGGGAGATATATAATATATACGTATATACTAAGAATAATTATAATTGTGATAAACGTCCAATTGTTGTCGCAATAATAAAAGTGAAATTCATTTCCATAAAGTTTGAGAAATTTTAAATTTTGATTTTCGAAAGGGACTTCTATAAGCCAGTGCTTAGCCAGTGTTTATGTTACGAATTCCTTCGAGGTAATTATCTCTCCTTAGAAATAAGAGCGCGCGACACTCCTTTGTGTCGCCTACGTTGGCTCGCTAAGAAAAAAAGATTCAATGAATATATTTGATTATTTTATTACTACTTGGTAATTATTTATTAACTTAGATCTCTAAAGATTATAGAAATGTATTGTTATACAGAAAAAGGGTATTGTATAAATTTATATATATATATATATATCTGTGAGCAATTGTGACCATAGTCCACCAACCTACCTTAGGACTTTGCCTCTAAGATAAGAATAGAAGTGAGACTAGATTCTATTGTGACCATAGTCCACCAACCTACCTTAGGACTTTGCCTCTAAGATAAGAATAGAAGTGAGACTAGATTCTATTTAGACTCATTTTCGAACCTTATAATGTGACCATAGTCCACCAACCTACCTTAGGACTTTGCCTCTAAGAATAGAAGTGAGACTTTAGAATAAGATTAGATTCTATTGGAACCTTATAAAAGAAAACCCTCAGACTGCAGAGGCAGTCTTCGATATATTGCGAGAGTAGTTACGTTTCTAAAAATTTTCCAAGTGACAATTGTAAAAAAAGAAAAGAGAATACAATAAAGATAATTTTTTATTTTGAAATTGTTATCACAAATCTTACAAATGGTGGCAGCGGTGCGGGATAATTAGCAAGAAAAACAGTGAAATTTTGCTTTTACTTCGAGGACGATATACTAGTCGCACTAGTTACCTTCAAGGAGGACTCGAAAATTATCCTGCTCTACCGAACTCAAGCAGACTAGCGTGGACAAACTACAGAGGGGTAAGCGACATTATCAACTCTGATACATCCACCGAGTCAAGTGCGGACAGTAACATACTAGAATCGAGACTCTTCATTACTGCTCCAATGTCGCGTGCACAGAGCCCTACTCGTGAGCAAACGCTCACTCTAGCAATATTAGCAGACAGAATGATCCAAATGATGGACACAATAACTGAACTAAAAAACAAAATGGAATCAATAACGGTTGAACACTATAATCCAACGCGACTTCAACAACCGAGCGAAATGACACCAGAAACTTTCGAATCAGGAACTGTCGAAGCACCTATAAAGAATTATAATAAAGCGATGCCATTGATACCCGATTTCGACGGTTCAAATATCGAAACTTTCATTAATCATATACAAATAGCCTCGAAACGACTGGCCGTGGATCAACATGAGCTATTTCTCTGTGGAATCGTCGCCCAGAAACTCGTAGGAAGAGCAAAACACTCAATACGAACGGATACCACCCCGAATTTTCCGCAGTTGTACGAAAAACTACGGTACCTCTACGGCAAAGCCAGGAATCTTTCCGCTCTGGAGGTCCAAAGAGACACCTGCATCCAGCGAACGAACGAGAGCATCGATGAATTCATAAATCGCTTTCTTCGAATCCAAGACGATATCATCCACACGATTAATTCACAGAGTACCGGCATTGCTACGATCTGTTTGCAAGAACAGATGTATCAGCAAAAAGCAGTCGAAGTATTTCGCCGCAACGTAAAGACAGAAATCAGTGATCATTTATACTCATTTGAATTCACCCAATTGAACGAAGCGTTTTCGAAAGCACGAGCCTTTGAAGCAGAACTCCAGTTAAGAAAGTTGCGAACACAACGATACGAAACATCCAAAAAACCGTTCCAACCCAGAACGCACTTTCAAACCAAGGAGTGCACCTACTGCAAGAGACGAGGACATGAAGAAAAGGAGTGCCGAACAAAAGTATTCCACCAACAACGAGGCCAGCAGAATTTTCGCGAGCGCCAGTCTTTCAACCGACCGCCGGACCGAGCATCGCATCATTTACGTGCAACCGATCAGGATCCGGACGAAAACCTCAGCGAAAGGTATACCAAGGACCCGGAGGGACGTACGTCAGAGCTCCCAGAATTAAGCTGAAGATACCAGGTCTTAAAGATGTCATATTTTTAGTAGATACGGGTTCCGATATATCCCTAATACACGAAATGTTTATAGATGATAAAAACTTGCCTAAAACAAATTCAATAATCGTATCTGGCGTTACAACGCATTCGATAAAAACTGAATACGGTGTAATAATTGAAATATTTGGGAAAAAACATACATTTCATGTATTAGACGATTACTCACCGGTACAACATCAGGGCATATTAGGTATCGATTTTCTCACGGCGAACAATTTTGTCTTTTCGAACGAATATTTAAAACTAAACGGAAAAGAATTCAAGCGATGCGATAAACCACTCTCTAACGACACGTATAAACAAAACGAAGTATTAGTTATATTTAAGGATGACACTGGAGCAATTACGAGGATGAACGATTTTAATAAACCCATACTGCCGACATATTTGCACTCTCAAATTAAAAGCGTCGAAGATTATTGCGAAGCACCAAATTATTCTATCACCAAAGAAACTTTAAACAATACGCGATCAGAATTATTAAAAGAAAATACTCGCCTCTTGCATCTCCCAGAACACTATAACGAAATCTGGGATATCATATTAGAATTCCACGATATTTTTATCTTACCAGGAGATCCTCTCCCACTCACTGATTTAATGCAACATGAAATCAAAACCCATGACGAAAATCCCATCCATATTAAACAATACCGTTATCCTCCGATACACCAAGAAGAAATAAAAAGACAAATTAAAGACATGCTTGCAAAAGGAATCATTCAAGAATCAGATTCACCTTATAATTCCCCTTTGTGGATCGTGCCCAAAAAGCAAGATGCTTCGGGCAAAAATAAATGGAGACTAGTAATTGATTACCGAAAACTTAATGAAAAAACCATCCAAGATGCCTATCCTCTTCCGAATATTGATGAAATTCTCGATCAATTGGGCAACGCGCGCTATTTTTCCGCTTTCGATCTGGCATCGGGCTTCCATCAGATCGGAATGAATCCAAAAGACGTTCCAAAAACGGCCTTCTCTACACCAAACGGACATTATGAGTACACCCGTATGCCTTTTGGTCTAAAGAATGCGCCTCCTACCTTCCAAAGAATGATGAATAAAGGATTAAAAGGATTGATAGGTAATAATTGTTTTGTTTACATTGACGACATAATAGTTTACGGAAAAACGATCGAAGAGCACAATAAAAATTTAAGAATCTTATTCGAAAGACTTAGACAAGTAGGATTGAAACTCCAACCAGATAAATGCGAATATCTCAGACCTGAACTTGAATACCTAGGACACGTCATTTCCGAACACGGCATACAGCCTAATCCTGATCGGATCGAAAAGGTCAGAACTTATCCAATTCCAAAAACTCCTAAGGAGATAAAACAATTCCTTGGACTTGTCGGTTATTATCGCAAGTTCATCAAAGATTTTTCCAAAGTAGCAAAACTTTTGACACGCCTCTTACAAAAATCCTCAATCTTCCAATGGACGAGTGAACAACAACATTCATTCAACTCTCTGAAATCAAAATTGACGTCACAACCAGTATTATCATATCCTGACTGGAATAGACCCTTCGTTTTGACCACTGACGCATCAAACGAAGCTATCGGTGCTATACTATCCCAAGGGACAATAGGCAAAGATAAGCTACTGGCTTTCGCCTCCAGGACTCTTAATAAAGCCGAAACCCGATATAGTACGACGGAGAAAGAATTACTCGCAATCGTATGGGCCACTAAACATTTCAGACAATATTTATATGGAAGAAAATTCACTATCGTAACAGATCATAAACCTTTAATATGGCTCATGAACGTTAAAGATCCTAATTCGAGATTAATGAGATGGAGATTAAAGTTAGAAGAATTTGATTACGAAGTAATTTATAAATCCGGGAAAACTAACACTAACGCTGACGCACTCTCAAGAATTCCGGTCAATGCAATTGATTCCTTCGTATCAGACGAAGAAATAAGAAAAATGCTTTCAGAGATTACGGGAATTAAGAAAGAAATTAAAATTGCCTTTAGTCAAGATCCGGTTCCGGACTGGATAAATATCGATCCGAAATCCGTCTCCACAATAAACTTTCGAAATTTAATCTTACCGATTCTTTGGGATACGAATACTAATCCTGATGAATGGACATTATACTTCGTAGGACCTGTAAACTCTAAAATTCAAGACTCAATTGACGAGTTAATCGACACGTACGACTTACAGTCTAGAACGAAAATTATAATAGAAGAACGACCGCCTCAATGGTTTAAAGAAAAATTTCCACTACCAATACTTACGGACGAATTCCTACCCAAGGGAAATCCTAAATTACAAAAGCACCATCACCTCCTTCTTCCATTCCCTCATCCTCGAAACCAAGTATTAACAAACACATAATAATAAGAAACCAGGTTGGTAGGCAGACCAACAAAACTATACTTTTTATTGAAACTCCTCCTGAGATCACGAGAGAAAACGAAATATACATATCGCCTCATGCCACTCACAGACAAATGAGTATTAGATTGCATGACTTTCTAACCGAGGACGATCATCATGTTAACGTAGTACATGACCAGAAAGAGATCAATAAATTAATTTCGGTAATTGACGAATATTATCTCGGAGATAAATTATGTATTCACGTTTCCCAATATCTTACAGAAATAACGAACAAAAAGGAAATTATATCAGACGCTCATTCTGGTATATTAGGCGGACATTACTCCGTCGAAAAAACACTTCAAAAAATCAGACAAAAGTATAATTGGCCTAACATAACTATCGATGTTAAAGAATTCATTGATAAATGTGAAAAATGTCAGTAATAAACCTGGTGCACAGAAACCTTATCTCTACGCCTCTCCCGACATTCCTCGAATGTCCAACGAAAAGATATCCATTGATATCATGGGGATTCGAAGTTACAAATAAAGGAAACCGATATATCCTTGTCACTCAAGATTACCTTACTCGATATATCCTAGTAGAACCGCTTATAGATAAATCGACTGCAGCAATTATTAGGGCACTATGGTGCTCCTGGCTGGGATACTTCGGTAAACCTAAGGAGATACTATCCGATAACGCCCTTGAATTCACGTCTAATGAATTTAAAATGCTTTGCGATAGGCTTAACATTAAACACGTACTTACCTCGGTATATCACCCGCAGTCTAATGGGAAAAACGAGAGGTCGCATTTAATACTTGCCGAATATATAAGGCATTATATTAAAGAACAAGAGCAATGGGATAGTATTCTGCTCCAGGCTATGCTCACTTATAATTGCACAATTAATAAAAACACAGGTTATACACCTTACGAATTACAATTCGGAAGAGAGCCCAATCACATCTTCAGTGAAGAAGATGAGCGATTAACTCTCCAAAATCAAATCGAAAACTTGCTTTCAACATGAAAATAAGTTGGAAGAAGCGCGCAGGAGCATACGCGACTATCAAAATTCCAACCTTCCTATCAAAACTTATATGCCGATAGAAAATAATGACTTGGTGCTCGTAAGAAACTTCAACGCCAAATCGTTTGAGGCACGGTGGAAAGGTCCTTTCCCTGTTGTCCGACACGATAAACACATAACTTACCACGTTAGGGAAAACGGTGAAATTAAACAATACCATCGAAGTGATATAAAATCATTTATTCCAGGCGATGGATTATCTGAAATGGATCGTCCCGATACTTCTCCTTTTGATACTTCAGGGTCATCCTATTAACAGCGCAGAAAAATATTCAATTACTCAACTAGACAACGATGAAGTAATTTACCTCGAAACTCTAAGCAAGATAAAATTATATCACGAGCAGTGGAAGATAGTTGTAGGATATAACCTAAACGATTTAGAAGATAATTACCATATACTTAAGAACACATATAAGGAATTATTAAAGACATGTTTTCGAAAGCTTGATAATCAAAACTGGATTTGTTCTTCCAGAAAACGAATTATAAAGCGAATAAATCAATTCGAAGAAATAGCGAATGATTTAGAAAATGTATTGTATCTAGCAGGACTCAGAACAAAAACAAGAACTAAACGCGGTTTATTTGACTTCATAGGTGAAGTAAGTAAAACTCTATTTGGAACTCTGTCCGATTCCGATGCGAACTATTATAACAGCGAATTAGATAAATTATATACCGATCAGAAAAATGTTATCCAGTACGTTAAAAATCAAACTAGTATCATACTTAAAACTTTACATACGAAAAAATTGTCGATGTAACTTCAAACGCGATAAGTCGCATAAACGATCAGTTTAACCGCCTCAGAAACTTGTCTCAGATCATTGAAGCAAATATTTGGATAGATGAATCCTTATTAGATTTAGACGACGAATTAAGAAAATTAATTGATGAAATTAGAGAAGCAGAAGAACTTATTACTAACGGAAGACACGGAACTATCAAGCCATACGTTTTATCACCCAGGGATTTATTCAACGCTTTGAGGCAACATAAACATGTAGATAATTTTCCCGTACCCTTAGAGGAGACGCAATACATTACTCTAATAGATATAAGCGAAATATCGATAGCATTAACAGAAAAACGATTGCTGATTCAATTAATAATTCCGTTAATAGAAGACAAATTCTTAGAACTAACTAAAGTAATATCCCTTCCTAGGCACGGATGGTTAAAACAATCCATAGTAGACACCACTCAAAAACTTATCCTATTAGATCCATTTAGAACTACGTTTATGCCTATTAGCGAATTAGAATTAAGCTCCGCAAAGAAACTCGGAAAATATCAACTATTAAAGCGGACATATCCCGATTATAAAATGGGTATAAAAGATAATTGTCTTACTGAAATAATTACAAAACGCGATACAGAAAAATGTACAACAAAGTATATGCAAATTCAAAATACATTATGGATCCAACTTCATACGAATCAAGATTGGATAGGAATTGCACCTAGAGAAGAAGCTTTGCATATACTCTGTTCCGATAAAACACCTCGAAATGTACGAGTATACCAAAATTTTATACTTCACTTAGAACCAGATTGTACAGCAATTTCCGAAACTGCAACTTTGAAACCCGAAAACTTATTTAAAGACGAAATTGAAATTCACAACACAATTCATTTAATAGATAAAATATCAATCAATAAAACGTTAGAGAAACATCAACTGACTGACATACCAATGGACTTAATAAGAAAAACTCATATTAATCCAGAGCATCTACAAACCTTAGGCAAAACAATAGACGAATTAGATAATTTAGCAGACCGAATATCACAGCATAAAAGAACTATCACTTGGAAGGAAACATTCAAGCATTATCTCCATTTAACCGGATACATAGCCCTTGGCTCTATCCTTTTCATGTTCCTCTATAAGATTGGACTATTTTCAAGTATAATTAATTTACTCAAGCAACTATTCGGAAATTGTTACAACCAATGTAGCTTTGGAAATCACGCTCCAACGCAACATGCCCATTATACCGCTTACTCTGCTCAACCCCCAAATCTCGAGTTACAATCAGGCGTATTAAAACGTTTGATTAACTATAAAATTTGATTACACTCCAAATTTCTTTATAAGGGGGGAGGTGTGACCATAGTCCACCAACCTACCTTAGGACTTTGCCTCTAAGATAAGAATAGAAGTGAGACTAGATTCTATTGTGACCATAGTCCACCAACCTACCTTAGGACTTTGCCTCTAAGATAAGAATAGAAGTGAGACTAGATTCTATTTAGACTCATTTTCGAACCTTATAATGTGACCATAGTCCACCAACCTTAGGACTTTGCCTCTAAGAATAGAAGTGAGACTTTAGAATAAGATTAGATTCTATTGGAACCTTATAAAAGAAAACCCTCAGACTGCAGAGGCAGTCTTCGATATATTGCGAGAGTAGTTACGTCTCTAAAAATTTTCCAAGTAACAATTGTAAAAAAAGAAAAGAGAATACAATAAAAATAATTTTTTATTTTGAAATTGTTATCACAAATCTTACACAATAACATTGAGTTGACTATTTTAGGTTCAATATTTGGGAATTATTATATTTTGGTCTTTAGCATTGTTATGCCATGCATTAAAGGATACATTTATTAACTCGTAGCCTTTTTTCTTGTTTCATTTGTTGTTAATTAGATTGTTGTTAATTAATTAGTTAATTGAGGAAAAGAAAATGAAAATAAATGGAAATATAACTATTGTACTATTATAGATATTGTGTTACATTAATTAGTTATATATTTCCATAATCATGGCAATATTCTATTTATTATAGCGAATTTTTGTTGTCAACGTAATGTCATGTTCATCAGAGTGCACCGGAAATTGTATGTGTGACGTGATCTCTTAAAGCTAAGTAGAAGTACGTTCATGTTTATTTTATTAGCGGACATTACAGCACCTTTGATGTTGGTGTTGGCCAAAATGGAGTGCGCATGCGCGAAATAAGTAAGTTGCCATTTAAATTTCTTTCTCAGTTGCTCTTTATTTTTCCGTTCTCTCTCTCTCTGTCTCTCTAGGTCGTTTGTGCATTTAGTGCAGTGCATTAATTTGCTGGGTCATAATAGCGGCTCGACTTATTGAAAAAAAGAAAATGCAATACTAAAAAGTAGATAAAAAATTCTGAAAAAATTCTTAGAGTTCTATGAGAAGAAAATAAATGATTTTTGTCTCTTGCAGTTTTTCTGTAAAGTTAGTGATAGTTTATTTAAGTAAAAAATGAACGTCGATAAGTCGGCTCACTACTATGATCCAGCAACATAATGCACTGCAGTGTATATATAAAAAATTATAATGACGCACGTATTTTATTATTATTAAATATAGATATTTCTTCGTAAATAGCTATCCTACAAAAAAATCATTCATTTTTAATAAAAGATGATTTTTAGTAATGTGTTAGGACAGGAACCAAACTGAAAATCTGCCGAAATGTGCAAGTAAATCCCAGCACTGCGCTAGAACATATTTTCACATATGCGAATTTAAATATTAGTTTAAAGATGCCACTAAAATAACTGTAATTAACATCCTGTCAAAATTATTACTATAATATTATAAGCTAATCTACAAGATTTGAAATTCATACCCTCCTATAAAAAGACAGTTAGTATTTGACGGATAACTTAACTTTTCTTTGAGGATAGATTTTTATGAATTTTACGTGTCAGTATACATTAAATTCCTTTTCCATTATAAAAATTATTCTCCTTTGTATCACATTAACAACAAAGTGAAGGAATATTATTAAATATCATTAGATGAATTTTAATAAATATTATAATCGCAGGTAACAATTAAAAGTAAATACGATTTATTTATTATTGATATTTCATTCTCTCAATACTACAGTAACGATTAGTTCAATAAAATGTGTATTACCATATATACAATATATTTTCAACGCTTTCGTGTAATCCCATATTAACTTTTTAATTATGCTACTATGTAATAATATCATTTTTTTTGTATGATGTACTGTTTTTCCTTGTTGTTCATCGAATGTAAAGAAGGACAAATGATGCATCATGCACATCATGCACTCATAATCTATAAGGTATTTACAAAACAGTATGTAACATAGAGAAATTCAAATTAATCTTATCTAAAACATAAAGCAATACAGCATATTCGCACGACTTATGTCGACTGACATAATAACTGAATTACTATAGTGCGCTGGGATTAAAATTAATCATGATTTTGGTGCACTTTTCAAGAGACGGGAAAATTCCAACCAAACTGAAACATATTAAACAAATCCTTATAATGTAATAAATAATATGATACTTATAATATAGTTCTAATTCTAGTTGTAAAATCTTAAATCTTGTCATAACAACCAGAAATAGTTTCTGATTGTTATGACAACAGATTTTGGTTTAAATACAATGCATTTAATTATACCCGCGCGCGCATCTTTTTTATATAAAACCATAACCAAACAAAATTTCTCATGCATTACTACGAGAATAGGAAGTCTGTTATATAACAGCGAAATATACCTGCGGTTATATACCTGCGAAAGAATTATTGTAGCCGACAAAACTGTAGAATACATCTGAAAGAAAGTATGCTACCATTATACTTAATGGAAACAGTTTTATTAATCTTTTTGCTCAGAAAGTGGTTCACCGGAATACCTCCACTGATCGGGACCCTAAAGTGTATACAACATATATGGACAGTTTTTGACATTTAAAATTACTCCTGAACAACGTTGACATATTTAAAAGAAAAAACTATTCCTTAAAACAAAATGATTATAATTTCTTCGTAAACCGTGTTTTTATTATTTCCTTCATGCCAGTGGCATTATAGACATCAATATACTACTACTACTACTAATTATGTTTAAATATATATCATTTGACAAAATTAGTGTTACACTTGGTTGTATACGGCTGTACGAAATAATTTGGCGTAACTCTTATTATAAGGAACAGAATAAATTATTTTGCGAATGCTGGCTATAGCCAGCGTTCGTCTATACGCTTTGTGAATGCCGGTCATAGCCGGCATTAGGAGCAAAAGAGTTAAATTCAAAAGAATTATTTGTAAGAAGATCTAGAATACGTTCTATTTTACATATACGCATTTATTTTGTTATATATATATATATATATACAGGGTGGGGCAGTAACTCTATTCACTTAGAGTGTTTCGCTATTTTTATAGATATGAAATAATATATGATAAATATATGATATGAAATAAGATATGATATGAAATAATATTTATTGAAAATAATAATATATTTTTATTGAAGTTGTATAGCATCAAGAGGAGTACAATATATTGGTAACAGTTTTAGTAGTGTATACAGTGGCGGTTCTAACCCTGGTCCTCTAAGGGGGGCGCGGGGCGCGGGGATATTCATATGCGCAGGGGAGTAGGCGCGGGGGTACTGGTTGACGCGGGGAAGGGAGGGGAGGCGCGGGAAGTCCCGGTGCTATCGGTGTTTACTGATATGATGAGTCCCAACGCTATCAGTGTTTACTGATATGATGATATGTATCGCCATGTTATGGTGTCACATATTATTGGGACCGCCGCCGCCGCAGACCCCGCGTCCATCCTAAAGTGCGTTTCGGGCCATCATCGCAGACCTCTATCCCAAAAAATGCGTTTCAGACAGTCACTGTGGAGTCCACTCCCTAAATGCGTGGCAATATTATAACGCGAACAAGAAATATTAAAGAAAAAAAAAGAAAGAAAAAAACTATACAATAAAAAAAAATATTCTTATTTTCTCCACACTCTCTCCCTTTCCGTCCTCTTCCTCCTCCTCCTCCTCCTCCTCCCCATCTTCCGCTGAATTCTTATTCCTCTTCCTCCACATCCTCATCGAGATTGTCGATGAGATGGTTGAATAATTGATCTACATGCAATTGAGTGAGTGAGATCAACTATGATATTATTCTGATATTAATCTCCTCTAAGAAAGAGGAGAAGGAAGAGGAGGAGGAGGAGGAGGCAGTCTCATCAACTTTTTGTTTTTTTTACATGTTATAACTGCGCAATAAAAAAATTATCACTTCACTTAATCACAAAATGTGCAACAATATTCTATCATTAACGCTAAATGGTAGAATATTGTTGCACGTTGGGGAAAAAAAATATCACTCAGGTCTTAACATGTCTTACGCGCGGACAAAACAGGACAAAGACTGACGTTGAGAATCGATCTTCGCTGTTGAGAAGCAAGCCTACCTAGGATCTATAGGGGGGTGGAGTTGCGAGGGGGAGGGGAGCAGTTGTATATAAAACTTTAGATCATAAGTGCCATCACGAAAAGTTATCGCTATAGCGCGTCGAGATATATAGGATGAATGGATGGGATGGGATGGGATGGATAGTAAAGAAAGGACGGGAAGTAAAGAAAGTACATATATATAATGATATGAACAAAAAAAATTTGCGACTCGCGGGTGCAAAATTGGAATTGGAGCGACGTTTCGTGCACATTGGTGGCGAGTACGCGAGTGGCGAATACGCGAGTGGCAACGAACGATCTTTTGTCTGGCGAGAGATCGATGCCGCGTTTGAGAGTCGTATATTGACACGTGTGGTGATAAACTCTCACATCGAGCCGCGGCGGTTTTTAGAAGACGCTGGCGATGTAGTGCTCGAGCGAGTGCGAGACGCTGTAGAAAGACACGGCAGTGTAAAAGTGAACACCGCATTCATTGGCGAGTTTGCGACGAAGGATAAACGTGCTAATAAGAACATAATTACAAAGAACAGCGAGATATATCGTTGCACCGATATGCACGAATGGTACGAGCGACACATCGTCGAGCCTATCCTAGCATCGTTCGAAGAATTCCAGGAACGCGACAGCGGTGGGCATTGTCGTGAATCCTCAATTTGATAGTGAATGTGAATAAGCATAATCCAATACACGCGGGATGTCACATCGAAGTGTCACGAGAAATAGCGACGAAATGAGCGGTGATCAGTGTTTATTCAACAATGCATGTTTCGCGTGGTCAGTGGTTGCCGCTCTGTACCCCGCAGAAAGACATGTAAATCGGGAATCATCATACCCGCATTACATCGCAATATTAAATTTTGCGGGTATCGAATTTCCAATGACATTAAAAGACATTCCAAAATTCGAACGGTTGAACGCGGTGTCGATCAACGTCTACAGCATCGAAAATAGACAGGTCTTTCCTCTGCGGCTCACCAATGACAAGAAGAAGAAGCATGTCAATCTCCTGTACCTACAACATTCACGCAACGACAGACTCACAACATTAGACACTTTGCGTGGATAAAAAATCTATCCCGCCTTGTAAGATCACAAATTACTGGGAACGAGAGCAGGAAATATTTTTGTGATCGGTAAATATAATAAAAAAATAGTCAATAAAAACAGTAAAAAAAAATAGAAAAAATTTCTTTATTATTTGTAGGTGCCTTCATTACTTCAGTTCGTGCGAAAAATTGCAGTCGCATGAAGTGGACTGCCAGAAGATCAACTGCGCCATCCGACTGCCGAGCGAGGACGATAGGTGGCTCGATTCGACAACTATAACAATCGAGAATGAGTGCCGTTCATCGTCTACGCCGATCTGGAATGCGTCTTACGCAAGACGAAATCCGATAAGGAAGACGCATTGTCGTACGCGTATCAACAGCATGACGCGTTTAGCATAGGTTACTACGTGCGATATGCGTACGATGACGCGTTACCGTCGTATCACTTCCGTCGCGATGAAGACTGTATAGCGTGGTTCGCACGACAACTCAAACGATTTGGCGCATCACGTGAAAAATATCGTATCTACCAAAGTGCCTATGGAAACGTTATCTAAACAGCAATGGGAGGCATACCGTAGCGCGACGCGTTGTCACATCTGCGAGAAACCGTTCGCGTCGGACGACATGCGGATTCGCGATCATTGTCATCTCACCGGTAGATATCGTGGTCCAGCGCATTCGAATTGTAATTTAAATTATAAAAATTCGTTTTATATTCCAATCGTATTTCACAATTTATCAGGCTACGACGCGCATTTTATAATTAAGGAATTGCTACCGCGTACGGTGGCCATGTAGATATACTACCGATAACTAAAGAAAAATATATTTCATTCACTAAACATCGATAGCACCAAAGACACAAATGAAAAGAATTTTCAGAAAAATTGCATAAAATTAAGATTCATTGATTCTTTCAAATTTTTAAATGCAAGCCTTGATAAATTTGTCGTATCTCGACAAAGATAAATTAAAAATTGTACGTTCCGAATTTCCAACATTATCAGATGAAGAATTTGAATTACTCACACGAAAAGGTGTCTTTCCGTACGAGTACATTGATTGCGTCAAAAAATTGCAGAATGCTTACCACCGCGCGAATTATTTTTCAGTTCGTTGACAGGCGATACAGTATCCGAGAGCGATTACGCTCACGCCGCGAATATCTGCAAGCGATTCTCCATTCGAACGCTCGGCGAGCACAGTGATCTGTACTTGAAAACTGATGTCTTGTTATTAGCAGGCATTTTCGAAAATTTTCGCAATAGCTGCATCGCGAGTTACTGTCTCGATCCCGCGCATTATTATACATTGCCAGGTTTCACGTGGGACGCCATGCTGAAATATACACGCATAAGATTCGAGTTGCTCACCGACATTGATATGGTCATGTTCATCGAGCGCGGTATACGCGGCGGCCTCAGTCAATGCTCCAGCAGATACGCGCAGGCTAATAACAAGTACATGTATTCGTTCGATCCATCGAAACCATCGTCGTACTTGATGTACTACGATGTGAATAATCTGTACGGATGGGCGATGTGTCAATCTTTACCATATACCGAATTTCGGTGGGTCGAAGACGCTGCGAACTTTGACGCGATCGCTCCGGATGCACCTACCGGTTATATTCTCGAAGTCGATCTCGAATATCCGCAGCATCTACACGACCGACACACTGACCTACCTTTCTGTCCAACGCGCGATAAACCGCCTGGCGCGAAGATAAGCTTCTAGCGACGTTGTACGATAAGCAGCGTTACGTCATCCATTATCGCAACCTGCAGCAATGTACTCGTCACGGTCTTCGCGTAATAAAGATCCATCGAGTGCTACAATTCGCTCAATCTCCATGGCTCTGCGATTACATTGAACTCAATACACAATTTAGAACGTTCGCGAAAAACGATTTCGAAAAAAATTTGTATAAGCTAATGAATAACACAGTATTCGGTAAGACTATGGAGAATGTGCGCAACCACGTTGATGTAAAATTAATAACAAAATGGGATAGACGGTACGGCGCGGAGGCAATGATCGTGAAACCGAATTTTCACAGCTGCAATCTTTGCGGAAAATTTGATTGCCGTCGAAATACGCAAACTCGAGGTGAAATTCAACAAGCCGATTTACGAGGGTATGTGCATACTCGACATATCGAAAGTCTGTTTGTACGAATTTCATCATGAGTACATGTCACCGATGTATCGCGACAAATGCAAGATCATGTACACCGACACGGATAGCCTCATTTACTATATAGAATGCGACAATGTTTACGAGACTATGAAACGCGATATCGCTAGATTCGACACAAGCGATTATCCGGCAGACAACGTGTACGATATGCCTCTCGCGAACAAAAAAGTACTCGGCCTGATGAGAACAACGTATTAATGACCGAATTTGTTGGACTTAGAGCGAAGATATACGCGGTAAGAGTGGATGGCAAGGACATTAAAAAGGCGAAAGGCGTAAAGAATAACATCGTAGCGCGAACGATAACGTTCGACAATTACACGCGATGTTTGAACGAAGAGATTGAAATGACTCGCCGTCAATCGTATACGATCTAAATTACACGAGGTGTACACGATATCCAAATCGAAAATCGCTCTGAATCCATACGATGACGAACGATACGTCGTACCGGATTCGACGGAGACGTTACCATGGAGACATTGGCAGATACCTTTGTAGTACAATATATGTATTATGCTATTATGTATTACTATTGTATTTTACACTTTTTTTTTTACATTTGTAGAAGTATTATTTTTTTATGTATTACGATTATTATACTTTCATATAATACATATCACATGTTTTTAACATTTATATACGTATTATATACTAGTATTCTAATTTACTTTACTTACTTTATGTGTGTCATATTTTTTTTGTATACATTCTGTCAAAAAAGTACCTGGAATTGGTCAATAAAACACAAAATAGTTATTATTCATTCAAATTTATTGTATCGCTTTCAAAGTAGGCTCCTTTCGAAATAATACATTTATGCCAACGAATAATCCAACCATCAAAACATTTTTTAAACGCATTTTCCGGAATCGACTTCAGTTCTCGCCGCGAATTCTCTTTTATGTCTTCTATCGACTGAAAACGAGTGCCTCGAAGTGGTAATTTGAGTTTTGGAAAGAGAAAAAAGTCAGCCGGAGCCATATCTGGTGAATACGGTGGTTGTTCGATGATATTTGTTGAGTTTTTGGTCAGAAATTCGTTCACAATGATAGCCTTGTGAGATGGTGCGTTATCATGGTGCAAAATCCATGAGTTTGTTTTCCACAAATCTGGCCTTTTTCGACGAATTTGTTCTCTCAAACGCCGCATAACGCCCAGATAATATTCTTTATTTACCGTCTGACCTTCTGGCAAAAATTCCGAGTGCACAACACCACGACAATCAAAGAAAACAGTTAACATCACTTTGACTTTTGATCGACTTTGACGTGGTTTTTCACCACATCTCGACCGCTTTTCAATGCACTGTACCATTCATATGCACGTGTTTTTGATAAAGTCGATTCACCGTAAGCCTTCTGTAATATCTTCAGCGATTCGGCACACGAAATTCCATTTGCAATACAAAATTTGAGACAAATTCTTTGTTCGATCTTTTCATTCATTGTAAAAATCGCAAAACACACTTGAGATGAACTGATAAAATCGAGCACTATAATCACATTAAATGACAGATGGCACTCCAACTCCGCGTCAGTATAGAGGACAGTTATGCCAACTTAGCGACAAAAAGAATTTTGACAATTACTTTAAGCGGGCTTTTTAAATGATCAATTCCCGGTACTTTTTTGACAGAATGTATATATTCGTATATATGTACAGGAATGGGCAGTAACTCTGTCCATTTAAAATATTTACTGCTATTTTAAAAAATACGTAATAATATATATATATTGAAGTTGTATAGCATTAAGAAAATATACTGCTAACAGTTTTTTTATGGATAGAGGCGTTTCGATGATCTTCACTTTTTTAATGAAATTGTATAATGTTTTTTACACAATATAATAAGTATTCTGCATGTAAAAGATAGTGTATCAAGAAACCAATAGTTTATGAGACATTTTATACTTTATTCTGGCATAATGTCGACGTAAAATATTTAATAACTTATAAACAATTAATTTTTTTATAATGTTTAATTTTATAATAATTTTTCATAACCTTAATACTTTTATAAACGGAGTATATATTGATATGAATAAGTTGATGGAAAGAAACACATAGTTGATTAAAAAAAAATATGTTGTTAAAAAGGATAATTTTTTAAATAAGCATAACTATGTATTTTCTCTTGATTTCAATTGATTTATCTCATTCATTCTATTTATAAAATTATTAAGGAATACAAAAAATATTAATAATTTACAAGTTATTTAATATTTCATGTCAATATATGCCAGAATAAAGTAGAAAATATTTCGTAAATAATTGGCTTTTTGATATATGTACCACTTTTTTAATAGTTTTATGTATATATATATATATACCATATATATATATATATATATATATATATATATACCATATATATATATATACGATTATTACATACTTTTATATTTTTATTTAAAAGTGGACATACCTTACAGATAAAATTATATCCAAAGTAGTATTGTCCCAAGCCAAATTCTACTTTTGTCTGCTTTATTTGCAATATAAACTGCAAAATCTAATTGAAATAAATAAGCGTTCGATATACACTAACATGATTAACATTTCGGATACTTGCTAAATTGTATTAAACGGATAAGTAAATTTAAGACATTATAAAACATCAATTATGTTTTAATATCACAGATATCAAAGAGCAACTCTACATTTAATGATATTCTGTTATTTTTAACTTCAATATTAGTCAAAATTAATCTATTTTTTAGTTTCAAAATATAGCATAATAATGTCTGAACATAGTAAGTAATGAATTAAATTTGAGTCAAATTTAATAGACACAACACTACAGCATAAAAATAGTACCATATCATTTGTAGTAATATTTGTACTTTGAATATTACGTTTAGTTTGCGTGATATAAGACACAGTTATAAGTGAATGTGCCTATAAATAAATTATAATTGTTATAATAAACCGAAGACATACGAAAAGTACTAAGCAAAATATATTTTTAACGTAGAATTCAATATAACAATAATGTTATAGATTTCACTTATAAACAATAATGTTATAACTTGCGGTTCACAATATATTATTTTACGTAATTGAAACTAATTATTCGTAGAGAAAAGCCCCCTATTATGAGATATGTACCTAATATGAGATAGCGGCATTTCTGCTAAACTAATAGACACTATCTATCCACCATGAATTTATTGCTCTTGGATTGAAAACTATTTAATATTCATTATTAGATCATGCCTGTAGTCACTGTAAAACAAGATTTTAGAATTTGGATGTCTTCAAGTTTCAATGAAATGAGCAGTTAAACCTTGTTTATTATTTGATAAATAAATATTTGGCAATAAATTCTTCATATATAATAGAGTAAGGTCGTACTAATAGAAAACTAAGATATGTTAAATTGTTTAATTATACAAGTTTGACGATCGTAAGGCGGAAAATCGTAATATGA
This sequence comes from Acromyrmex echinatior, assembly GCF_024713525.1. Taxonomy (NCBI): domain Eukaryota; kingdom Metazoa; phylum Arthropoda; class Insecta; order Hymenoptera; family Formicidae; genus Acromyrmex; species Acromyrmex echinatior. The sequence goes on along the minus strand of NC_141865.1, from coordinate 3,992,496 downwards.
GATACTCAGAGTATTCCTAATATGAAATAATGTTCCTATGTTATAGTAAAAATCGTTGCTAAAGTATAAATGTTATTGTACATTAATAAAGACAACTGGAATGAATGTCGAGTGCCTATATCTGCGATGCTCGATTCCAATTACCTGAAAACGAGTTCTGGGTATAATCTATCGCGTGCTCATTTTTCGCGCACTGGCAGTGTTTGTTTGTATTTTAAAAACACTAAATAAAATTTTTTTAATTGCAATACTGATATACTTTGCTATTTGTTCACTTTTTACATTTCTTTAATTTAAAAAAAAAATGGAATTTGAATTAAATTTTATGTAACGTTATCTTAAAACTTATTAAATTTCCTTCAAAATGACTTACTATTTTTTTAAATTCTGCCTATAGAGGCACTACTTCTAGCATTTACACAAAATAAATTCGGTGTCTTATAATAGGGGCCTTTCCTCTACATGTACATATAAAGAGTGTACCATTTTAACAGTTGCATCAAATTATTTCAAATCAATACGGAAAATAATATTTCAGATAAAAGAAACGATTTTAAACGGGACATTCTTTTTTAAATACTTTTTGAACATATTATTTGTTACTTTTTTAAATACTTTTTGAACATATTATTTATTGCAAACATCTAAAAAATATTAGGTTGATAATTTAAGAATGTTTTAGATATACCTACAAAAAGAAAATGGAATTTGGACGTATGCTTAACATTTCAAATAAAATATATACATATAAAAGTTGTGTGTATAAGATCATATTTTTGTTTAATAACATTTTTGTAGTATTTATTTTAATTGTTATTATTTTCCGTGAAAATTGTATTTTCTTGTTATCGTTAAATATTAAATTTCTTTTAATGACAAAAAAATTTACATTTTTCTTTTATAAGTGCTTTAAATATTCACATAAAATAATTTATGCAAAATTTTATTGCGATTCACTGATTATTTACGAAGATATATTACTAGAGATAGAATAAAGTATTTTGTTTATTTACTGGACAACTAGTTCATTCATCGCATTGTAACTCTACATATATAACCCTGAATACATAACGAATTTATATTAAAAAATTGAGATATTTAACATTTTTTCTATAATATACAATGCATTTTCATATATTTGTATTAGAACACAGATTAAAAAAATACTACTATTTAGTAAAACTTATTATCCAGATAATAAACCTTTGTCACATTATTTTTAAACGTGATTTAGAATAATCTGTAATTTTCTTTTAATTTTTTTATCATTTTGAAAATATGTATAAAACATCCTTAATTCTCTGCCTTTACATTTAATTGATTATAATACCCATTCGAATTTAAATTTTTTCCACCGTATAGTTTTAAGGGGATCGTACAGACAAATATTCATATTGTAAATATCACTTATACACAGACAATTTACAAGTCATCGATACATCATTACATACTACTCAATATCTCATGCACATGTAGATATACGTAAATTTTCATATAACAATAAATTCTAATTAAACGTCTAAGTTCAATTTTTAAAAATCCACATTGCTCTCTCTCTCTCTCTCTCTCTCTCTCTCTCTTCTTCGTGCAAATTGCTAGTCTGTGGACTATTATTTCATAAGTACACATTGTACAGCTTTAATATGAAGCAAATGTTGTTACAACATAACAGCTCTGGAGCACCATATTGGATAAAGAAAATCTCAATTTCGAAACTTTTGTCGTTCTCAAGAGAGAGTAGAAGACTCTACTTCGCAGACATGAGCAGCAGAATGAATTTTGTCCAAAAATTTATAATTCAATTTTAATTGTTTTAAACTATAATTCGTTTACAGATAAAGAAAAAGAAAATCAAAAAACTATGCGCCTTACAGAAAATAAATTTTTCAATAAGCTAAGAAATGTTAAACAAAATTTTGAAACAATTGCTAAAAATATTAAACAAATGCATTTTGTTAAAGGAGTTTTTACGTTTTAGGGGTAAAAAATATCAATTATTTTTGCTGTTTTTGAAAGCTTATAGTCATAAGAATATCTCACAAAAATGTTTTTTGGAAGAATAATAAATTGTTCAAGATATACGAGATAAAATGATATATTGTGTGTCTCATGATCAATTTAATAAAGCGCATCAATCAATTGCTATAACCGGCTCGCCATTATTTACATTCAATCTTTCAAAACCATTCTAGAAAGTTTTCAATAAAATAAATTTCGTTCCCATCTGAGCGTCACATTCGTTTCTAATGGATAGACGGAGCGATACTTGTACTAAAATAATTCAAAACTTTATTCGCCTTTTTTCTTGTTTTTGAATATGGTCATCACGATTCTAAAAAAAGTGAAAGTTCCACTGACTTCTACTTTTATGTTATACTCAGAAAATATGCCATTATCGCCTATGCTAGAATTAATAGTCTATGTAAATTTTTTTTGAAGGTCAAATAAATGGAAAAATGTTAGGAAAATTCGAATTGTTTTTTCAAACTGTTGCCATTTTGAAAATATGCATATGATATTATTCATTCTAGTTCGGGCGAGAATTACAAGTCCATTTATTATAAGTGTTTCGTCCAAACCCCACATGCATGGAGTTGAGGGGATAAGCGCAGCAGAAACCGAATTATTAGATCGATTTGGTCCAGGTTCAGAACCGCAATGGAGCCATGGGGAAGAACCGCAAATCGGAAGGAATTCGCTTCGTCCTATAGCTCCTAACGAGCTGAAAGTCAAATGGAGGGCGAAGTGAAAACTTACCTCAACTCGTACTCCGCTAAACGGACATACGAATCGGACGTACTTTTTAATTTAAAGAGCTCACTATGTCGGTTGGGGCGCACTTTATGCGGAATTTTATACAAATTTTTTGAAACGCATTTAAATTCTTCGACGCAGGAGACTTTGGATGTGGAATCACTTTGGATCTGTTCCATTGCGGAGGCAAATTCAATAGCGTCTAATTCAATCGTATCATAACTACTTATCGACATGCGGTTATCCCTTACAGCCAGGGAGGGGGGTTACTTTTACTGTTAGTTTTCATTACTCTTTTATGACAATTTTACCGTTATCTTTTATGTTACAATTTTACCGTCACTTTTGCTGTTATTTTTTTGATGACGTTATATGTCAAGATCAAATTCATTGAAGGTGGAAATTTTGACCGTATGTTTATTCGATTACATTACTGAACATTTTCTTCTTTAGCAGTGTTTTCTAAAGGTAGTCATCTTTTATAAATATTTAACAATGAAAAGTAGTGATTAATTATTTATTTTAAATAATTTTTGTTTAGTTTATTTTCAAAACTCAAAATAAGTACTATATACACATGTTTTGTACAGACAATACAGAAGACATACATATGTCATCAAGTATTATGTTGTCAAGTTCATGGTCATTAATAGACACGGCTTCCATTTTTTATATGTTACCAAAAGGTCTTTATGTGTTTCACACTGTAAATATTTTGATGCACAATGTCATAATAGATTACAAAGTAAATGTATACACAGGTACAATACTAACCCAAGGATAACTGCAGAAATCAGAGCACTTAACATAATGATGTTTGACGGATATTCGGTCAGAAACATAAAACACGTTACAAACAAAAACGAGATAAAATTTATGTCAAAATTAAGAACAAAGTAAACAAGAAAATTCCAATATGCAAATTGATAAAAGACGTATGCAATCCATCCGATTATTATTCGAATTATCTATTTACGTAGCCTTTGGTATTCCTTTGGCGCTCCGAGAGATTCCAACGTGTCATCTACTATAGCAAGTTCACGTAAGCACATTTCCTTTAAAAAAATCATATTTATCGAATATGCGACACAGAAAAAAATTATTATAAATTTATATGAGTAAAAATTGATATTCCAATATGTACAGGAAATGTGACAGATAAAGAATTATATTTTAATAATGTAAGCATCAAAGTGTCTGTGTTGAACTGTCCAAAATATTTATTTTTATTTTTATTTAATTTCTTGCTCTATGAAAAAGATTACGTGTAAATAAGAGTAATAGATATGAACATAAAATATGATATAATAGACTAAAGCAGTTTGCAGATAGTTAGCTGTCAGCAAAACTGCAGTTACAAAGCCTATTAGTAACAAAAAACTAAGGGCCACTAGGCATAAGCTCGTTGCATCTTAGCCGAGATTTCTACATAGACGACCTATTAACGAGAGCCAACACGCTGTCAGAGGCGATAATCATTCGCGATCAGGTAATACAATTGCTTAAGCTGGGCTCTTTCGAGCTTAGCAAGTGAGGATCGAATTGCCCGACATTACTGAAAGGTGTGAGCGACTAAGGAGAAACTCCACTACTGTTCGACAAGAACAGTGATTTTCGTGTTTTAGGGATCCTTTGGGACAAATCAGACGACACATTCCAATTCTTATATTTAGCCACCTTTCGGAATACTTCACGAAACGTTCGATACTTTCGGACGCCTCCAAGTTATTCGATCCATTAGGGCTCCTTGATCCAATCATAGTAATTGCTAAACTAATAATCCAAGATTTGTGGCAATCAGGAGTAGACTGGGATGAATCAATCCCTCAAACTACTTACACAAGCTGGTTTCAATTCAAATTGCAGCTATCGACCTTGAGTCAGCTGCGAATTCCTCGTTGCGTTGGAACTTTAGCGAACCCTGACGTAGTTCAAATTCATGGCTTTTGTGATGCCAATCAGCGCGCTTATGGTGCTTGTATATACCTTCGCTTCAAGGTTAGCGATCAAGATTATCAATCAAATTTACTTTGTTCTAAGTCACGAGTTGCTCCCCTTAAAGCTGTCTTCTTGCCGCACCTATAATTGTCCACCGCTTCTGGCACAACTGTTCGATAAGCTCAAATTATCTCTTGATTTAACAAATGTTAAGGTATTCTTATGGTCGGATTCTACCATAAAATAATAAAAATGATGGGTTGTGCCACCATAGAGAAGAATCTATTAACTCATTGGGAAGTAAGCTTCGCGAAAGTATGTCCGCTGGATTGTTGCATGACGCTACATGACGTCAATCGTTCGGATCGGTCAGACGTTGGATTTCTCCTAAACGGGTTTGCCACAAATACTGTCCATTTGCGAGATGACGAAATTATCCAACTTAAGGCCTTTGGAAGGCCGCCGTTAAGTCGGCTAAGTTTCATCTCACTCGTGTTGTAGTTGCAACGAGTCTAATCTCCGAAGAACTTCAAACAATTCTTTGTGAAATAGAAGCCATATTGAATTCACGACCTCTCGTTCCTTTAAGTTCAGACACTAATGATTTATCTTATTTGTACCCAGAACGCTTCCTGATCGACTAAATGGTTTTCCTAACCAGGATTTAACTGATATAAACACTAATGTACTATTGCGCTGGCAACTAATTGAACAAAAGTGCCAGCACTTCTGGCAAAGATGGAGCAGTGAATATCTCAACTCCTTACAAAAGAGACACAAGTGGAAGGTAGCCAAACGTCAACAACTGCAGCCCGGTCAGCTGATTTTAATCAAACAACAAGGCTCAGCTCCTTCTCAATGGACCGGAAAAATTGAAAGCGTACACACCTAGGATCCGACGGTGTGGCAAGTTCGGCATTGTTAAAACGAACAAGGGCACCTATGTTAGACCGCTATCCAAACTAGCTGTATTGCCCGTGTAAAATTGTTATTGCACTATTTATGCATTCCTCATTTAGTTTTAGTTTCTACATTGTACATACAACTACATTAGTTTCTACTTTGTTTCGTAACTATTTATCAAGTTTCATGTATCAATAATCCTAGTGAAAACTATTTAGTCAAGGTGATGTCAATATGACGTCAAATTAGGAATATGATTTCAAAAACAGTAATCAAAATGATGGTAAAATGATGACTACATGACTGCAAAACATCCCATACCATGACGGTGATCTTGATTGTCATTTTGATATTTGTTTGATGTTATATTAACAATTATCTAGCAAAAAATTAAACTGTTATTTATTATTATAATGACGTCCAAATGACGTCCTAAACGTCAAAATGCCGTTAAGATGATATCAAAATGATAAGTAACGTCAGCTTATTTACTGGAAAACTCTGTATAGAAATAGATGTAAGATTAATCTTTCTCTACTAATGTAGATTTATTTTAATTTTTGGTATATATAGTGTATTCTAACTTTTTTAATTCTTTGAATTAAGAAAAGATAAAAAGTACATTAAATCAAAATTAAGATTAATCTACATTATTAATAAAAACATATGCATTAATTTTGCATGTATTCATATACAAGATTAACTTGATTTTTGAACTTAAAAGTAAATAACATTTGAAAGGGAGTATAAAATAACTATTATTATGTTGCATAGGAATTGTTATTAATATTACTTATATTTGTAAATATAACAATACTTGAAATTAAAGTAATAAAAATATATCTGTGCGTGTGTGTGTGTGTGTGTGTGTGTGTGTTTTATAGAGAGATATATCAAATATATTATAATATATTGAAATATTATACGTTGCGATACTGAAGTGATGAAATACTGAAGTAATGAAATTAAGATCGAAACATATCGCTCGCAAAGATTATAAAATTTCCAATCTTTCCAATTTTTTGAAATCATAGTAATCAATTAATGTTATAAAATAAGTAACAATTAAAGTTTTTCATGTACAACTATCGGTAACACATGTTTCTTTGTGTATACGTGTGTATACGTGTATACTCATATATAAACATAAAATTATATCTAATATAATACACAAAGTGTCCTACAAACTAATACCAACTGAAATATCTTTGAATCTATAATGTCTAGAGAAAAATTTGTATAAACTGCAACTCACGAGCGTGACGCAACTTCATCGCGCATTCACAGCTAAGATTTTCTTATGTAATTGAATGACGGGTGACGTTAAACGAAACGCGACAGAAATGCGTCTTCGCGCGGCCGCTATTAAGGGCGACACATAATCAAAACAATAGTTGGGCGCCAGGCACGAGCGAGCGTGTTACTCTTTCTCGAAATTACGCGATATTTTCTTTATGCAATATTCTAACGAGCTGTGATTGTCGACGGGCTTTCAACCGGTCAGCCTCGGCTCAGCCTCGGCAGAGGGGGCGGTTCGTCAAGGATAGCGGATCGTTTGGAGGAGCGAGCAGGGACGGCAATAAGCACACCCGAATTAACAATAGCAAAGATAACAAGTATATTGAATAAGTCTTCGACTTACATTTACATCTGCCGACAAAATCGTGACAATAGCTCTAATTGAATGCGATAATGGCTTCACACAGGCCTCGATGCTTTACGCTAGACATATCAATTTCGTTAGATTCCCGCGGCACAAGCTCATGCCATACAGGAATACTCTCGTAAATTATACGAACAAGACTTCGCCACCTCAAAAATACGATGGAATTCGGATTGTAGCGTGGACACGGCGTGATCTCGTGCGCGTCATCATTATCATTAATCACTATGACACAGAATGCCGATACTCTAACAGACGTGTAGATCTTACGCTGCAAGCTTCCGAAACGACAAGATACGCGCCGATAGTGCAACATGGTACAATACAAAAGAAACAGAACACGCGACAAACGCTTACAAGAAATGATGAGGTTATGGTCTTGGCGGACGCAGTAGAATTTCACCCGACTATGATGGACCGTCCCGGGAGGCAACACGCGTACTCGAACTCCCCGGAAATTTAATGCACGGCAGTGCGTTAGCTATAATATACCCGATAGGGTTATAATAAAAGTGTGCCTCCCGGATTCGGAAACCGGCGACTTTACAGCCTATAACGTTCGTCCCATCATGATGAGATGCTCGTCTCCCACTGATACTCGCCCTGGTCGTCTCCTTTCTCGCCCAGTTCTTGTCTCTCCACGAGGTCCTGCATCCTTCCATGTACGCTCGCTTAGCCGGCCACAGCACAAGTGTCGGGCGCTCCTCCCGGGGGCATGCAGGGCTCGTTATCCCCGCGAGAGGGCCTTATCGTTCCTTATTGGTTCCGCGGCTCCGCTAATCGCGGGAACCGCGTCAAGCCCGTGTCGCATGCCCTGACGCGCGAAATTCGAAAGGCCGCGAGATCTTTTCGGGCCGCCTCGTGATCTTGAGGCACCTGCTCGGGGCTTTCGCCGTTCTTGGAGCGTAGAGTCCTTGGACTCCCGTCCTGCCATTCCAATTGTTTGAGATCGGTAATTCGAAAAGAAAAGCAAGAATTCTTTCAGTCGACCGACAGTAATTGTCATTGAACGCATGCATAAATTGAGCTCGTGATTTCATCTCGAGCATGATCTTAATCCTCGTTAAAATCATCGAATTCGTCGTTCTTTGTTCTTTTTAAAAACAATTCGTTACACGCAAACAAGTTGTCGTTACCGGCAACGGACAATCGAAAGTTCTAGAACGATTCAATTCGCGCACGCGAGCGCCGCGCTCCGACAAATACGTCACGCGCTGTCACCAATCCCACGCACGGATTTTCTGCCGCGCATGACTGTTACGTTGAACGTCGCTAGAAAAGAATCCAAAGCGCCAATCAATTTTGTACACCTAATGCCACGTAATAATTACGATTATGGCAAATTTTTATTGGATTTTTCCCAAAAAAGAAAGCTCAGGCCGAAAGCAATAAATGCTTCGATCTCGCCGTCCTCCTTCTTACTTCGAAAAAGTTCTTACTTGTAAAAGTTCTTAGAGTCTAACAGTTCTTAGAGTTCTTAGAATCATAATCTCGCTTCGTAAAATCGCCGTGCTAACCGCTTAGTGAAATCGCTATAAACCGAATCCTTCGAGAAGTGCCGAGAAAATCGCCGAGATTTTCCATCACCGCGATTCCAAACTCAATTTGGAAAAGATGACCGCATTTAATATTCTGTTAATCTAATATTTAATTAATTATATTTTTTGACTCTGTAACTGATTATATTAAAGAAATTCTTTTGTTAAATTACAAAGAAACTGAGTTCTCTTTACTGTCGTGTCATACCAGCCGTGTGTCGGTCTCGCACTCGAATCTTTTCGCGCGGTGCGCTCTCGCACATTTTCTGGTCCTTCGAGCCGGATTCTCGTCGGCATCCGCAGTGTCGAGTGCATCGCGTCCAGTGCGCGCATTATCAAGAAAATCAGAGAGAGAAGAATTCGCAAGTGAAATCATGAGTGACGAAATAACCGTTTTGCTGACCTCCCAGAATAACATCCATGGTCGCATAGCAAGGTCAATAGCCAATTTGAAGAAATTGGGGGCGGCCAACATCACCCACCACAATGTCGAAACCCGCTTGACGCTTCTCGACCAGCTGTGGACGGAATTCGAAAGGCAACATAAGCTTATTCAAGCTCATTACAAGGGCGCCTTCGATCAGAGTGAGTACAACACGTCTCAATTTGCCGATGCCGCCGAAAACACGTACGTGCAGCAGCGCGGCCTGCTGAGCGAGTACCTGACAAAGCTCAAAGCTGAAAATTCTAGTACAGCTCCTCCAAGTGCGGGAACCGATTGTTTGACCAAGTCGGCGTTGTCGCGCTTAAAAATCCGATCGTTTTCGGGCGCGTTTGAAGACTGGCCATCGTTTCGGGATATATTCTTGTCTGTCGTTGGCAACAATCCGTCTATCTCAAACGTTGAGAGATTTCACCATTTAAAGCATTGCGTGGAAGGACCCGCGGAAGCGTTGATACGCCCGCTGGCCGTAACCGGAGACAACTATTCGCGCGCGTGGGCACTGCTCTGCAAGCATTATGAGAATAAACGGGAGTTGTCGCGCTCCAATTTTTGCACGTTCACCTCAGTGCCGAAAATGAAAGGCGATACCGCCGAGGAACTTAGCCGCGTCTACAACGCCGCGATCAATGTCGTGAACGGCCAAGAGAATATTGAGAGACCAATTAACTCACATGGATTCGACCTTTTGAATCACCTAATCATCGAGCTTTTCGACCCGAAAACGCGTCTCGAGTGGGAATCGCACGTGAGCAATTCCACGGACTTGCCAGATCATGACACGTTGCTGAACTTGATCACAAGGAGAACGCTAACTCTCAAAGCCGCCAAAGCAAAATCGCTCAAGGTCTCCGACAACCCGTCGCGATCTGCCAAGTCGCATCACGTCAAGAAATACACCGAATCTTCACAATGCGTCCTATGCAAGGGTAAACACAACGTGATGGTGTGTGAAGAATTCAAGAAAAAATCCGCGGTCGACCGCAAGGCCGTCGCCGAAACTCACAAGCTGTGCTTCAACTGCCTCGGCTCTCATACATTCGCGAAGTGCCAGTCGACGAGGACGTGTTCTACGTGTAAGTCTCGTCACCACTCAATGTTACACGACGCGTACGCTTCACCGAAACCTCAAGAGGTCAGCTAACTGTCGGCAGTGCGCCGCGACACGACCACAAGGCTGTTTTGCTCGCAACTGCGCGAGTTTCCATCGCTGATCGTCACGGCAATCAGCATATCACACGCGTGCTCATCGACCAAGGTTCGGAAATTTCTTTAATTTCCGAGGCTCTGGTCCAGTGCCTACGCCTGCCACGCTCTCGATCCGCAATCGAAGTCATCGGCATCAGCGGCAAAAGTTCCGGGCTCAGCAGGGGAAGGGTAACGCTCAAGGTGACCTCGCTAACAACAGGGACCGACTTCACCGTCAGAGCCTTTATTCTGCCACGTCTTTCGCTTTACCAAGGCCCTCAAGCAAGGACCAGCATGGAGTGGCCACACCTAAAGGGGCTCCAATTGGCTGATCCAGACTACGCAGCAAACGATCCTATTGAGCTACTTTTTGGAGCGGAAGTATGCTCAATCATTCTCCAGGATATCCGCAAGGGAGGCCCCCAAGCGCCTATCGCTCAAAAGACACTGCTCGGCTGGATCTTATCGGGAGGTTGGGACCAAGTAACCAACTCAGCACAACGCCACTCGCTTCAGTGCACCGTAGATCATGAGCTAGCCGATCTTGTGCACCGCTTCTGGGAGCAGGAACGAGAAGTGCCTGCTCCCGTCGCACTCACGCCAAAAGAGCAGCAATGCGAAGACATCTTCGCGCTGCAGCATCAACGCACTGCCGAAGGACGATACATCGTGCGACTACCTTTCGCATCTCCGCCGACGACGCTGCTTGATACGAGAAGATCTGCTGAACGGCTCTTAATCGCCATGGAGCGACGCTGTGAGAGAGACGCACGATTCGGCGATCTCTACCGAGCCTTCCTGAAGGACTACGAGGACCAAGGTCACATGGAATTGGCGCAAGAACCACCGAATTCTAGCGAAGATCGGTGCTACCTTCCACATCACGGCGTCCTTCGAGAATCCAGCACTACGACTAAGCTCAGGGTCGTCTTCAACGGATCGCAGCGTACAAGGTCTGGTGAGTCGCTCAATACGCATCTACTAGGGGCTAATTTGCTGCCACCCCTCGCGAACGTACTTCTGCGGTGGCGGTGGCATCGGTACGCGCTAGTGGCCGATATCGAAAAAATGTATCGGCAAATTCTTGTACATCCCGAAGATCAAAGGCATCAATGCATCCTCTGGAGACACCGCGTTGATGAGCCTATACGCGAGTTCACACTGAAAACGGTCACTTACGGTCTCGCTTGCGCGCCATTTCTCGCCATTCGCACGCTGCGTCAACTCGCTGATGACGACGGACCGCGTTTCCCTCGAGGCGCGAGCGCTTTAAGACACGACTGCTACGTCGACGATGTCGTAACCGGAGCGCACGATAAAGACGACGCTATCGCGCTCCAAGTCGAGCTCCGCAACCTCTGCATGGCGGGCGGGTTCTCTCTCCGAAAGTGGGCCGCCAACTGTCAGGAACTTCTTCGCGACATTCCGCCTGAGTTCTGCCTCACCAGAGACTCGCGGTCGTGGGAACAAGAGAACCACTCAACGCTGGGATTGCGCTGGTATCCAACCAGGGACGAATTCGCCTTCTCTGTTCCTCCTCGCACCGTCGTCGCGTTCACCAAGAGAAGTCTGCTGTCGGAGACCGCTCGACTCTTCGACCCGCTCGGATGGCTGGCTCCAGTAATCATTCGAGCTAAAATTCTGATTCAGTCGGCCTGGCTGCAACAGCTAGAGTGGGACACACCATTGCCGTCAACCATCTCTGAAAAGTGGAAGCGACTCTGGGAAGAACTTCCACTGCTTGAGAAACTCAGAGTCGGCCGCTGGCTCAGCACCGGCGACACGAGCTCTCAACTCGAACTGCACGGCTTCGCAGACGCGTCCGAAAGAGGTTACGCCGCCGTGGTGTACCTCCACATCACCGCGAAAAAACAAACAAAGATTCTATTGTTGACAGCCAAGAGCAAGGTCGCGCCGATCAAACTCGTTTCTCTCCCGCGACTCGAACTCTGCGCCGCCGTCTTGCTTTCAAGTGTGCTCGCGCACACGCGCTCTGTGCTAAACCTAGCAACAACGCCAGTGATCTTGTGGTCAGACTCCAAGGTCACGCTACACTGGATTCGAGGTCACGCCTCCCGCTGGAAAACATACGTGGCCAACCGAGTGTCACAAATCCAGCAGCAACTTCCAGAGGCTCACTGGCGTCACGTCCCGGGCAAGGACAACCCCGCCGACTGTGCCTCCCGGGGACTAACACCACGCGAGCTCCTCAGCCATCCCTTGTGGTGGACGGGTTCCGCATGGTTGTGCGGGAATCCGACGCAATGGCCAAGCATCAATCTGGACCCCATCCAGGACGTACCGGAGCAACGAGCCACAACACTCGCAGCAGTCGTCAGGAGCAACGGCCGGAAGAACTGCTCAGATTCTCGTCGCTTCACCAGTTGCTCAGAGTGACTTCCTGGTGCTTGCGTTGGCGTCACCGCAGTCTCTCAGTCGGATCCGTGGACAATGAGCTTCAAGGGTCAGCGCTTCTCCCAGCCGAACTCGACGCAGCACTCCTTCAATGGATTCGCGTAGTGCAGTCACGTCACTATCAGGAGGAGATGACTGCGCTCGAAAACAAACGCGATCTTGCCAGATCCAGCCATCTGCGAACCCTCAGCCCGTACATGGACGAACACGGAGTTCTGCGAGTTGGAGGGCGCCTCAAGCACGCAGCGCTGTCGTTCGACGAGCGACATCCGATCATCGTACCTCCAAGGTCGTGGCTCACTCGCCTGCTGGTGGAAGCCTACCGTCGCCGTACTCTCCACGGAGGAGTCCAGATGACCCTGGGATTGCTTCGCCTCCGATTCTGGATTCCACAAGGTCGAGCAGTGGTCAAGCGATGGCTGCACCAGTGCGTGACCTGCACTCGGTGGAGGGCTGTCACTCCGCAACCAAAAATGGGGAAACCTTCCTCCAGGGAGAGTGACGCCAGCACGACCATTTCTTCACGTGGGCATCGACTTCGCCGGGCCTATCTTCATCAGGACGAGCAAAGGGCGTGGGCACAGCGCTCACAAAGCGTTCATCGCCGTCTTTATTTGTTTTAGCTCCAAGGCCGTTCATCTCGAGGCTGTTTCAGCTTACACCACCGACGCCTTCCTGGCTGCTCTCCGTCGATTCACATCTCGCCGAGGACTGTGCTCGGACATATACTCTGATTGCGGCACCAATTTTTTGGGCGCCGACCGGCAACTTCGAGAGATGCTTCGAGCCTCCTCGGCAGAAGGACGAAAGATCGCACACGTAGCTACATCGGAGGGGATCCATTGGCATTTCAATCCTCCTTCGGCACCTCATTTTGGTGATCACTCTGAGAGGCGGCCGTGAAATCGGCTAAGTATCACCTGCGCCGAACCATCGGCGAAACCAGGCTCACCTTCGAGGAAATGAGCACCCTGCTCGCACAAGTGGAGGCATGCCTGAACTCCCGGCCCATGCATGCCCTCTCAGACGACTCCGACGACCTCACGGCTCTGACACCAGGTCACCTGCTCATCGGGGCACCACTGCTGGCCATTCCTGAGCCGTCCTTGTCGACGAGAAGGAGAATTTGCTTTCCAGGTGGCAACTTATTCAGCGAATGCGAGACCACTTCTGGCAGAGATGGTCACGCGAGTACTTACACACTCTGGCTACCAGACCGAAATGGACCAAGGACGCTTTGCCACCACGCCTTGGATCGCTATGCATCATTCGCTCCGAGCTCTCACCACCAAATAAGTGGCCTCTGGCGCGAATCACGCAGCTACATCCTAGAGACGACGGCGTAGTGCGAGTGGTTACAGTCAAAACCGCCTCATCCGAATTAACTCGTCCTTTGGTCAAATTAGTTTTATTGCCAGAAGAGGCTAACGCGTTTATCTCGCACGCTAATGCATCAAATGTAAAGAAGAGCTTGAATTGATCGCGTGTATTTTCGTGAATCATTTTTTCAATGTTATTTGTCATATAACTCGTTTACGGTTCAAGTTCTTCCATGAATTCATTGTATTGTATCACTTGTCTTATTTACGCGTTTACGGTTTTTTGTAATCTCAATGTGCTCGAGGTAACTTCTATACATACATCGTCACGGAGATGACGAGGCGGGCGGGAATGTTTGAGATCGGTAATTCGAAAAGAAAAGCAAGAATTCTTTCAGTCCGACCGACAGTAATTGTCATTGAACGCATGCATAAATTGAGCTCGTGATTTCATCTCGAGCATGATCTTAATCCTCGTTAAAATCATCGAATTCGTCGTTCTTTGTTCTTTTTAAAAACAATTCGTTACACGCAAACAAGTTGTCGTTACCGGCAACGGACAATCGAAAGTTCTAGAACGATTCAATTCGCGCACGCGAGCGCCGCGCTCCGACAAATACGTCACGCGCTGTCACCAATCCCACGCACGGATTTTCTGCCGCGCATGACTGTTACGTCGCTAGAAAAGAATCCAAAGCGCCAATCAATTTTGTACACCTAATGCCACGTAATAATTACGATTATGGCAAATTTTTATTGGATTTTTCCCAAAAAAGAAAGCTCAGGCCGAAAGCAATAAATGCTTCGATCTCGCCGTCCTCCTTCTTACTTCGAAAAAGTTCTTACTTGTAAAAGTTCTTAGAGTCTAACAGTTCTTAGAGTTCTTAGAATCATAATCTCGCTTCGTAAAATCGCCGTGCTAACCGCTTAGTGAAATCGCTATACCGAATCCTTCGAGAAGTGCCGAGAAAATCGCCGAGATTTTCCATCACCGCGATTCCAAACTCAATTTGGAAAAGGTGACCGCATTTAATATTCTGTTAATCTAATATTTAATTAATTATATTTTTTGACTCTGTAACTGATTATATTAAAGAAATTCTTTTGTTAAATTACAAAGAAACTGAGTTCTCTTTACTGTCGTGTATCATACCAGCCGTGTGCCGGTCTCGCACTCGAATCTTTTCGCGCGGTGCGCTCTCGCACATCAATCCTCGTTCCGCCTGGAGGCCTGGAAGATGATGCGATAGAAGGTGTCTTGAGACAGCAAAAGAGCGTAATAATGAATGATATCATCTGCGTGTGGCCCGGGGGATAGAGTGTCGTGCGCCCTGGCGAATCCATTGTTACTCGACTCCCATTCCTGGTCGTCCTTCTTCTTCTCTCTTCACGATCCGGCGAGGTGGCGACAATCTGCCCAGATCGTGGGAGTTGCCAGCCTCCATAACTCTCGGTACAGAAAAAAAGGAAACGAAAACGGTAACGCGAAACGTGTGAGACAAGCAAATAATGTCGCAGAAAAAGCGTAGATGCGTTCGCCCTCTAAAATGTGGAAGGACTCAGGATGCGAGACTACACTGTCTGGTCGGGCCATGCGGCCCTTGTGACGGACGGAAAACGTCACGTCACAAAACAAAATTACACAATACGAAGGAAGTTATTTCAAGTGATAATAGTTATTAGGACACCCTGTATAAGGATTTAATTCTGTGCGAGAGCGCACCGCGCGGACAGATTCGAGTGAGAAAACGGCGCAAGGATGATATGATGCACGATAGTAAAGAGAACTCCGTTTTCATTTAATTTAACAAAAGAATTTCTTTAATGTATTCAGTTACAAAGTCAAAAGATATAATTAATTAAAGATCAGATTAACAGAATATTAAATGCGGTCACCTTTTCCAAATTGAGCTTGGAATCGCGGTGATGGAAAATCTCGGCGATTTTCCTCGAAGCTTCTCGAAAGATTCGGTTATAGCGATTTCACTAAACGGTTAGCACGGCGATTTTACGAAGCGCGACTATGACTCTAAGAACTCTAAGAACCTTTTGGAAGTAAGAAGGAGGACGGCGAGATCGAGGCATTTATTGCTTTCGATCTGAGCTTTCCCTTTTGGGAAAAATCCAATAAAATTTTTCCACAATCGTGATTATTACGTGGCATTAGGTGTACAAAATTGATTGGCGCTTTGGATTCGTTTCTAGCGACGTTCAACGTAACAGTCATGCGCGGCAGAAAATCCGTGCTTGGGATTGGTGACAGCGCGTGACGTATTCGTCGGAGCGCGGCGCTCGCGTGCGCGAATTGAATTGTTCTAGAACCTTCGATTGTCCGTTGCCGGTAACGACAACTTGTTTGCGTGTAACGAATTGTTTTTTAAAAGGAACAAAGAACGACGAATTTGATGATTTTAACGAAGATTAAAATCATGTTTGAGATGAAATCACGAGCTAAATTTGTGCATGCGTTCAATGACAATTAACGTCGATCGACTGAAAGAATTCTTGCTTTCCTTTCGAATTACCGATCTCAAACAAATTCGTATCCTAACGTTGTTTTTACCATAAGAAGTGAATATTTCACTCTTTTATACGTGCATTTTACTCTCTCTCTCTCTTTCTCTCTTATGCGTTACAATCGTTAATTCATTTTCGATAGTAAAACGGGACACAAATTAAGATTCATACCTTATATATATATATATATATATATATATATATATATATATATATATATACAGATTACATATATTGCCCTTGTCCCTGTTGCTTATACTTATATTTTATCAGAATTATTGAATTCGTTTCTTCCATTTGCAATTTGAAACCAACGCTTGATTTTAACCTGTGTCTAACAAAAAGCTGGAAATCGTAGTTTAACCATACTTGCAAAGATTGCAATAAAATTATAATGTGACAGAACAAGCACGTTAATGAATATTTTGTTTGTCATATAAACCGAAAAATGAAGTCAATGTGCAAATGAAATTAAATCTAAGGGAAAGCAATGGATTTGTTAAATTTAAAAGTATGAACATACTAAATATAACTTCACATAATTTTGTATCCAAAAACGTAGTTTTATCGCCTTCTGATCCACTCTAACTTATTTGTTTGGCAAGATTATTTGAGATCAACTTGGACAAAATGTTCCCTGTAACACTGCGTTCTGATGAAACAGATAATGCACTGGAGCACTGGTACATTTAGAATAAAGCAGATCTCGCTGTTAGGTAACGGAAAGTGAAATAGAATGATTATCATAAACATAAGCTTTTTTTAATTTGCATTATATTAGATTGGCGTATATAGATGGTTGAGTTTTTAATTGAAAATATTGATATCATAGTTTTCTGCTGTTTGTTTTAAAGTATAATCTTATACATAATTAATCTATCTTTGTTGTTACATTGTTTTCATAAAGCTTTTTTTAAATTTTTTAAATTTTGTTTTGTCTAAAGTTCAAATGATTCGTTTAAAATATGTATAATTTTTTATAGATATAGAACTTTTGAAATAAATACTAAACTTTTTTATTTTTATTCAGTGTTTTCTTCAAAAACTATTAATATACAAATATTAGTAAAAAATTCATACCTATTTTAAACTAAACGAAACAATAAGTTAAATAATATACTTAAAACGCAGAGTTACATCTAGTTGACATTAAATTCAACAGTCGAGAGTTGTAATTAAATAAACATGTTCTTTTATATGTGAAGATGCTTCATACAGTAATATTACAACGCCAATTGTCATATCAAGAAAAGTGTAGAACAAGAATTTCCAGATTCTATTTCTTTATATTCCGACTAGAAGATTTTAATATATACAATTTTATTTAAATTAGAATCTGGAAATTCTTGTTCTACACTATTCTTGATATGACAATTGGCGTTGTAACATTACTGTATGAAGCATCTTCACATATAAAAGAACATGTTTATTTAATTACAACTCTCGACTGTTGAATTTAATGGAAACAATAAGTTAAGTCTTTTGAAAAAAGCTTTATAAGCACAATGTAATATAAAACTAATTAAATTGTAAGATTATGCTATAAAATGGCCAAAATAGTATCTAATATCAATATTTTCAATTAGGAAATCCAATATTTCATGCATCAATATTTATCATAAACATTACAAAAGACTTACTATAGCTTCATAATTGACGCGATTAACTGTCAATTATGAAGCTATAGTATGTCTGTCAAAAACATATTCATCTTTTTAAAACCCTCCTTTGTCTTCAGTCATGGAATAGATGGAATATTAGAAGATATCATAGATTTACTGTAATATAGGTTGACAGATCAAACGATAATTGCTTGATTAATCAACATTGAATCCAATTTTTTGCTTATTTCCAGAAGTATTTTGCTGTTCAGCTTAATTTCGTTGTAACAATATTTGCATCCGCAATTGCCTGATGAAAAGAAAAATGTATCTAAAATGTGAAAATGTCCAAGTCATAACTTCAACTTAATACAGAAATAAAATATCTTCATTTTGGAAGTTAAATGAGTAAGAAAATTCTACTTGTGACTTCCTTTCTTCTTCATCTACTTTGTCGAAAGTAGAATGTACTAATGCTGCAGCTTGAGACGAACACGATTTCTCATTATTAAAACTATTCATATGCATTGAGGATGGAAATGAAAATTCAGTGGCTTTAGGGACATCATTTAATGGAAAATTAGATGCAGATATTGATGAGTTACGTGAAGAAATTTTAGAAACCTCAGAAGTTTTGCTGCTTATCATTTTGTCCTTGATAAGAGAGAGAACGGAAGAAATACTGTTTGAACTTGTTATTAGTACATTTCTCTTCTTTTGTATTGTTTTATTGGATACAAGATTTTTTTGCTTGATATTATCTATTTTGCGCTGCTTCTCATGTTTCTTGTTGACATTTCTTTTACATTAGTTATTGCAAACTTTTTTTAAACTTGTTTTTGTTCACAATTTTGGCTAGAATTGTTCCGAAACTCCTAAAAGACTTTGATTCTGGCATGATTTTCAACAGGTTACTTTCTGGACGCTTTCTCTTTCTCTTTATTTACTACTTGAGATACGTGGATTTTTTTTAATTTATTCAAAATATCAGAATTCTTATACCTGAGGTAAAGTCGTCATACTGTCATCAATCGTGCTTTCGCTAAGCTTTCTAATTTTACGCTTTCGAGGACTTTTTTTCTTTAACGACATATCGTTCTCTTCATTTTTACTATCTTTATCAAAGTCCAAGTATCGCTTTGGTAGCTTTCTCTTTCTCGGAGCACCATTTATTTTCGTTTCAAGTGATGTGTCATCCTCAGCTTTTTTCAAATCTCTAATTGCATCATCATATTCACCTGTAATAACAAATGTAATAGCAACAGTTTCAATAGACTAACATAATAGAAATATTTAAAAATTTTATTAGTACTTGAAGTTTTATATTTGTAACCACTACAGGAAAAAAACGGAAATAAATCTACTTTTTCATATTAGGTGTTGGAATTAATTCGTAGCGTTTTACAAGTGATGGGAAGTACTTTCATTAATGTATTTTTTAATGCTCATGTGAAATAAATAACATTCTTTCATTAAAAACGCTACGAATTAATTCCAACACCTAATATATTTATTTAATAAAATTTTACTTAATAAATGGACAGAGAGAAAAAGAGAAGAGTGACATATTATAATATATTTAATAAACTCATGATATAAATGAAGGATTCCTTTATGAACTGTTCCTTTGAATGAAGAAGCCATTAAATTTCAGGTTCAATGCAATTTTGTATAGCTCTTTTTAAATGTACTAGTCTTGATCCTCTATCTAGCCAGTTTTTTGGAGGCCAAAACATATTAGTTAGTAATTTCATCATCAGATTTATCAATCCATTTCACAGGAATTACTGCAATTATTTCTCCTTCGTCCTCCTGTTCCTCTCCCGTGAAAATGATCACCGCATATTGGAAGAAACAACATGAGATAAATAAATATTAATTTACAAATACACAGAGAAACCATAATTAATAAGTGGAAAAAATTAAAAATATAATAAAAATCCTATCATAAAAATAAAAATAAGAAACCACATGTATAACACGTTACAAAACGAGTAGGGTATACAAAGGAACTGTGTGCAGGAAGAATACATAGATAGGAATTTCCATTTTCAAGAATAAGAACACATTTCACAATCGCATCATTTATTTCCCAAGATGTATTATAACTATTTTAGCTAATTGAGAAACAAGAACAATGCCAATAAAGGACGAATCAATTGGATATTGATAATAATTATTCTGTACCTCAAATCGCTGCCTACGAAGATATTACAGTATCTTCAAAATGAACAATATTTCGTAACAGTACCACAGAATCGTCCTCAGTTTTAAAACAATTATCAGGATCAACACATCTTAATGTAAAATTATTATTTATGAGTATTTTATAATGTTGTCCTTCAACAATTTCATTCGGATCAATATGATTTTCTGTCAATTATATACCCTCAATAATATTCTTCGGCTCTGACAAGCGCTCATTAGTTTCAAAATCTCTTCTTGATAATTGTTGTAAAGGATGGTATCCTGATCGTAATAACTGCTTCATTGTCTTCAAATAGTTTTCATATGGGAAAGCACTAAATGAGTCCAAGCATCCATGCTCATCGCATTCATCTACTAGATGAGCAAGGCTATGCACATTAAACGACAAAAGATTTCACGGCTAAAGATTTGGCTATTACACTGTACAAACAAATTCAAGAATTCCCTAGCAGTATTTCTCATTGCAATGTTTTGCACAAGTGAAGGAGAAGCTAAAATGAAAATGCTACTATAAAGAAGTAAGAAGGTATGATAAGTTCGATTAGGGGTATGATCCTTCATTATTTTAACATCATCATATAGTAAAAATCTTCTGAGCTCTGTAGCTTTAAAATGAGTAACTTTTAAAATCGATAGAGTTTTCGATTGAATTCTTTGGGTATGAATTGTCCAATCCATACTGAAGTATTTTTAAATGCTACTATGTCTTCATCTCTTATTTTACCTCGGTTTCTTATTTCCAATAATCGCATCAAAAATCTTTTCATCACACCAACGCATACAAGATGAAGGTATTCAAGTCTAAAATGGGATACCATTCCAATATGGAGTCGCTCTTCTAATGGCGATAATCCTAAGTGATGCTCAGGATTTCTCCTATCAATAAATGATTGGTTTGTGCGCTTCTGTCCATTATTCAAATAAACCATCCTATTATGATACCGAAAGTGGCTATGACTCTGGGAGTGGCTATGACTCTTTTCCAAGGCTCGTAGCGGGACGATTGACGCGAAATACACAGCCTCTCATCTCCAAGTCACACACAGTTACTTCCGAGTTGGTACTCCCGGAAACGTCTCAGAACGGCTGAACATTGTGGTGGCGCGCATCCTAGAACTGCTGATCCTCTTGGCGCCTTGATCCCTCTGTGGGAGGTTCTTTGGTGCTGAAGTCGAGATCGGCCCTTCTAAGGAAGCTTTATCGACACAGCATAGCCACGAGTCAGTGCCGTAAAGGCTAAATGTCTCTTATGTGGCGACAACAATTGTGACGGAACCGTGCGTTTCAACCCTGCCGTCGCTGCCTCCTCTCCCCTTTTTTACGGAAGGAAAAGCGATGGCGGTGGGTGAAGGATCCCACTGGGACCGACACAGTTCGAGATAAGCTCAGGCTTTGGCAGAACCAGGGTGTCCAACGAGCGGATGAATCATATATATACTAGGTGTATGGATAAGTTTTTTCCGGTTTTTTGGTAAAAAAAAAAATACGTAATTTTCAAGGGAAATTAATTTAATTTTTTTTTATTCAAAATATTGGCCATCGGCTTCTACATATTTCGCCCATCTTTCAGGTAATTTATGAATACCATGCCAGAAAAACTGCTTGTCTTTTGCGGCAAACCATTCGTCGAGTCATTTTCCAACTTCCTCGAAATTGCTGAAGTGCTGCTCTGCGAGCGCGTGCCCCATTGATGCGAAGAGGTAATAGTCAGATGGCGCCAGGTCTGGGGAGTACGGCGGGTGCGGAAGGATGTCCCATCCAAGCGATTTCAAGGTGTCTTTCACTGGTTTTGCTGTGTGAGATGGCACATTGTCGTGTAACAAAATCACTTTGCCATGTCTTCTGGCCCATTCCGGTCGTCTTTCGATTAATGCGTGGTTTAAATTAATCATTTGTTGGCGATAGCGTTGTGTATTAACGCTATCGTTTTCGCCGGGCTTCAAGAGTTCATAATACACAATATCGCTCTGGTCCCACCAGACACAGAGCATGGTCTTCTTGCCGAAGCGATTTGGTCTTGGTGTTGATGGACCGGCTTCGCCAGGTGAAAGCCACGATTTTTTCCGCTTCGGGTTTTCAAAATAAATCCATTTTTCGTCACAATTAGATGCAAAAATGATTTCCTTTCGTAGCGTTGAAGCAGCATTTCACAAGTGACTTTGCGATTTTCCATTTGACATTCATTCAAATTGTGTGGGACCCATTTACCGAGTTTATTGATCTTTCCCATTGCTCGTCAACGTCTGCTAATTGTTTCTGATACATGTAATGCTTCTGCTAATTGCCGTTGAGTTTGAGTTGGGTCTTCATCCAATAACTCCTGCAATTGCTCGTCTTCGCATTTTTGTGGTCTACCAGAGCGCTCACTGTCTTTCACATTGAAATTACCATTTTTAAATTGTCGAAACCATGTCTCACATGTTCTAATCGATGGAACGTGTTCACCATATGTTTCTACCAGCAAACGACTTTCAACAGCCTTTTTCTTTTGATTAAATAAAAAAAGCAATGCGTGTCGCAAATGTTCTTTTTCAGGCACAAAACTCGACATGATCACTGAACGATAAAACAAAGACGCTAGTTTTTAGCGGACTCAACTTGTGTGTGTTTGTAGTTAAATGTCAGACGAACAAAATGGCGTATGTGTCAAATTAATACGCTGCGTACTTTTCGCTGGTGCCATCTCTTAGTTAAACCGGAAAAAACTTATGCATACACCTGGTATATATATATATATATATATATTTATTTATTTATTTATTTATATTTATATACTTTTCAGCTCACATCAAACACCGATGAATAAATGCTTAATGGTAAGCGTTTCCAAATAATGGCGCTCGTTTAAAAATTAAGATGTAGAAAGTCGTGCTTATGGTTTGCATGGCTGCGGAACGTAAATCAAGCAGTCTCGAACGACGCATCCAGGGTACCTATTGCCCCTCTGGAGTAGTCAAACTTAGTGGCGTATAGATGGGTACGCCATTCGACTTCTTCCTTCTACCAAGAAAAGTAAATAATCATATCGAAGTAAAAAATAACAACAACAGTAAAGTAAAGCAAAGTTTGAACACCAAGGCTGGGAAAATAGCCTAGATTAGCAAGGGTCGAAGTATCAGAATAGTCCTGGAGAGGTGTGACGCTCCAAAAAGGGTCAATAAAGACAGTTAGCAAACTTCGCGCTGTCAAAATAGCCCGTGCGATGTGATAATCTGGTGAACCAATATGCACACCAACAAAAAAGACAAGTGACGAAAACAGACAAAAGGTACCATCGTGAAGT
Source organism: Acromyrmex echinatior (assembly GCF_024713525.1). Classification (NCBI taxonomy): domain Eukaryota; kingdom Metazoa; phylum Arthropoda; class Insecta; order Hymenoptera; family Formicidae; genus Acromyrmex; species Acromyrmex echinatior. The sequence goes on along the minus strand of NC_141865.1, from coordinate 3,968,727 downwards.
CAGCATAGTCCTACAAAGATGCGATTTGCAAAGATATGAATCGCAAAGACAAGGCATTCATCCAGCGGCATTCATCCAGCTCCAAGTCAGTAAGAGTTAGGATACTGCGGCTGAATAGGGCGGTCAGCTGCGATAACAGGTGAGGTGCGTCAGCTCATCGCCGAAAAGCGACTTGATATCCTGTTATTACAGAAACATATGTCAAGAAGCAAGGCAAGAGCCACTATTTACTTTTTATGGGTTAGGAACGGAGATGAAAGTTGCTGCAGGGCACTTGAAACGATGATAGCGATCAGCAACCTTTTTTTTTTTTTTTTTTTTTTTTGATAACGGAGGGGAAATGCTTGACGCATACCCCGGGCTTCGGGGGAGAGCCCGGGGTTATGTGGGGCTTGCACCCACTAAAACCCCTCCGGGTGTCCTTACCTGGCCTTGTATGAGGGACTCCCGGGAATGCATGCAGCATACTTCTGGGAGCCCCTCAGGTCAGTCGGCTTATTGCCGACTTCGATTCCCGCCCGGGGATTTTTATGACGTCGTCTTATAAGACGACATGGCCCCGGGCGGTGCTAGGCACCTTCGACCCAATTTTGGGCGCAGGGGGAACACCGCCCCCTGCGCCCGCCATCCCGGTTGGTGTTGGGGGGCGGGAGTTGGGGATTACGGCCCCCGCCGCGCCATCAGAAGTTTGGCGCCCCTCAGGCTTCGGCGCCACGAGAGGAAGTCTCGCGGCGCACCCCTCGCGCGCGGCGGTGCAGGGCTCCCGGCCCAGTCGCGCATTCGACGCGGCCGGAGGATGATGAGCCACTGCACCCCGCGCGCGCGGAGGATCATCCTGTATCCGGCGGCGGAGCGACTCTAGGGTCGGCGATCCACCGCCGCTTCACTGCGCCCTGCGTCCGAGACGCGGAGCCGTCGCTGATGGTGGTGGCGGCGGAGGTGGAGGGTTCACTGACCCCGCCACTCCCGCGCACCACCCCACCGTCCTCCTCTTCCGTCCTCTCTGCAATGGGGAAAGGAGGTCGCCGCCGTTCTCGCCCCGTGGGGCGGTCGCGGCGGCGGATACGCGCGAGGGGTGACCCGGGGCGCGAGCGATCCGGCTGGAGCCGGCGCCCGCGTTGACCCCCAATGCCACCACCCCTCGCATCTCTTTCCCCCCCCGTCAGCCCCGGAGGCGGCGGGGGCGGGAGAGGGCCCCGACCTCCCGTTGCATTCTCCCTCTGCCTTTCAGCCTCCTCCTTCTACAACATCACCCGATCGCAGAAGGAGGAGAAGGCCCTCCAAGCACTCTCCCTGCCGACTATCTCCTTCACGACAGCCGGCAGTGAGAGATCCTCCTTTATCTCCCGGACCAGGACACCGCGCTCGCCCGCAGAGCAGGCCTCCAACGTATGCTGCGCGGTGTCCCGGTCCTCATCGCAGTGGCGATAACGAGTGGTCGGCTCCTTACCTATGCGACACAGGTACTCCTCGAAACATCCGTGTCCGGTGAGCACCTGCGTCGCGTGGAACGATAGTCCGCCCCATCCCCTATCTACCCATTCCTCGAGGCAGGGGAGGATGGCCTTCACGATCCGAGCGCCCGTTGTCGGCGGGTCGTTTTCGAGAGTGGCCCGCCGACGGGCGTTCCTCCTCAGTCGGTCAGCGGTCATCGGGGTTACGATCCCCCCCCCCCCCGAAGCCGAATGGCCTTCACCCTGGCGAAGGTTTCCGCCAGGGCGTCAGCCACTCGGCAGGGGGGATCCCCGCGAGGACCATGGCGGCCGCATACGACACCGTCCTATAGGCCCTACAGATACGCAAGGCCAGCCGCCGTTGCACGCTGTGCAACTTCTGCTTTATTCGGCGGCTGGCCAGGGCCTTCCACTCCAAACCGGGACCCCGTAAAGGGCCCCGGACAGGACGGCGTGCATATACGCCCGCCTGACCAACTCGTTCGGACCGTGGAGGTTGGGCATGAGGCCGAGCAGAGCATCTGCTCGGCGGCCCAACCATGGGGCTAGCTCATCGAAATGTTCGACGAAGCCCCAGCGACCATCCACGGTGAGGCCCAGATATTTGATCGTTGGCCTCACCGGGACGCAGACATCGTCCATCACTATATGTGCCTGAGGGGGCACCACGCTCTTTCCATCGTGGAAGATTAAAACTTCCGATTTAGCGGGGCCCAACTCCTTAATGGAGCCGACCATACACGCCACTGCGACGTTTACCATACCGACGGCTCTCTCCCAGGTCGTGCCCCCGGCCACCACCAACGTGTCGTCCGCGTAGCAGACGATGTGGCAGCCGAGGGGTAGGGCCGCACGGAGAACATGATCGTAGGCAACGTTCCAAAGTAGGGGGCCCAACACGGACCCCTGTGGAACGCCACACGACACATCCCTTCGCTGCTGGAGTCCCATTTTGTTATGGAACTCCAGCTACCTGTCCCGGAAATAGTCCTCGATTATAGCGACCAGGTAGGAGGGCAAGAGATGATGTCCTCTCATCGCCCCCATTACCCGGCCCCATGGGATGCTATTAAAGGCATTGGCGATATCCAGGGACACCGCCAACGTCACCTCCCCTCCCGCGGTCATCTGCTCCGAGAGGGCTCGCACTTGCCTGACGGCGTCGATCGTCGACAAGCCCTCCCAGAAGCCGTACTGACCGCGGGATAGATTGGGACCATCCCGGGACAGGTGCCGGACGATGCGGGCAGTGATGTCTCGCTCCAGCAACTTCCCCGCATCGTCCAGCAGGTATAACGGCCTATAAGCGGAGAGACTCTCCGCTGGCTTGCCCTCTTTGCGGAGGAGAACAAGCCTGGCCCTTTTCCACGACCTGGGAAATATGCCGTCTCTGAGGCAGCTCGTGAAGAGCGCCTCGGCGGTCACTTCCACCTCCGCGTCGGTGCCCCGCTGTCTGCGGCGGGTGTACCTCCGTCGGGCAGCTACGGTGGCCCGTCGTAGCTCAGCTATCTCCTCGGACCACCAGTAGACTGCCCTCCTCGCCACAGGATGGCAGCGGGGCATCGACGCGTCGCACGCGCGCGACATGGCGTCCCCGAGCCATTCGGCCTCCTCATCCACTGAGCGAGCCAGATTATGTTCCGGCCAGGTGGAGGAGAGGAGGCTCACCTCGAGGGCGCCGGGATCCAATTTGCGCAGGGCCCATCGACGTTCCAACTCGTGTCGGCGGCGTCTTCGTGACACCTCCGCGGGGTGGACACCAGCTCCATACGGACCAGGTGATGGTCCGTAAGTTCTCCTAGGGAGCTGGTGTCCACATGCCATCCTCGTATCTTGATGGCAGCCGCGAAGGTCGCCCACGTCAGGTCGACGATGGACTCCCCCCAGGCCCCCATGAAGGTACTGGCACGGCCCCTATTCAATAAGACTAGACCGTGCCGCGCCACCCACAGCAGGGTGCTGTCGCCCCTGGACTCGGTGGATGGGGAATCCCACTCCAACGCATGGGCGTTGAAATCCCCACCCACCAGTACTGGCCTGGGGGAGCGTCGTCTGATGTGCTCCCCCAGAGACTCCAGGGCGTCCTCGTATTCCATCTTCCTTAGTCGAGGAGGGAAGTAGCACCCCGCTACATCGATGGGCCCCCACTCTACCAGAGTGAACCCCTCCCCAGCCAATATTGGAATCATCGGCGGGGTGTCGCGCGCGTGCCGGCTGACCACCGCCACACGTCCCAGAGAGTACCTCACCCAGTTGGGGTCTCCGGGATTTGGTATGGGTCTGCGGCAATGGCCAGTCCCTCCCCCCCCCCCACTCGGCGAGGCACTGCATCAGCATGCTTTGTGCCCCGGCAGAGTGGTTGAGGTTCGTATATGCGAGGGCGAGGGACATTAATTGTTGTTGCCTCGCTCCTCGCCCCCTTCGACGTTCGTGCCGTCAATCATCTCTATGACCGCCGCGGAGAATGTCTCCTCCACGACGACCATCTCAACGTTGGCCACTTCTATGGCCAATGGTTCTTTCGCGATTGTCACCGCCGTCGCGGAGGGCTGTTCCGCAACGACAGTGGGGGGGTCACTGGGCTTCTGTCCCCCCTTCTTGTCCTTCGCTTTAGCGGCGGCGTATCCGGCGCCGCCGATTCTGTGTCCCGAGGGGCGGCCGAGCCCACGGCACGCGGGGCAATCGACCTTGCCGCGGCAATCTCGCGCCGCGTGGCCGATGTCCCCGCATCGGTAGCACGACCCGGATCGATCAACTGTGCTGGTGCATCGCTGTTGCACATGACTGGCCTCCAGGCATCTATAACACTGGAGGCCCCGGGCCGGCAGTAGTGCCACTCTGCAACTCGATCACCCCACTAATACTCTAGAGGCGGCCACGAGCTGCTTGGCCGCCTCTACGGGGCACCGCACCCAACAGGTGCTCAGCCCGTTGGGGGCTCTATTGACGGCTCTCACCTTGAACTCCGGTGGGAGCCGCCCACATGCCCGGGCCAACTCTTCAGCAACCTCCGTGGGGGTTGCCGAGTCGTCCAATCCGGAGACCCGCACCTCGGCCGCCTTCGACGGACGGGACACCTTTACGTTGTCCGCAAAGACGGCCGACAGTTTCTCCGCCAACTTGTCGGCTTTGGCGCGGCTCTCTGGCCCCGGACCTCCCAAATGAGGGCCCCTGTAATGGCCTTCCTTGGTCGGAGATCCCCACATCTTTGAGGGAGATCGAGGATCTCGCCTTCCCCACCACCTCTTGATAGGAGGCGGGGTCGGCACATGTGACCGTAATGGCCGCCGAGCTGGGCGACCTGAGTTTGGGAAGGGGAGCCTGTTTCTTGCCGGAGGTTTGAGTCCTCGCGGCAGTGCTCCCCTTCCTCGCCGTCCCTCCCGCTTTTCCACCGCTCTCCTTTTTAATGGGAGCGTGGGCCACGGGCGCATTGGCGCTCTTTGCGCTCTTGGGGGGCGGCTCCGCCTCCGCCTTCTTCGCCTTGGCAGCCGCCCTCTTCGCCCCCCTCGAGACGACCTGCGCCCAGGTCGCCTCGTTCGCTCCCGTCCCCGTCACCCCGTCCCCAGATGTTTTGGGATCAGCCGGGGGCGGCAGGTTCGCCTTAGCGGCGGGGGGAGGAGCGTTGGGTGCGCTCTCTCTCTTTTTAGGAGCGGCCTTGACCGCTTTCTTCGCCGGTGGCATCGGCCAGACCGTTCCGCGGCTTTGTTGCCGGCGCCGTCATCGGGGCGACCCCCATCTCCCGCAGGAGACGGGGCAGGACCCCGTGAGGACCCTTTCTATTCTTTGGTCCTCCTCGTCCTCACGGTCAGTCCTCCCCCTCTTCTTCTTAGAAGGGGATTCCCTTCCGGTGACCTTATCCGCGACGGTCGCCAGGGGGTTTGGCTGTTTGGCAACCCCCTGTAGAGGAGGCCTGAAATACGAGGACCTCATGTCCTCCTCCGTGACCGTCACGCGCGGTCGCAGCTCCTCCCCCTCCGCGGGAGCTTTCTTCCCACCCCTGGTCCTGATGCGGGCGCCGGCTAGGCTTTCAGGACCCGACCACTCCATGGTCGAGTCCCATTCATGGCCGGTCGCCCCGTCCCTCCCAGAGGTGCAGCGGGAGGTCGATCTCCCTCTACTCTTGCCCTGCTCCAGGACCGCGACCCTGGAGCGGAGGAGCACCAGCTCTTGATTGAGTTGCCGCTTTACCCAGGCCGCCGGCCTGGAGTACTCGTTCCTCTGGCCTCCATTCGCAGCCAGGCTGCCATCACTCGCCGCCCTCGCAAGGACTGACGTGAGGGCTGCGGACAGCTTGGTGTATGCTGTCCACATATCCCTCACGATATCTCCCTTGATGTTTTTCGATCTTTCAACCGATTTGGCAATGGTCGCCAGCTCGCATGTTGCGACCGCAGCGACTGCGCAAATCGGCTGATCGTCGAACTCGAGGGCGAGTTCGACAGCCTTCCCTTGAGCCCTCTTGGCTGATGTGGAGGTCGGCTCAACGTCCGGATCCAAAATCGTCCGGTAGTCCTTCCGGAGCTGTCGGGCTTTGGTCTTTTCTTTGCCATTGCCTCGGCAGTAAATTTCCCGGCATGTTCGGGACTTAGAGCTGGCCTCCCCCTGGATCTTTTTGTTGATTCCCCCTCGGAATCCGAGGAGGAGACAACATATTCGGCCGCCCGTTTTCGGCTCTCTCCTCCAAGGGAGCTTAGCGAGGCCATAAAACCGGCCCTCGACAGCGCTCCCTCGGAGGCGGCCGCCTCGGCGCGCGCCACGGCTGAACGCAGGGCCGGGACGTTGTTTGCGCGAACTGTCGCTCCTAGTTGAGCGAGTGTCCGCCTCGACGCTCTGAAGTGAGCGTTCTCCCTCCACGGTTTGTATTGTAATAGTATTGTCCATTGAGTTGATGCCCACGGCCCGCAGCGGCTCCGCCAGCCAAGGTGTACCCTCACCCCTCCCCCGAAAATTCAGGAGAGGGGGCCCCGAGTTCCCCCGGGGAGTTGGCATATGGGGCTCGGGTCCCCGGAATGTGTCATAGGGGACACTGACCTCCGGCCCCTTACTCCCCGTGAGCGGATGTGGTGCGAGCCCACTCACGAGTTTCAGGGGTCCCTCGTCTCCGATCTCGAGAGCACCGCTGCGGGTGGCGCCACCCGGGACGGCCCCACGGACGGTTCAGGTCACGGAAGCGGCGCCCCTTCCGGACCCTAGCCGCCGTGGCGACCAGCGTTGTTTGCGCCGCCCGGTGTCCCGCTTCGAAAGGGACGCCGTCGCGGAGATACTGGGCACAATACTCGACGCCCCCCCCCGGCCCCGACCACGGAATATGTTCGAGCGGCCCGGCGGGGGCGGGGATCGCGCGCCCTGCCTCGGAATACGTCCGAGCGGGCGCGCGACCCCCCCCCCCCCCACCAGGAGAGACGGGTGATTCTGCGACGGACCGAAGTCCGCACGGCCCCGTCCTCCCCTACGGACAGAATCCGCACCTCTCGAGGCGAGAGAAGTCCCCGGTGCAGTGAGCCGAAGCTCTCGGAGACCCCATTCCCCTCAGTGGCATGAGCCAGCCCGCAGCCAGGAGCACTCAGCATACGGTCCGGTTCGCCTGCGGGAGCACCCGCGTCGACCCTTTCGCACGCAAAACCCCGAGGGAACCACCCCACCCCACAGAGAGGAGGGGAGGGCTCCATGGGGGTCCATGCGCAGTGGGGGTCGAAACCCCACATCACGTACGGGAAGGGAGCAATCCTCCCCCTGACGGTGCCGTGCCACCGGGCGATTGAAGTCAGGGTCGCCAATCCCTATCGGCACACTGGGGACCCGTCCCGAAGGGACGAGACCCCCAGGAGTCCCTCCCACGAGGAGAGGAGACCCCCTTTTGGTGCCGGACCCGGTGTACAGACTCCCCCCGTGAGGAAGGAGTCCGTACAGACTGCTCTTAGACCCTCACGTGCCGCAAGCGACCCGTGGGGGAGCCCTCTCACCACGACAAGGTGGTAGCCCGCGAGAGGGAGCGATCAGCAACCTCCGACTGCAGATGATATTTGTCTCGCAGCTTAGCACAACTCACTGTATGTATGCGGAAGTCAGGCTCCTGGCCTATCAATATACATCGTGTCATGTTATTTTCAGTACAGCGACGAAATCGAGGGTCACCTCAGGCACCTCGAGAAGGTATTTCATTCCTTGAGGGGCGAGAGACTCATAATGGCGGTAGATGCCAACGCGCGATCATCGCTCTGGAGCTCCCCTAAGACTGACGAAAGAGGAAGGAAGTTTTGCTCATCCGCGCGTTTGGCCTTGAGGTGGGTCCTTGATAAATGAAATTCATCAAGGACCCACCTTCGAAACGAGGAGGGGATCGTCTTTCATAGATGTGATCCTGGTGTCCCCTCAAATAAGCCAACTCATCGGCACATGGAAGGTGAGGCAAGAATGGATAACTAGTAACCACAGTCGTGGAGATCGGGTTGAGGACACCAAGAACAGCAAATGATCGCAGAACTGCGAACAGTAGGTTCGACATACGACGGGCCGACTGGGAGCGATTCAGTGAGAGCCTGAAAGGTCTATCTGGATCAAGATACACTGATTTACGCGAATGGTACGAGCAGTACGTCATCGAGCCTATCTTAGCTCGAAGAGTTCCAGGAATGCGACAGCGGGTGGACATTATCACGTATATTGAATTTGACTATCAAATGAACAAATTAAATTCCATACGCGCGGAATGTCATATCAAAGTGCCGCGGGAAATAGCGACGAAACGAGCAGTGATCAGTGTGCGTACGACGAACAATGCGTGTTTCGCGTGGTCGCCGCGCTGTATCCGACTGAAAGAAATACGAAATCGTCGTATCCGCATTATACGACAGTATTAAATCTCACAAACATTGAGTTTCCAATGACTTTAAAAGACATTTCTAAATTCGAACGGTTAAACGCTGTGTCGATCAACGCGTACGGCATCGAGAATAAACAAATCCTTCTTCTACAGTTTACCAATGACAAGAAGGAGAAACACAGCACGTCAACGTGCTGTACGTGCAAGATCCATGCAACGACGGGCATTTTGCGTGGATAAAAAATCTATCCCGTCTCACAGATTAGTGGGAAAAAGAACAAGAAATTTTTCTATAATCGGTAAGTAAACATTAAAAAATTATTATAATTTTCCGAAAAATTATTATAATTTTTCTTACTAATAAAATAATGGTAATAGTTATAATTTTTTGTCCTTTTTTTTCAGATGCTTGCACTACTTCAGTACGAACGAAAAATTGCAGTCGCACGTAATGGATTGTCAGAAGATCAACGATTCCGTTATCCGATTGCTGAGCGGACGATAAGTAGCTTGAATTTAGGAACCACTGCAATAAGGAACGCGTCCCATTAATCGTCTACACTGACTTGGAGTGCGTTCTACGGAAGATGGAACTCGACAGGGAAGATGTGTCGTCGTACACATATCAACGGCACGAGATATTTAATATAGGATACTACGTGCGATGTACAACGACGTGTTATCGATTCCGTCGCGATGAAAACTGTATAGAGTGGTTCGCGCGACGATTTGGCGCATCGAGTGAAAAATATCGTATCCGCCAACGTGCTCATACAAACGTTGTCGAAAGAACAATGGAAGGAGTATCATAGTATGACGCATTGTCACATTTACGAGAAACCGTTCGCGCGGATCCGCGATCATCTCACCGGTAGATACCGTGGTCCAGTGCATGCAAATTGCAATCTTAATTATAAAAATTCGTTTTACATTCCGATCGTTTTTTACAATTTATCGGACTATGACGCATACTTTATAATTAAAGAAATTGCAACTGCATACGAAGGACACGTAGAAGTGTTACCGATAACCACAGAAAAATATATTTCGTTCACTAAAATGTTTAAGATATCGCCGAGAAAGCAGACTCGCGAAAATGCATAAAATTACGGTCGATTCTTTCAAATTTCTAAATGCAAGCCTCGATAAATTGATATCGTTTTTAAGCAGAGACAAATTAAAAATCGTACGTTCCAAATTTTTAACGGTATCAGATGAAGAATTTGAATTACTGACTCGTAAAGCTGTCTTTTCGTATGAGTACGTTGACTGCGTTGAAAAATTGCAGGACACACGCTTACCATTTTACAGTTCGTTAATGGGCGATACAGTATCCAAGAGCGATTATACTCACGCCGCGAACATCTGGAAACGATTCTCTATTCGAACGCTCAGTACAGTGATCTGTACTTAACAACCAATGTTTTATTAGCCGACATTTTCAAAAATTTCCGCGAAAGTTGTGTCGAATTATGGTTTCGATTCCGCGCATTACTATACATTGCTTGGTTTCACGTGGGACACGATGCTAAAACATACGCGCAATAAAATTTGAATTATTCATCAATATGATCATGTTCATCGAGCGCGGTATACGCAGCGATCTTAGTCAATGTTCAAGATGCAGATACGCACAGGCTAATAACAAGTACATGCGTTTGTACGACTCATCGAAACCGTCATCGTACTTGATGTACTATGATGTTAACAATTTATACGGGTGGACGCGATGTGTCAACCATTGCCATACGCCAAATTTCGATGGGTCGAAGACGCTGCAACGTGAACGCGATCGCTCTGGATTCATCCGCTGGTTATATTCTTGAAATCGATCTCGCGTATCCACAACATTTACATGACTAACACACTGACCTGGTGTTCTGTCCGACGCGCGATAAGCCGCCTGCAAGCGCGAGACTAAACTTCTAGCGTTGTACGATAAACAGCGTTACGTCATCCACTATCGCAACCTGCAGCAATGTACTCGTCACGGTCTTCACGTAACAAAGATTCATCGAGTACTACAATTCGCGCAATCTTCATGACTTCGCGATTATATTGAACTCAATACAAATTTCAGAACTCGCGCTAAAAACGATTTCAAGAAAAATTTATATAAATTAATGAACAACGCGGTATTTGGTAAAACTATGGAGAATGTGTGCAATCACGTTGACGTAAAATTATTAACAAAATTGGACGGTATGGCGCGGAAGCAATGATCAAATTTCCACAGCCGTAGCGTCTTTGCGGAAAATTTGATCGCCGTCGAATTGCACAAACTCGAGGTGAAGTTCAATAAGCCGATTTACGTGGTATGTGTATACTCGACATGTCGAAAGTATACTTGTATGAAAAATAAAGTATGCTTGTATGAATTTCACCACAAATATGTTTCGCGACAAATGTAAAATTATATACACTGACACGGATAGTCTTGTATATCGCATCGAATACAAGGACGTTTATGAGACTATGCAATGAGATATCGCTAGATTCGACACGAGCGATCCGATGGACAACGCGTACGGTATGTCTCTCGTGAACAAAAAAGTACCCGGTCTGATGAAGAATGAAAATAACGGTGCGATAATGAATTCGTTGGTCTCAGAGGGAAGATGTATGCGGTGAGGGTGAACGCAAGAAAGAAACTATTAGGTTGGTGCACATGAAATGTCGGATTTTCTTTACATATGAACGTTTGTCTCCGTTTTCGTTGCTTTTGTTTTTAGCATAACCTCGTTTATAGTCGTATTGTCCATTGCCAGAGTCACATTTCAACAAAGAAGATTTTCTCAAAAGTGTTCCATTTTGTTATTTGTTTTGAATTTCGTAGGATATGAATTCAACCGATATTCATGTAATTTTTTTATATGAGTATAAACTTGGTAATAATGCTGCAAAAGCTGCACGCAATATAAACCAGGCATTTGGGGACAATACTGTTAACGATTGAAAAGTGCAGCGTTGGTTTAAAAAATTTCGGTCTGGTGATTTTTCCCTACAAAATGAACCGCGTGGAAGACCCAAAACGTCTGTGAAAAATGATGCTCTGAAAGCATTGATGGAAACGAATCCAACTGTATCTACAAGGGAACTTGCTACCAAAATGAAAGTTGACCATACAATGATATTGCGATACTTTTCTCAAATTGGCAAGGTGAAAAAAATGGATAAATGGGTACCGCACGAAACCTAACTAACCGAGCGAAATAAGCTGGATCGATTGAATGTATGCTCATCACTACTAATCCGATTTCATCGAGAGCCATTTTTCGATCGGATTATTACTTGTGATGAAAAATGGATTCTTTACGACAATAGGAAAAAGTGTGCTCGGTAGTTTGATAGGAATGAGACTTGTGCTCATACTCCAAGGCCATCACTTCATCCACGGAAAATTTTAATAACAGTTTGGTGGAATGTGACTGGAGTAATTCATTACTCATGCCTTCGAACTGGGGAGACAATTACAGCCGAAAAGTACTGCCAGTACATTGATGAAATGCATGAAAAATTGAAAATTATACGCCCATCACTTGTTAATCGGCATGGCCCAATACTTCTCCACAACGCTCGGCCGCATACGTCGTACAAAACAATTGCGAAATTAAATGAATTAAAATATGAAATTTTGCAGCAGCCAACTTATTCATCGGATCTTTCGCCAATTGACTTTCATTTTTTTAAACATTTAGATCAGTTTTTACGGGCTAAACAGTATGAAAATGAAGACAGAAAATGAAGACTGAAAAATTCCATATCAGAGTTTATTGATTCTAAAGATCAGAATTTCTTTAAGACAGGCATCTATGCATTAAAATCTCGTTGGGAAAAGTGTATTGAAACAAATGAAGCATATTTTGATTAAATAAACAGCTTTTGAAAAAAGATATGCAGTTTTATATATTCACTTAAAAATCCGACATTTCATATGCACCAACCTAATAAAAAGACGTAAACAGTAACGTCGTAGCGCGAATGATAACGTTCGACGATTACACGCGATGTTTGAACGAAGAGATCGAAATAACTCGTTGTCAGTCGTGTATATGATCTAAACTGCACGAGATATACGATATGCGAATCCAAAATCTTTGAGTCCATACGATGACAAACGATACGTTGTACCGGACTCGACGGAGATGTTAGCGTGGGAACATTGGCGGATACTTTTGTAATATATATATGTACATATATATATTACTGTTTTTTACATTTTTTATATTTTCATATAGTGTACATGTTAGTACATTATGTACTATTATCATTATAATATACATGCATATTTTTTACATTTATATAAGTATTACTATTATGTTTTATTAGTACCATTTATTATGTATTACTATTATTTTCATTTCATGTATTATACATTTATATACATTTATATATATTTTATATTTGACAATCTTCTTGATGCTTCCATGGGTGCTTTCTATATAACTAATCTGTGCTTCGCTTACGTCAAAGGAACTACAGACCGGATCGGCAGGATATTGAACAAACACAATATCCGAACTATCTACAAACCAAGAAGATAGGACAAATCTTAAGAAACTCCAAAGATCCAAGACCGCCACTCAGTTCTGCAGGAGTATACAGAATACCGTGTTCCTGCGGACAAGTATACATCGAGGAAACCGGGAGAATGGTAAATCTATGGATAAAAGAACACCAACGAGACGTCAGACTGAAACACGTCACACAGTCGGCACTATCAGAACATAACGTCGAAACAGGACATCAAATACTGTTTGACCAAGCAACCACGATAACCAACACCACATCATACTTCCCAAGAAAATACAGAGAAGCCATAGAAATACAAAAACACCCTAACAATCTAAACAGGGATAATGGCTATAACATAAGTAAGATATGGAAGACCATCCTCCCGACCAGCAAAGACCGACCAAGATTCCACTATCTGTCTCCCCCATCACTCTAACCCCCCCCCCTCCACCAAAAAACTCCCACCTCAACAAGTAGCGTAACATAAAAAGGAAGAACCTGGAGGAACAGCTCAGTATCAGGCTGCTCCTCGCCCTGATGAAGTGGACTGCAAGGCCCACGAAACGTTGGCACATCAAGAATGGACCAAGACATGGAGAAAACCCGCGAAGCACAGATTAGTTATATATTTTATATTTGTATATTCCAAAACAAAGATAAAGGGGAAGTAATAAAAATATATGTTTATATACTTATATTGATATATATACTTATATTGATATATTTTTTATATGTAGAAATAAAATATATGAATCAAAATTTTATCAAATAATATTGTTTTTGTGTATTCATGAATTGTGCCATCCATCGAATCCCAGCCATTTGATGTATACCTTGTCTCTCTTTCTGCGCAGTACTTTCTCCACGAGATACACGTCCGGTTGTAATGCAACTCGTGCTCGTAGAACGCTCCAGCAACGGATTTTCCGCGATAATCCTCAAGTAAATAGATTATAGGATAGGTTACGCTGCACCTTAATGATTGTAAATACCTCAGTGATCCAATTTGACATGTAACTCTTCTTAAAAATCGTCTTATATTTGCTCACGCGTAACGAATCGCCTTTGAATTTTGCAGGACCCGCGATCTTTATCACGCTGTACACCGTGTCCAAGAGTGTTTCGGCGATCACGGGAGTTACGTCGGTGGGTCGCATACTGATGGTGCAATGCTTGCGCGCGTTGTAATCTGACATGAGATGCGGCAGCTTGTCGACCCACTTGTTGAGCGTAAACATCTTCCAAAAATATTGTTCTTGAGCGTGCGATTGAACCTCGATCACTGACGCTTTCAATATCGAATACCTGGAATAGTGATTGTTCGAGAAAAGTAGGCGGGAAGAATAATCACGAATAAGAGAAAATTAGAGGCGATGTCTTAGTTCAAGTAACTCGACACAGTTTATTTTTCTTTATACAATTCACGAATTAATAATTTTACAATAATATTGATAGCAATAAATCCTTGCAAAAAGCTGTATTTTAATTTCTTGCGGAACAATTATTTTAAGAGAATGGTGAGCAGATTGCCGGCGCAACGGCGGTGGATTCTCTAGCGATAAAACAAAAGAAATTTCGGCGTATCTACACGGCGGTTGACTAACTGACTCGGCGGTTCGATGCCGGACTTTTTAAGAGTCAGTTGCACAAAAGATTTTTTCGTCAATCGCCTATGGGAACATCCAAAATTTACGAATGTTTGAGGTGACCTCCTGATTTGCGCGGTGATTGGCGATTTGAGACGAAGACGACGAAAGGAAGAATTATTGTCATGCGTGACCGAAATTCGGTGTGTATGATTGGATAGCGACCGAATTACACGGCACACTGGCGCGCATGCGTTATAGTCTAACAAAATTGTTAACGCCGTTATTAACAGGCGTTTCGAGTGTATGTTCAACATGAGGTTTGACAACAATTTTGACTTCTAACAAAGAAAGGAAATGTTCAAGATCATTTAGAAAGTTCTAGAAGTTTACAAACCACATGTTGTACATTCGTTACTTTCATAAAATGTATGTCGAATCTTAAACAGTGATTAACATCGTGTTTTTTCAAGATTTTCTGCATCAGCGTTGTAAAACTCTTTTCCCATATCCGTTTGTAAATTTTTCGGACATCTACTCTCTCGAACGATCTCAGCGATAGCGTTAGCCATTTCGCTTCCACTCTTGCTCTTGAGTAATACCATACGGCCCACACGTATTTGCTCGACACATCGATGACGGTGAGTATGTAGTATTGACCTCTGTTAAAGCCCGAGTACAAGCGCAACTCAATAATATCAGCCTGCCACAGATCATCGTATCTTCAGACTATGACGCGCCTTCGCGGCAAATTTCTTCTCACATGAGCGTGCAATTCCTCAACAAGTCTCTCAGAGCTAATTTTTTCTCTCTTTTTCTCAGATTTCATTTTGGATCTTTTGTATGAAGTTGAGTTAAGTATGTATGATTCAGATTTTCCAGTAAGGAGTTGTAATGTTAGGAAGAGGGATAAGTTGTACGTCGGAGAGTGTATGGCGCTGACAATCGATCTGAGGGAGATGTTTGATTTGTATACTTTTGATAGTCCGTATATATAGTCTTGGTGGGAGAGGATTTGTAGATTTTAATGTTGATTTGATTTTACTAGGAATGTTGCTTTTTTCCACCAGGATCTTGGTGTTCTGCGCAATTGTATTAGTTGAATCTTTGTCTTTTGTATGCTTTGTCCGAGAAGGTTCTTTATCTTTTTCTTATAGTCTGATGTGTTCATGACTACTGTCGTGTTGCCTTTGTCGGCTGGAAGCACGATGAAGTCTGTGTCCCTGTTCAGGTCTTGGAGGGTCAATCGCTCTTGTCTAGTGATGTTTGGTGGAGGGGTTTAGCTTTGGAAAGGATATTGGTTACCTGTCTGCGGATATTATCTGCTTGTTCTGGGAGTCGGTAGATGGTTGACTCTATTTGGCTGATAATCTCTTCCTTTGGAATCTTTCTAGGTGCCACTGCGAAGTTAGGGCCTTTGGCAAGCGCAGATATAATGTCTTGAGACAAATCTTTGGATAGGTTCTTGACGTTAAGTAGAGAGGGTTGTGAATTTTTGTTAGGGACAAGGTTTATGTATTTCTGTTTCTGTCTTTCAGAGGATTGTGTGTAGATCTTCGTGATTTGTTCGTATGTAATACGATCTAGGGTTGCCAGATATCATGCCGCAACGTAATGGATAGGAGCATGTGGAATTTAAATATTTTATGGGAAATTTGGACTATTTGTAATGTAAGTGGACTTAGTAGAGTGGATGCATTCTTTGATGAGGATGAGGCTGGTTTTATGAAAGATGTTTTTGGATTTGTGAATTCCTAGGTGGTTCTTGAGTTGTAGGAACTTTGGGATGATGTTATTATCCCTGCAGCGTTTTAGAAATGCAGGTTTGATAGTTTCTTGGCTAGGGAAGACCTGAATTTCTTGGCTAGGGAAGACCGATTCCCCCACCTTCTCCCTACACATAATTCTCTTCTTTTCCCCTTATCATTCCAACAAGTAGCGTAATATAAAAAGGAACGAGCAACTCAGATCGAAGAACGGCTCATGATCGGAGGAACAGCTCAGTATCAGGCTGCTCTTTGCCCTGATGAAGTAGACTGCAAGATTCACGAAACGTTGGCATTCCAAAAATAGATCTGGACATGGAAGAAACCCGCGAAACGCATAATCTTTAAATTTTCGAGATATTGATACTTTAGCTGTTAACGAGTAGACGTACACGTACGCCATTCGGGTTCTCGAGTAAGTTTATGAGAACGTTGGTTTTATCACAATTTGACGAGCCGCAAATGATCTCACGTATAGTACTTGACAGCATCCACGCTGCTTCCCATCATTCGCGATTTCGCGTCGCAGTTCGTGACACGTATCATTGGTTGCAGCACGAATTTCATGTTCATACTAAAGGCTATGCCCTCTCGAACGACTATTTAAAGGCGCGCGAATCTGTGAATCGCGCAGTAGCAAAATGTATCTCGCTCTGCGTTTTGACAAGTAGCATCTTTCAGCTGATTAATGTCAAATTTTGAGTGAAATTCATCACGTGGTTTCATTTCTATAGACGATTAAAGCGAGCAACCTTTGTATTTTTTGCAAAATGAAAAAAACGAGTTTCGTGCAATGATCAAACATCTACATATGAAAGGTTTAACGGAAAAAGAAATCAAAGCCGAGTTAGATAATGTTCATAACACATCTGCACCAGCGTTTGCGACTGTGACAATTGGAAGAATGAATTTAAACGTGGTCGTACATCCACATGTGATGCATCTCGTTCGGGACGTCCAATTGAGGCTGCTACGCCAGAAATCATCGATAAAGTCCACGATATTGTTTTGACTGATCGACGAGTGAAAGTGCGCGAGCTTGTTGAGGCCACAGGTATATCACATGGCATAGTGATTTGCACGAACAATTGGGTACGAAAAAGCTATTGACAAGATGGGTGCCGCGTTTGCTCACTGTAGATCATAAGCGCGACCGTGTGACAATTTCAAAACAATGTTTGGAGATGTTTCAATGTAATCCAGATGAATTTCTGCGTCGATTCATTACTATAGACGAAACATGGATCCATTACTTCACACCCGAGACGAAGGAACAGTCAAAACAATGGATCGAGTGAACTAGCTCCGAAAAAGACAAAGACCGTAAAGTCGGAAAGGTGATGGCCATAGTTTTTTGGGATGCACGCGGTACAATTCATATCGATTACCTTCCATCGAAGCAAACGATCAATGGCTTTGCAATTACTACGCAGTCTTATTGGACCGAACAAAACAATTTAAAAAAAAACAACGTTTTAAAGAAAAAACGTTCCCATTTGGCGAAGAAAAAAGTGCTCTTCCATCAAAACAATGCACAGATTCATACGTGCCCGGCACCGATGGCCAAATTCAACGAATTCCGCTATGAATTGCTTCTCCATCCAGCATATTTGCCAGAATTAGCCCCCTGCGATTATTTCCTGTTTCCAAACCTGAAGAAATGATTCGGAGGAAAGAGTTTCACCATCAGAGAGCAGCTCATCTCCGAAACAAAGATTTATTTTGAAGAGTTAGACAAATCATATTATTCGGACGGCTTGAAAAAGTTGGAGAATCGTTGGATCAAGTGTATTGAGCTGAAAGGAGGCTATTGAGAAATAAAAATGAATCGATAAAAAAACATGTGTTTTACTATGTTTTTCTAAAAACTTATTGATTTTCATCGTATCAAAGATCGTATGCGTGTACGATGATTACATTGAACACATCTGAGACAAGCTTCCGGAACACGCGAAGGCAGATTTGGAAGTTCGAATCTATCGTCGCTGCGACGAGTTCTACAATCAGCCATCACAGAGGACGCATATCGACGGTCCCGCAAGATAAAGAACTGTAGCGAATGTCAGCGTCGAGCGGCAATCTGTTGAATCGAGTGATAAATACGTTTCTTTTTTAGTTACATATTCCAGGCTACCAGTTTTGCGGCCCGCGCATTCGGCTTACGAAGCGATTAGCCAGAGATGACGCGGGCATAAATCCGCTGGACGCGGTGTTGCGTACTCTCGGAACAATGATTTCACTGATAGACACACGGCAAACAAAATACTAGCCGAGAGGCGGAAACGCGTGACCGCGAGAGATTCGACTCTGAGCGAGAGAGTCGCCGCTGCTGTCGTTTGGGCAGCAATGAAAGTCAAGATCAAGATCGGCATGGCCATGAAACTGAAGAAGAAGACAACAACTGAGGAAAAAGACAACGAAAAAGCGGATACTTCTAACGGCAAAACGAGGAAGTGCGTTACTTTTTCTGCCAATGTTGGGCGCGCTCGAGTCCTTGATTGGTAGAGCGGTCAGCGTGGCGAAAGCGATAAATGATAGCAAAGCCACGCGACATCAGCTCGAGAAACTGCAACGCCCGTGAAACGACCGCGCGATGGAACAAGGCTGCGAATTGTATCTCGCTCCGCACAAATATGGACGCCGATTGTATCTCAATCCCTATAAACGCGGATAGGATGTAGCAGCAAAGAAAAAAAGAACGCCAAAGAGACAATAAAAATGCCCTCGGGTACAACTACCAACGTGCAATTGGACGTACTCACGAGACGTATGCGCGTACCGTACTTTAGAGGTGTTTTCATGCGTAACCGATGAGCGGTGCGCGCCGAAACGAAAGCGGTATCGTGAATGCGACGGGGCCTGGTACTCACTCGGTAACGTATGCGAAGAGGAACAACCGCGTCGTGTACTTTGACAGTTTCGATAATCTTCGACCGCCCAAGGAACTGGTGTGATATTTCGATAACGGTGCTACAACGATAGAGTACAATCGCACGTCCTATCAGACGTACGATCAAAGCTTCTGCGGATGTGTCTGCGATTTACAACGATAGACGTGCGTGAATTTAAAAAGCTTGACGTGATTCTGTGAAATCTCAGTATTAATCGAACGTTTTTTTCGTCATGCCGCTGACACTTACGTTGAGCGGGAAGAGCACCGTCCTCGCGGCGAACTATTAGGTGTACAACTTTGCTTCCGCTGTTTTCCTACAGTGGCTTTAGTGGTAAGTGGTAGTCGAAATAAATAGATCATAGACATACAATAAACTTAAAATAAATCATAGACATACAATAACTTGGGCATCTGTCAACATAACTCCATAGAAACATTAATCGATTTGTGTCTGCATCATAAAAGTTATTCTCGATTGAAAATGTCAGTTTACGAGCCAAATTCTCGTCAATTGCGGAAGGTTTTAATTTTCTGCTTCAATATGAAGAAATCTGCGGCTGAGGCTCATCGAATGCTCTCAAATACTTATGGGCCGCTATTAATGAAAGAACGTGTTGTATTTTCAACGCTTTAAGAACGGTAATTTTGACGTCAAAGACCGGCATAGCGGAAGAGAGAAGGTTTTCGAAGATGCAGAATTGGAGGCATTACAAGACTTGTGTCAAAATCAAGAAGAATTGGCACGATCATTGGGAGTGACTCAACAAATCATTTCAAAACGCCTCAAAGTCATGGGAATAATTCAGAAGCAAGGAAATTGGGTGCCGTATGAGTTGAAGCCGAGAAATGTTGAACGGCGTTTATTTACTTGTGAACAGCTGCTTGAAAGGCAAAGACGGAAGGGATTTCTGCATTGCATTGTGACTGGAGACGAAAAATGAGTTCATTACGATAAGCACAGAAAAACATGGGGAGTTCCCGGCCATGCTTCCACGTCGGCCAAACCGAATATTCACGGCTTCAAGGTCATGCTCTGTATTTGGTGGAATCAGCTCGGCGTAATGTATTATGAGCTGTTAAAATCGACTGAAACAATCACAGGCGATCGATATCGAACGCGAATATTGATGCGTTTGAGCCGAGCATTGAAAGACAAACGGTCGCAATACAACGAGAGAGACACGATAAAGTGATTTTGCAGCATGACAATGCTCGACTCCATGTTGCGAAAGTGGTCAAGACATACTTGGAAACGTTGAAATGGGAAGTCCTACCCCACCCGCCATATTCTCCAGACGTTGCTCCCTCTGACTATCATTTGTTTCGATCAATGGCACACGGCCTGGCTGACCAGCACTTCCGGTCTTATGAAGAAGTAAAAAATTGAATCGATTCATGAATCGCCTCAAAAGATGACCAGTTTTTTCGACGCGGGATTCGTACGCTGTCCGAAAGATGGGAGAAAGTAGTGGTCAGCGATGGACAATACTTTGAATCATAAATGTATAACCAGTTTTTTACAATAAAGCCTCGAATTTCGGAAAAAAAACGACGAAAGCAAAGTTGTACACCCAATACTTTCCCTCCATAGATTTGAGTGACGACGATTACGAGCTTGGTCTGATGATTTTTTGAGACTTATCATTGATCTTGATGATTGACTTATAATACCGAACAATAAATTTTATTTTGGCAAAGAAACGAAATTACAATTCCCGAGAGTTCGTACGAAGTGCGAGACATAAATGAATTTTTGAAACGTCCGCACCGCGACGCGCTTGAAACCGTAGACGTAGTGTGTGGTGACAATACAACAATGACATCGATAATGATGACGGTGAAGAATACCCGATTACGCTCCGTACAAATTACACAATGAGATGCGAGATTAGATGTGCGTACAGAATAAACTTTCAAGATCAACAGCTTGGGTCGCTGCTGAGATTCTCGTCGAAGCGTATACTGTGGCCGCGAAGATAACACGAATCGGACATGTCGATCAACATAATAACGTAAACGTTATCCACGTAGAGTGTAACGTGACCGCGAGCGCGTACAACAACGGCAAAAGCGCGCACATGATACACGAATTTTCGCCGAGCGTACTTCCTGAGGATATAAGATATCGGAGAAGCTGGCGCAGATTATTTACCTGCCGATTACCGCACGGAGCATTAGGGATTTAACGATACGTCGTCGACCAGAACGGACAATTGCTCGACAATTGCTTCGCGGAGAGGAGATCACCGTCAGATTGCACGTGCGACAGCGACAGCGATAACGCGAGCGTAAGATGCTCGTATTGAACGGAGCACTCGCAGAGAGATAACGTATTCTTTATAAGGCCGGTAACACTCGCTTATCCAACTGCATTAGCAAGAACAAGCTCAGCGCGACGAACATTAAATTTTTACAATCTTTAGGATTTGTGGTGCTCAACTTTTGAGATAATTGACATCTTGAATATTACCGGTGAACCGATCTTTGACGATCGCATCATCAAGATTGAGACTTACACGTACAACCCGTTCGCTAATACAACATTTAGATACAGCGACGAAATAAGAATACCCATACAGCAACAGGATTTGTACACGTTACCGTGTGAAAATTTTCTTTACGTCGAAGGAAGATCGACGGTAAAAAAGAAAACCAATCAGATGCCAACGACGCTTGTAAATAATTTTGTGGCATTCATTTTTGATGAAATTCGATATGAACTCAATGTAGAGATCGACCGCAACCGAAACATGGATACTATACGGGTAACTAACACGCTCAAGAATGATGTCAATGACATACGATAAAGCTTTGATTGCGCTGAACGCTGGATGGAACACTCTAGATCCGACACGGAGAAAAGACATTTGAATTTTTGCGTGCCGCTCAGCATGCTATTGGGCTTTTGCGAAGATTACAAATGCCTGATCAACGCTCACCATGAATTGATTTTGATACAAGTGCGCAACAATTACGATTGCTTGATGGAAAAGTGACTCCTGTGACGGAGTCTGAGGTTGAATTATTTAAAGTACGAGTATAATGGCGGATGCCTCACGTTGCGTTAAATGAGGTCAATAAATTATCAATGCTGCGAGCATTGAAAAGCGGTCGTTATCTGGGCATGAATTTTCGCTCGTAGCGAAATGTTCGATCTGTAACGAGTATCCTCTGTTAGAATGCGACCAAGCATTCATAGGCTGTCAAAACGACTCAGCTTGAAAAGCCTCGATATGTTATCTTTGCTCTGCAGACCGGTCGAAAGAATATCATGTCACGAGATGTTAGTGTGTTCGACGATTGTAATTTGAGTAACGTGAAACTTTATCTAAATTCAGTGTTTTATTTGTACGACGATTTAAATCTGGATTTTAGCAAAAAAAGATACGCGATTCTTTTTGATATGTACGCGCGTTTTCATAGAGCATATTATGGAATCGATTGCTTCGAAACGCTACTCAAAGTGCTTTCATTTACCGAGAAAGATTTGTGGTCACTAATTGCTCGCGACAAAACGAATCCGTTAAAAGTGCTACTGTGGACGTACGCATAGAATTTGACTGCAAGGAGAATGTGCCTGCAAATACAACAGCCTATTGTCTCATCATACACGATTGCGTAGCTCGGTATATTCTATTGATCAATGATTTGTGCGCAAAATCACTTAAGTGCATCTTTGACACGATATAAAATCTACGATACGTCGCAATCGATCTCAGTCTTCTCGACAACATGTCTATGCTAACATTTGTGGATCTGCAAGGATTCATCGTTAACAAGAAATTTATCGTGAAGGAAATGACAATGCTGAAACAGGGGACCGTTCTCACGCATTACATTTTTACAAGTCCCATGCCATGGAAATTTTTGACAAGATCCGACAGGTCTTGCGCTTCCTGGTTGATTGCTTATCATCATGGATTGCAATGAGAGGACGGGATGGTCTCGTATAACGAGACGAAACGCCTGATTACGACGGCTGTATTTGAAGATGATGCTTGATGATCGCGTACGTCAAAGGACGCGAGAAACGAACGTGGCTGTAGAACTTGCTTCTGGACGATGAGCGAGAACGCACGTAGATCTCATCGAGACTTGAATGCAGTTTACGAAGATATGGAATCTTTATCTAATCTAGATGTTACTAATACTATACGATGCGGATATGTTAAGGATTACGCGTTACAAAATGTATTGAAAATATACGACTGGTGGTTGCAAAAGAATTTTTTAAATAAAAATACGTTAAGGGAATACTGGAGTGTCCTGTTTTACCATTAATTATTAAAGACTCTTTTCTCTTAATTGTATTTATGGATTGAAAAGTCCTTCTCCACAATTAAAGACAACAATGCAATTCGCCAGCTACAAATGAATACGAAAAACGAAAGAAAATTGAAGACTTACAATTTTGTTATCGGCTTCTGTAATCAACACGTCATAATATGTGCTACATATTTTAATGTGTTGCATATAAGAGTTTCAGATCTTGCACGTTCATAAAAAGTAGCTGGCGAATTGCAGAAAATCTCAAAGAACAATCCTATGCTTTTAGAAACGAGATAGAGACTTTAGTATAAAAGAAAAGAGTCGAAAATTTCGTTTGTATATTACGATTGAAATTGACATGAAGTCATGAAACTGAGCAGTATTTTATTTCCGCGATATTCCGACAGCGGCGCTGAATCATAGAAATGATTTGAATTATCGACCTACTCAGGTTCATATCAATAAACGTTCTTACGTGCCTTGGTCAAAGTTTTTTCTTTTGAGAGGAAAAATAATATTATAATAAAATAAATACGATATTAGTTATTTCAATTTTGTTAATAATTTTGAAATAATTTGTTGATAAACAAGAAACGTACCATATTATTTACATATGAATACAAACAAGATAATTATTTTAATTGCACTTTTGTCTTTTACATACATTTTATTTAGTAAATTATTCATGCATATATATAAAATAACATATATATATTTATATGTATATGCACGCGCGCGCACACACACACACACACGCATATGTCTATGTGAAAGTGGACTGTTTGTAAAATCTTTAAAATCCCTATTTAGGCCTCGACAATTTCGTGCACAATGCTCCATTATATTTATTGGCAGGACGACACCGACGGCAATACGACATACTCTACATAATTTGGCATAAGATGAAAATCTCTCTAAAATTCCTAGATTGTATCTGACAATCAGATATCGATGCTAGACATGAGTTCTTTTTTAATTCCGGAATTTGACCTCGTTAGGCCAGTTGTCTTCATTCTCAACTAACTAAGATGAACGCCATCTCTGATTTTGTAAAAAGGCTAAAGGTAATTGGCCCCTTAAAAGTGCGTCCGCTGGATTGTCCGTGTGAATATGTCTCCATCTCTGTCTCCATCGAATATGTCTTTATTGCTTCGCTAAGGTCTCGAATTTCTATAACTTCTATATATATAACTTGATTAGCTACAAATGTTTTAAGTCGATGCGATTCGGTTTTTAGCTAGTGTAACGTTATGGTTGAATTACACCAAAAGACTATTTTGTCAGGAGCTAGACTATTTTGAAATTCAGTGCACTGACAGTTTCGCGATACAACTATGCTAGCAACGAAGCTTCACAGAGTTCAAGACATGGAATGGTCAGGCTTTAGAGATGCGACTCGCGATTTGGCGCATAACAAACGAGACGACATGTAATCTTGATCTCTCCTCGATTAAACGCAGAGACAAGCACCATAGCCCACAGTGTCGCAAAAATCGTAGATCTGTATATCGGAATAGTTCGTTATCAACAATTTGCGATAGAAGAATATTTGGTCCATTATTTCCCACTGACGCATGAATTCCAATCATTCCTTGTATATATAGTTTATGGGACAGTATTTGTTCCACTGAATTCCAAACCGCTATACGTTTTGCATTAGTCTCTTGGCGTATAAAATTATCGGACCTAATAAACCTATCGGGTCGAAAATTTTCGCGATTTCCGATAGAATGTTTTGCTTTGTTGCTCAAAACACTTAATTGGATTGGTTAACATATTTCGTTGTGCGTTCCAAATTATACCTAAAGTTTTCAATGCGCGGTCTGCATTTAGCATAAAACTCTCGTGTAACGCGTTAACCTCTAGATCGTTTATAATACGTTTGTCATTAGATGCCCACTGTCTAATATCGAAACCGCCACGTACCAATAACTCAGTTACCTCGTCTCGGATCTTTCAGGCTTCATCAATGATTTCGGCGCCATCAACAAGTAAAAATGAGATTTAATGATATCTGCGGTTATAGGATAACTTTGGCGCTCATCTTCAGCGCTAACCTTTTGATTACACGGATCGCTAAGAACGGAAAGGAAGAAACACCGAATGTAAGGACGTTGAATTGAAACATTCTGATCGCGCCGTCTTACGCCATAACATCCGCTGATATCGACGATCATCCTCATAGTAGTACTTAACGATACATTTTCCCGATATCAACGGAGATGACATAATTATACATACGAAAACGGATCAAGTGAGAATAATTTATCTTATAATAATTTATTTGTATTATAGGACCTGTCATTAATATATCGTTCAAGAACACATCGGAATTAGATTTCGCTGACGCGTCGAATACTATGCGAACCTTAGTGGTTTCACTCGTTTCTTTTGCCACCGCGTGATGTGGTAGTAACCGTTGTCAGGTTCCTCGATCATGGACATATTCCTCGAGCATGTCCTAATTGTAAATACTCTTCGAAAATCCGTTTATACTCAATTCTTCATGTTGAGCTTGCGTCCTAACGATAACAAATGTTTGAGCACTGTTGTTCGCGAGTTGCCAAGATATTTATTTGTTCTGAAAAAAGGTAAACGAACTACATAACGTCCGTCACAACGTGAGGTTTAAGAAATGTAATTTGTATTCGATTTTCTCCTTCGATCTCGTTTCCTTTACCGAAATATCCTCTATCAATCAAAATTTTGTCAATTGACTTTCTAAACCTGTCATACAGCACATATTTCTCGATGACGATTGTAGTGGGGCTCCGTCAGTGACCATCTAACCCAAGAGTATGTTCTGAAGATATAAGTCATGCTCTTCGTCGGATAGATTAATTCACTGTCGGAAAATAAAGACAACGTCGCACCCGATCCTATTAATATGTCGACAGATCGCGGCAGGTGGAACTCAGGATCTGTTAATTTAATATCTGGCGATAAAGCTAATGAATCTCGCAGAAAAATTTCTGAAAGCACTAGATCTGTAATAGTTGGTATCGTCAAGCACATTAGGGTTGCAGAAGTTCTATAACGACTATATGATAATTTTTACTATACCCTTCGAGACAGTATTGATGGCATTGATCGCGCTAATTGTTGATGATTTTTTTGTTACCTATACGTTTAATTGTTTTATAATGGATTCTGAGATAAAATTTGTAGTGGCACATGTATCTAAGAGTGCTCGACACTTAATGCTATCGTGATTCTTGTATTCAGAATCGTATATACATATATTAATGCACTTGTTAAAAGCTACGGAATAAAGCATGGCATGGTTACGAGACTCGTTGCGTTGCGATCGGGTGATTTTAATAGTCATTTAGATTTGAGTAGTCATAGAATTAGAAGAAACCGATTTGTTCGCTTGATTGTCGTGTAAAAGTGTTGTGACGTTTCTGACATACTGTACAATTTGAAAATTTACACGGCGTCTCGTAATGAGAGCGTAAGCAGTTGTAACATAATTTCGCCTTTCGCACCACCTCAATGCACTCTGTTACGGATAGTTGTTTGAACGTGTTACATGTATAAAGTGGATGTGGTTTACCTTTATATGCAATGCGCGATGTTTTTGCTACAAGGGCTTGATTCGGAACATCGAGTCTCTCTTCTTGACCGGAGGTTCGTATTTGCTCTTATTCAGTTCTACTAATTTCGGTCGTTCCCGTTTCGTCGCGCATGCCGCTGTTTTGTATAAAAGTTCATACAAGTCTTCGAACTTAGGAGAAATATCTTTCTCAAGTGTTGTCTCTCATTTGTCTAATGTGGCTTTCGGTAATTTGTTTTCTAAGGTATATTAACATTTCTTGACCGACTATGACGTCCAACGTATTTAACGACGCGATATGTTGTTGGACGTCAGCGAGCCTCGTCAAACCGTCCGTACTTTCTTTATCTAACGCGGGCAAATTTACAACAACCGAGAGGTGTCGCGTGACCAGAATTCGTTTCACTTCGTACAAGCGTTCTTACAAGGTGCGTCCCAAAATTTTCCGAACTTTTTCAATAGGGATAGGTCGGGTGGCGCCATCCGTGTGTTCGATTGCGCGTTTGAAAGGTACATCCCTAGCTGACTTCCAGTAAAAATTTCATGACATTTGGTTCAGTGGAAACGAAGTTATGGCGTCTCAAGTGTCAGTATGTTGTATACATCGGTACGAGAATGAACTTCGAACAAAGAGCCAATATTAAGTTTTGTTTTAAACTTGATAAAACATTTACCGAAACCCATAATTTGATGAAACAAGTTTATGGTGATAATTGTGTAGCCCGTGCCGGTGTTTATGAATGGTATACGCGATTCAAGAACGGTCGTGAGGACATAAATGACGACGCACATACAGGTCGCCCAAAATCGACAATTAACGAAAATTCCATCGAAGTTGTGCGTAATTTCATCAAGCATGAGCCAAAATCTTCAGTGAGATACATGGAAATGGAATTGAACATCCCCAAATCAACGATTTATCGCATTTTGACCGAACATTTGGGCCTACAAAAAGTCTGTGCACGATTTGTTCCACACAAGTTGACTGACGACCAAAAAATGCATCGAATTCAACATTCAAAGGACATTATTAAGGAAGCAAAAAAGGACCAAAACTTTCTTTATAGCATTGTTACTGGTGACGAGACGTGGTGTTTTCAATACGATCCAGAAACCAAGCGTCAAAGCGCGGAATGGAAGGCGCGAAACGACCCAAAACCCAAAAAATCGCGTTTAGAGAAGTCAAAAGTGAAGACAATGCTCATTTGTTTTTATGATTCCAAGGGTATTGTGCACAAAGAATTCGTTCCAGCAGGCCAAACAGTTAATGCTGTATTCTATGTAAGCGTTTTGAAGCGTTTGGTGCACCGCATTCGTCGTATTCGGCCAGAATATCGCGAAGGAGGAAGTTGGCGCTTGTTACACGATAATGCGCCATCTCACCGTTCGACACTTGTCACTGATTTTTTGACTAAAAATCACATTTTAACAATCAACCATTCCCCGTATTCGCCTGATATGGCACCTTGTGACTTCTACCTATTCGGCAAAATGCATTTGTCCATGAAAGGAAAGCGGTATGTGGACGTAGAAGACATCCAAAGGGCTTGTACCACTATTCTGAAGGACGTGCCTTTGAACGACATAAAACACTCATTTGAAATGCTTTTAGATCGTGCCAAACGTTGTATTGAGTCCGACGGGGACTACTTTGAATAAACAATTTGAATTTGAAAAAAAAAGTAAACCGTTGTTGTTTTATTTCAAAAGTTCGGAAAATTTTGGGACGCATCTTGTATAACTACTAAGCCTTTTCATAATTTACCCCGTTAACGAAAATATTTTTATTTTATTACTGGCCTCACGTGTTAACGCGGATTTCAGATAATGTAGTTTATCGATTTCTGTTAAATCCATTTGTGAGCCAGTCATGGATGGGAACGCGTTTTTAAACGTTAACCAATTTTTGAACTTGCCATCGAATGTCGGTAAAGGCGCTTTGGATAATTTGATACGTCTTTTTCTGACAATTGTTGCAACGCTTGCATTTTCGCATCTAGACTCGTCGTTTGACATGACGTTATCCTTATTTGATGTGTTTGTCGCGTTCAATTTGCTCTCGGCATTGCTCACAAGCGCGTAAAATCGTTTTTGGATGTTTAGAAATTCGATCTGATGTATGTTATTAGAATCTAATAGCGCGAGTTTGTCGTTGAATTCCTACGCGTGATATAACTGTGTTACGCAAGAAATTCATAATTTTAACTTGTTATCGTCTATTCTACCTTTGTGGAGAAGATTCGTAATTTGTGATTTTAATGACATTCGTTTCTGGATAAGAAGTTTAACTCTCTCAGCTATTGTTATGCGATTCGCCACCGTCGTCGTCGTCGCCCCACCACTGCGACACCATGCGAGCTCACATACACTTACAGCATATACACTTACTTACCATCTCTCTTCCTCTTATGTTTCGTCATCATATATTTATTTTAAGAAAAAAGTATATTTATTTGAATCTAAATTACATAAAAAATATTTAATTAAAAAAATAAAAAAATATGTACTTAAGCATCATTGTTTCTGTAAAACAAAAAGCTTTACATCAGCATACTTTACAACATATATAGCTTTACAACATATATAAGAAGAGAAATTCACATATAATATAAATTTATGATACTTACAATTCCAATCTTCCGGCTTGTACAGTCGGAGACAGAATAATTTAGCTAGAAAGAAGTCCGCTTCTTCCCATATATCTATACGCTCCTCTCGCTCCCGCTCTCAACTCGTATCATCTGCCAATTGATAATATTTATAAACCCTCTTATTTTATTGTAGTAACGAAGTACATCCTGAAAAAATGGATTATAAAGTGAATATAAAAGAAGTATTATAAAAAGTGAATTAGAAAATAAATCTATTTATTATACTTATCGAGGGGATGATCTGTACCTCCACCTCGTTCCGCAACTACAGCCTGACTTGTGGCTCGTTATCGACCATAAGATACTGGAAAAAAGAAAAGTAAAGAAAATATTAGAAAAACAAAATTCGTTAAAAATATTTGATACAAATAAAAAAGAAAAAGCTACTTACTCCCTCAACGGAATACTCATAACGGATTTCGATCAATTTTCTCAGGTTGCTCATTATTGCAGATGGCGAGGCATGATCTCGTTTTGCTCAACAGAGGCCGTGCCAGCACCTTCGTAGGGGCCCGGGGGGAGTCCATCGTTGACTTGACGTGGGCGACCCCTGCGGCGGCCCTGAAGATCAAGGGATGGACGCTGGCTCTCTGGAGGAGCTGTCCACTCCCGCAGAGGTGTTGCGTAGACGCCGCCGCGAAAAGGAGGGACATCGAAGGGCTCTGCGAAAGTTGGACCCCGGCGCTCTTGAAGTGAGCTTTCTCTCCTCCACCTGGTCGCAGCGTAACCCGGTCAATATGGTGATGGAGGAGGTCGAGTGGCTCGGGGGCGTTATGTCGTGTGCGTGTGATGCGTCAATGCCTTGCTGCTGCCCAATGGCGAGGAGGGCAACTGGATAGATGAAGTATATAAAAATACTTTAACTTACTTATAAGATAAATAAATAGTTTAACAATTGAAATATTTATAATCTCACTTTATATAATTATACTTTTATAATCATACTTTTATAATTATTTTTATATTATATTTAAATATTAATTTTTCAAATGTATGTCAAACATATATTCTTTTATTTAATATTACTATATAATCTTCAACTTTTTATATACTTAATATCATGTAAAAATACAAATTATAGTTTTGAATTATACAAAAATAAGTTATGAATTATTTTTAACTTTATCATAAAAATTTTAATCAAAAATATTTTTAATAAATTTGTTAGAAATTTGTATCATAAATGTATAATAAAATTAAATATTACAAAACTTTTATTATAATTATAAAAGAGTGTAAATATATACGCTGTATTATTATCATAATTATTTTTTATTATTAATGTAATTATCTTTAAACTCGTTTATATAATCATTATGAAATTATTTAAACCATCAACTGACGATTTTATTATATTGTATATCTTTTCCATGATAGAGTCACTTTAACTATCACATGATCCTATATTTCAAAAAATATAATGCAAATATTGTAAAAAGTATTATTATAAATTTTTAAAAAATGCTTTTTGTACAAAATGATAGTTATTATGATTATAAAAGTATAATTATATAAAGTGAGATTATAAATATTTCACGTAAGTTTAAATATAAAAGAGTTAAATAAAGATGATACAATAAGTGATCGAAATGTTATGTTTATTCTATATGTTTATTCTATTGTGAATGACATTAAATGTTGGCTCATAGCTCGTTTATATTTAAACTTATGTTTAAATATAAATTATTTTATTATTCGAGCCAT
Source organism: Acromyrmex echinatior (assembly GCF_024713525.1). NCBI lineage: Eukaryota > Metazoa > Arthropoda > Insecta > Hymenoptera > Formicidae > Acromyrmex > Acromyrmex echinatior. Next base: position 3,937,510 of record NC_141865.1, on the reverse strand, counting down.
TATAATTATTAATTTATAAATATTTGAATTGTTAAACTATTTATATATCTTACAAGTAAGTTAAACTATTTATATATTTTATAATTTGTTCTAGGAAATGAAAATTTTTACCATAAAATTAATGAAGATACAAATTGTGGAACAGTTGTCCCAATTAAAGATTTATTTGACAACACACAACATTCTTCTGATGAAGTAGAAAATCGCGGCAAAACACAACTTTAAACAATATTAATATTAGATTTCTTGTTTACTACATTAATTGTACGTAAGATCGTAAAGATATAGGTTATAATAAATAATCATACCTGTTCTATATAATTTATTTCTTTCTTCAGCATATAGTATTTTCGAGTCCTCTTTTTTAAATTTTCCCAACAATTTTTGAATGTTGATATATCACAAAATATATTGACTCACTATTATATTTTTTGCAAATATCGCTTCAATATTTATTTTTTTCTTTCGTAAACACTGCATCAGTTTTTTTTTGTATTCAATTATATGCTTATAATGCATTATCAGTTCTATCAATAAGCAAGTTTCTGTATCGGAAAAATTCATTCCTCTTTCTTTAGTATTCATTTTTATGGATGTTGAATGACTCTTAAATTCTTCATAAAAATCTAAATCTATGATTCGTTTTTATCAATGCAGTTTAAAGAGTTAATCCCTAGTTATACATTTGGTTAACCGAAATTTAGCAAAATATTTTTCAACCAACAATTTGTTCAAGTTTAAACTTATGTAAACTGAGTTCAATTTAAGCAGTCGATTTTGGCCGTTTAGATTCTTTAACTATTGGTTAAAAATGTAACTATTAGGTGTTGGAATTAATTCGTAGCGTTTTTAATGAAAGAATGTTATTTATTTCACATGAGCATTAAAAAATACATTAATGAAAGTACTTCCCATCACTTGTAAAACGCTACGAATTAATTCCAACACCTAATAGCCTATTCTGATACAAGAAAATAGCTCTTAACCTATATTTCTGATATAGCAAATTTATTAAATCTTGTACTGTCATCCTCCGATGATGATGAAGAACAATTCCGAAGAAGGAGAAAATTTAAACAACGTATAAATTACAATACTTTGAAGAATTAGATAATATAGAATTTAAAATGCGATTTCCATTAAACAAACAATTAGTATTAATTTTAGAAGAAATAAAACAAGAATTAGAATTTATTACTACCCGGTTTAAATTATTGTATAACTAAATTGTCAAGCAAGAATTGTTAAAAAAACGAGAATATTTTTTTAAGGAATAATATCATATCTCCTATGGAATAATTATTATTAACACTTTGCATGTATGCTACTGGATTATTCCTTATAACAATGGGTGATTTTTCTGGTATAAGCACAACATCCGCGCATTATGTAATTCATAGAGTCAGTGCAGCTATTGCCAGGCTACAACCCCGTTATATCAAGTTCCTAAGTATCGAACAAGAAATAAGAAAAGAACAATTAGATTTTTATAATATTGCTCGCTTTCCAAGAGTGATTAGCTGTATAGATTGTACACACGTACGAGTCCAATCTTTTAGTAAGTTATTATTAAGAGGATAAATTATTTTAATGATTTTATCTAAAAAGTAATTTATTATATTATATTTATATTTTGATTATTGTAGGTGGAGAAAATGCTGAACTATTCTGCAACAGAAAATGTTACTTTTCTTTAAATGTTTCGTTAAACAGTATGTAACAATTTAGAGATAACGAATGTAGTTGCTCGTTGGCAAGGATCAGTACATAATAGCATTATTTTTAATAATAGTCGCCTACGAGCAAACTTTGAAGATGGAGCATATGGCAATAGTTTATTATTAGGAGACTGTGGTTATCCTTCAAAGCAGTATCTTGTAATTCCGTTGCTGAATCCGCAAACTGCTGCAGAACGACTTTATAATGAGTCGCATATTTACACGAAATAAAATAGAATGCTTATTCGATATCTGATAAAGAAGGTTTCCAATTCTAGCACTAAGGATGCGGTACCATTTACACAGAATAATGCTTATCATTGTCGCCACTATAGTACTTCATAATATTGCTAGAAGGAATAATGATGCAGTGCCAGATGTCGATCCAGAGTTGGATTTACCCGTACCATGGGACAATATGTTAACAAGATGTAACATCATCAACGAAAGAATTAATAACGACGAAATTGACACAACCATTCGAACAGAAATAATTCACAACTACTTTGCCAAGTATGTTAGCATAAGTTTTTATATAAAAGTAATGTTTTGCTATCTGTAGACTATATGCGTGCGTGCGTGCGTGCGTGCGTGTATGTGTGTGTGTGTAATTATATATTGTAAAATATGTAATTATTAGAATAACGTTGAATATATTTCTTTTCTTACTTTTCTTAAAACATTTGAAAAGAACATATTGGTAGAACATGTTTTTAAGAAAAACTCTGTATTTTATAAAAAAAATTATAAATTAATATTTTGAAACTCTACTGTGTTGTGCAAACAAAATTAAGTAAATATTTTTTTAATGATTTCAAATTGTTATAAAGTAGATATATGAAGTGCATTAATGTCAGTCTTTTATATGAAAAACTTAAAATAGAAATTAAATATTAAAATGTAACTTTTGTTGCTTGCTTTGCAACATGTTTTCTTTTAACTCCAGCTCTTTCTTCAATATTTGTACTTCTAATCTCTCCTTCTCTAATTGCGTTTTTAATATTTTTATTTCAATTTCACTTTTCGCCTTTAAATCTATCATAAATTGCACAAGCTCAATTTTTGAATCCCCTAATATATTATATTATGATATTTTCGAAGTTATAGACTCTTGTCTCTTATACTGTTTGCGTTCCTTATTATTATCTAAACTGTCATAAAGTTTTCTTTTTTGAAGATCTACTTCTATTGCTCGTTAGTATTCCTATTGCGGACATTTTATCTGTCTCTTTGATTTCTGCATTTTGCCCTTTTCGTTTAAATTCTTGTTATCCATGCGCTACAACACAATATTTACGTACAATAAAAAAAATATGTGAAATGAAAATAAAATTTTATTCAACTTACATGTAAGTTATTTGTGCTTAAGGGGATGTTGGAGTGTCCTGTTTTATCATTAATTATTAAAGACTCTTTTCTCTTAATTGTATTTATGGATTGAAAAATCCTTCTCCACAATTAAAGTATCGACAACAACACAATTCGCCAGCTACATTTGAATACGAAAAACGAAAGAAAATTGAAGACTTACAGTTTTGTTATCGGCTTCTGTAGTCAACATGTCACAATATGTGTTGCATATAAGAGTTTCAGATCTTATACGTTCATAAAAAGTAACTGGCGAATTGCGGAAAACCTAAACGAACAATCCTATGCTTTTAGAAACGAGATAAGGATTTTAGTATAAGAAAAAAGAGAATCCGAAAATTTCGTTTCTATATTACAAATGAAATTGACGTGAAGCCAAAACCAAGCATATTTTAGTTCCGCGATATTCCGACAGCGGCTGTCATGAAAAGTGCGTCGCTGAACCATAGAAATGATTTGAATTATCGACCTACTTAGGCCCATATTAATAAACGTTCTTAAGTGCCCTCAAAGTTTTTTCTTTTGAGAGGAAAAATAATAATAAAATAAATATGATATTAGTTATTTCAATTTTTGAAATTGTTGAAATAATTTCTTCCTAAACAAGAAATGATATTATTTACATATGAATACAAATGAAGATAATTATTTTAATTGCACTGTACTGTCTTTTACATACATTTTATTTAGTAAACTATTGATGCATATATATAAAATAACATATACAGGGTCCGGCAAAATGATCTTCCACATTTTAATCTTTAATAAAAACGCCATTGTAAATGCTATTTAGATTTTATTTTTATTAACCGAAAATTTATGCTATGCCATTTGTTTTTATTGAGTTTTGAAAATTATAGAATCCAAGTGGTGACCATTTTTTTCGATACACATTCAAAGCTGATTTCTAAAAGTTTCCATCACTCGAGCAATAATTTGAGGCGATATTCCTGTAATTTCTTGGCGTATGAACCTGTAGCTCTAAAATTTGAAACCCACAACAGTATTGTTTTGCGATCTGGAACTGGAGCATGTCTACCAAGCGCGAAGTGAGTACGAAAAGTTCTTTGCGTCGTAATCATAGATTTGTTACTTTTCATAAATGTTTGATAACGAAGGCACGATGCTCGCCCGTCCAATTCATGACGACAACTGAAATGGCAAGGCGCGAGCTACCAACCGACTACGCTAAGCTCCCCCTCTCTTCAGTGGTTCGGGGACAGTGGCGGTGCAAAATGTGGGAGATCATTTTGCCGGACCCTGTATATATGTGTATAATAGCATACACACGCGTGTGCGTGCGTGCGTGCGTGCGTGCGTGCGTGCGTGCGTGCGTGCGTGCGTGTGTGTGTGTGTGTGTGTGTATACATATATACAACACATGTCTAAACTATATTTACTGAATTATTGTATTTACATATACATATATCAGGACTCGGAGCGCGATATGTGTTTCGGTTGAGCTTCAATTCTGGTCGGATGTCGAAACGACAAGCGGCAAACGTATAAATAAAATTTTCAAATACTCATTGCTCTTATATTAAAGCACATAACTCGTTTCTGCAAATATAGTATTGTTCTTTGAGGTTTTCTGTAAATCGTCAGCTACTTATTTTAAACGTGCAAAATCTGAAATTATTGTATATAGCACATTTTTGACTCGACTCGGATGTCGAAACGACAAGCGGCAATCTCGTAGCAGACGTAGCATGTAAATGGAATTTTCGAATACTCATTGCTCTTATATTGGGTTGGAGAAAAAGTTTCTTCGTATTTTTTAATTCAAAATTGTATATACAATATCTTCGTCAAAAATAAATTAAATTTCAATTTAAAAAGAGAGTTTTAAAGCTTGAAATCTCTACTTTCGAAAAATTACTATATTTTTTCAGTTTCTGTGAGTTTGATAATTTTTACATCAAAAAAACTGCGAGCTGAAAAAGATGAAAATTTTTCTTTTCACTTTGAAGGTCTCTCACGTGTCCAAAAAAAATTTACAAAAATTTTCGACTACCTATAGTAAAAGTTCGAAGCTTTTCCTACAAAATCATTTTTTTTTAATGTTCCTATGATTTTTTGTTACTGAGTTATTCGCGAATTAAGTAAAGGAGCATTCTAACTTTGATTGCTCGTAACTCCGATAAAAATCATCTCACCGCAATTTAAAAAACAGATTCTTAAAACTAAAACTTTGCTCTAACGAATAATATAATTGTAACGAAAATTTTGCAACAAATGAAAAACTTTTGCGAAAAATTTTTTTTAAATACGAAGAAACTTTTTTCCCGCTCTAACATTAAAGCTCATAACTCGTTTCTACAAGCATAGTATTGTTCTTTGAGGTTTTCTGTAAATCGCTACTTATTTTAAACGTGCAAGGTCTGAAATTATTGTATATAGCACATTTTTTATTCGATTCGAATGTCGAACTGTCGACTTAGTAAGAAGCGCCATTCCTCTTATCGCGCACAAGCGAAGTACCGCTATTTAATTACAGAAATGGATTAAATCATTCTATAAACCAGCAATATATTATCAGTTGGAAACGCTATAATAATAATATATTTTTGTAAATATATAGAAATATATATCAGGATCGTTGTTTAGAAAAGGAATCATACGTCCTTGCTGCATCGGCGATGATGCCAAACCAGAATCTAGAAATCACATTCTTGAATTGCAGAACGAATTATTGAAACAGAAGTACGACAGAGTGAGAAAGAGAAAAAACAAAAATGATAGAAACTCCGATTGTAATCGGTGAGACTCCGATGCCGAGCTGGGCTCGTCGAACAAAACAGCGAGTCTATCCTTCAGAGTCTCTCTCTCTCTCTCTCTCTCTCTCTCTCTCTCTCTCTCTCTCTCTCTCTCTCTCTCTCTCTCTCTCTCTCTCTCTCTCTCTCTCTCTCTCTCTCTCTCTCTCTCTCTCTCTCTCTCTCTCTCTCTCTCCCTCCCTTCTTCCTTCCCTCTCTCTCTTTCTATGATCGCTTGTTTCTAGCGACCGAAAATGCTCTCTAGGAAATTTCGGCCGCTCAACGTGTATAATTAAAAGGAAAAGGAACATTATAGATAACATATAAGTTTTAATAAATTATGCTAATCCTATATCCTTCCAATTTATGTATAATAATAAAAATAATTTCAAAACACGATAATTTACGAAATATTGATATTTCCATGATTTTCCATGAGCATTATATACCACGTTCATAGAAGTGATTTACAAGACATTGGCGTGATCCCACGCGTAAGGTGCGAGAATGTTAGAGATCCCATGCTCAATTCCTTTTTTTTTTATAATTTTTTTTTAAATAAGTGACATTGTTAATAAAAACATATTACAGACTAAATATATTTTTATTTAATTATTGAAATTATATGTGTATTTCTAAAAATTTTAAACCGACAATTGTAGCAAAAAATAATTCGACGTAATATGCGTCGAATAGATAGAAAACCTATTTTTATATGTAAATGAGTCTGTTTACCTTTAGAAAAAATCCAAAAAGAAATCATGTTTCTGTCATATTGTTACGTTGATGTCGATCGGTACTTTCTGTGAAATGTTTTTTTGTAACTATCATCCGAATGTATGAAAATTCTGATAATCAATCAAATCGCAAAAGTGCGATAATTAATATAATTAATATAAGGATGATGTCAATATAATTTTGTAATTAACAAATCAAAAAGCCGTTTTATGCAATATACCAATAATTTTTTATTTATCTATTGAAGTGATTCAGTATTCTTGCTATAGTTATTGGAGTACATATTAAATTTTAGGTCGACTTTTGAAGCGTCACCTTCTTTCTTCCCGCCGCCATCACTCAATGCTCGACGGCTGAGCCGCACCGGATCGCGCACGGATGTGTGTCTCAGGAACGTTGCACTAAGAAATATGCTGCGACCGTTCCTTCCAGCAAATTATCAATCCTTTATTTTCCTTAATCTTCTGTGATTCTTTTTTATTCAATATGCCTTCTTTATTCACATATTGAATAAAGAAGACATTGCGGAGTTATTGGAGTTAAGTCATTCCAGTTTAAAATTACGCATCTCGTTCTGTATCGACTCTTATTAGTCTTAAATTAATATTATCAGTACTCTATATTAAAAGATATTACATTTTGTAGCACATAAGCGTGGTCAGTAGCTCTTTGAAAGAAAACCAAATGTATCATAAAAATATTGGTGTACAACTTTGCTTCCGCCGTTTTCCTATAGATCGCTTTAGCGGTGGTCGAAATAAATAGATCATAGAATATCAATATCATCGTCATACAATAAACTTGGGCATCTGTCAACATAACGCCATAGAAACATTGGTCGATTTGTGTCTGCATCTTAAAGTTATTTTTGATTGAAAATGTCAGTTTACGAGCCAAATTCTCGTCATTTGCGGGAGGTTTTAATTTTCTGCTTCAATATGAAGAAATCTGCGGCTGAGGCTCATCGAATGCTCTCAAATACTTATGGTGAGGCCGCTATTAGTGAAAGAACATGTCGTGAATGGTTTCAACGCTTCAAGAATAGTGATTTTGATGTCGAAGACCGGCATAGCGGTGGAAGAGAGAAGGTTTTCGAAGATGCAGAATTGGAGGCATTACTTGATCAAGACTCGTATCGAAATCAAGAAGAATTGGCACAATTGGATCATTGGGAGTGACTCAACAAGCCATTTCAAAACGCCTCAAAGTCATGGGAATGATTCAGAAGCAAGGAAATTGGGTGCCGTACGAGTTGAAGCCGAGAGATATTGAACGGCATTTGTTTGTTTGTGAACAGCTGCTTGAAAGGCAAAGACAGAAGGGATTTCTGCATCGCATTGTGACTGGGGACGAAAAATGGGTTCATTACGATAACCCCAAGCGCAGAAAATCATGGGGAGTTCCTGGCCATGCTTCCATGTCGACGGCCAAACCGAATATTCACGGCTCCAAAATCTGTATTTGATAGGACCAGCTCGGCGTAGTGTATTATGAGCTGTTAAAACCGACTGAAACAATCGCAGGCGATCAGTATCGAACGTGAATATTGATGCGTTTGAGCCGAGCATTGAAAGACAAACGGTCGCAATACAACGAGAGAGACACGATAAAGTGATTTTGCAGCATGACAATGCTCGACTCCATGTTGCGAAAGTGGTCAAGACATACTTGGAAACGTTGAAATGGGAAGTCCTACCCCACCCGCCATATTCTCCAGACGTTGCTCCCTCTGACTATCATTTGTTTCGATCAATGGCACACGGCCTGGCTGACCAGCACTTCCGGTCTTATGAAGAAGTAAAAAATTGAATCGATTCGTGAATCGCCTCAAAAGATGACCAGTTTTTTCGACGCGGGATTCGTATGCTGCCCGAAAGATGGGAGTAATGGTCAGCGATGGACAATACTTTGAATCATAAATGTATAACCAGTTTTTTACAATAAAGCCTCGAATTTCGGAAAAAAAACAGCGAAAGCAAAGTTGTACACCTAATAATAAAGTAATATTTTAAAAGTACATAATATTCATTAAAATGTATTTACTTATTAATATGATGTTTAATCACTATTTGAGATAATCTGCAAGAACTCAGCGTGGTCTCATGCTGCGACCTTCCAGCAAATTGTCATGAAAATATTTTTCTTCCTACATAATATTGTATTAGGTGTTGGAATTAATTCGTAGCGTTTTACAAGTGATGGGAAGTACTTTCATTAATGTATTTTTTAATGCTCATGTGAAATAAATAACATTCTTTCATTAAAAACGCTACGAATTAATTCCAACACCTAATAATTTTCTTAATAATAGTGAACATCATATTAATAACTTAATGCATTTTACTGAATGTAATGTATAATATTTTTAAAATATTACTTTATTATTTTTATGATACATTCAAAGAGCTACTGATCACGTTTTTGTAATAACCACAAAATGTATAATAATATAGAATTTTACTTTACTGCGTCATGTATCTGGTCATCTATTTATATTTTTTTTTTAGTGAAATAAACCTGGAGAATGCACTTAAATGACATATCAATAATAGAACTTCAAAGATAATAGAGAGTTTTTACAATAACGTAGTTTTAGATACGGTGAACGCCTTTTTTTAATTAGTCGCTAAAGAGAAGATAATGTGACCATGATATCGATTATGTATCTTTTTTCTTAGAGTGAATAGTAAAAATTTTTTGTATGTATGTGTGAATATGTATATGCATGCATATATCGTTTTGCGTAACGCTGTATGTGTAGAAAACAACAGGTTATACGAGTCAATCAGATGTAATCAGTATGACCCGCGTTCACGGTATCGTTGCCGCGCAACAGTACTGTCAATTCAGTGTAGTGTAGTAGTGTTCTACACACAATCATGTGTGTGTGTGTGTGTGTGTGTGTGTGTGTGTGTATTTATAGTGTTTTGTGTCCACAAAATAGAAAAAATATAGTAGCAGAAAATTGTCTGCCTTTATTAAGAGAAGATTATGAGTGCTTTCTAACAAGCGACTCACTCAATACAATACAGTATCTCATCCTTGTATTCGCGAACAAGATTATAATGATGCACCATGTCACATTGTGTCTCTTGTTGGAAGGCACTTATAAGGCCAAAATTGGTTATTGTGATGTGTATTTCTTGTTGAAAGGCACCCTATAAAGCCAGAATGGAAAAGATTAGTACCTTTTATGTCATTCTTGAAAATATTTTTTTATTTATCATACAAGTGATATGGTTAAATGTTATAATAATAAATTGTGCTTTGCCTAATTATGATCCAATGTCAGAGGCGTTTCATCGTGGGCTGACTATTTTCAATTTACTGCCAGATGCGTTAATCATGGCCTGGCGAGCTATGACAAAATGCCACAGCCGTAAATCGTACTTTGGCTAGTTATAGATAAATGTCAGAGGCGTTCATTGTGGACTGACTATTTTTAATTTACTGGCAAAGGCATTCGATTATCAAATTTGGTGAAATACAATTACGGAATCAATTTGTAAAATTTTGCGTCTGCAATTAAAGAAATGTGAATAGGTGCATTGTCATGATAAAATCAAAAGCTGATTGCTTGACATGACCGAAACAAAGAAACTAATGAAGAAAAAAAAATTGAATATCAGTAAACAGCTTCTTTGAAACCTTATAACTTTTGTCTGAAACGTTTTTTTCTAAAAACGTCATGTAATGGCCTTATAGCACAAGAATGGTCGTAATTCAATCGTAGAACGTGAATCATGGTCACAGGTACGCATTATATTTTGTACTATGCATGCCGACAATTCAGATTCCTTTACGATTATAGTTATAATCACCTTTATGTTCAGCTCCTAAATCCGGGGTCTTTTTGGACACCCTATATAATATGTTATACATACACAGTGCGATAAATATGTTCCCGGACACGAACCACATCTCAGCAACCAGTGGCGACATCTGTGCGTTCAAACATGCATTTTAAAGGTTGAATATTTTGCTATCATCTGTCAAAGTTTCATTCATTTTGGTTGACATATAACGAAGATATGACAGTTCATGTTAAACAAAATTTTGGTTGAGGTAGAAATTTTAATATGGAACAAAGAGCAGTGATTAAATTTAACGTAAAACTTGGTAAAAGTGCATCAGAAACATTCCGATCGATGCAACAAGTTTACGGCAGTCAATATCTAGGTCGTACAGCTGTTTTTGAGTGGCATAAGCGTTTTTTGGAAGGCATAGAGACCCTTGAAGATGACAAAAAATCAGGACGGCCAATTTTGGTTCTAACACTCGAAATGATCGAAAAAGTACGTGATTTTGTTGCAAACGATCGCAATGCATCACTAAAAATGATGGAGGAGGCTTTAAATATCAGTAGAGAAACGATTCGAACCATATTACATGAAGATTTGGGTAAAACGAAGTTTGTTCGAAGTTTGTTCCACACACATTAAGAAGCGATCAAAAATCAGCGAGAATCAATTATTCCAGAGACATCGTTGCAGCCGCAGAAAATAATCCAAACTTCCTAAAATCAATTGTTACGGGTGATGAAACATGGTGCTTTCAATATGATTCAGAAACTAAACGTCAAAGTGCGGAATGGAAGTCAAAAAATTTACTATATAAGCAAAAAAAGTACGAAAAGTTCCATTAAAAATCAAGACAATGCTCATCACATTTTTTGATAGCAAAGGTATTATCCACAAAGAGTTTGTTCCAACTGGCCAAACAATTACTGGTGCATATTATCTCGAAGTTTTAAAGCGATTGATGGGCAGAATTCATTGTATTCGCCCCGAATATCGTGATCCAGAAAATTGGTCTTTGTTGCATGATAATACACCGAATCACACTTCATTGATTGTCCGTCAATGTTTGGCTCGAAATCGTGTCTCTGTGTTAAATCATCCACCGTATTCACCTGATTTGGCCCCCTGCGACTTCTCATTATTCCCAAAATTGAAATTGAAATTGAAAGGACGCTTTTTTGATGACATTCCGACCATCCAATCAGCTTCTATACAGGCACTAGAGGCAATTCCGCAAACTGAGCTAGAACATGCATTTGAATCACTATTGAATCGCTGTAACAAGTGTATTGAAGCCAGAGGAGAATATTTTGAATAATAAAACCAAAAAAAAAATATGCATATTGTTGTTTCAATTATGATTTTCAGGCCCTGTCCGGGAACATATTTGTCGCACTGTGTATATATTTGCTATACATATATATAACATACATTACACAATCAATAGTCACATGCATAATTTTCATACGATGCTATGTTTATGAAATGTATATAAGTATATCATATTCAAAGTGTTTTAGCAAATGTATACACTTATAGATCAATGTGTACGTTGACTAAGCAAGTTACAATAAGTATATTTTTACACTCTGACTGTGACTTAGATATATCTTTGGATGCAACCATGTATTTGAAATACATGTATACACCTGTAATGTAATAGCACTTTTTCCTTTATTCCCAATATTATTTTAACTTAGGATGTAACATGTATTGTCAGTACGTAAATACATTGCACATACATATGTAGCTATTCCATCTCTTTTTATTATGTTTAATGGACCTTTTACAATTATAAGCTATAAATCAGCCATAAATAAGAAGTCATATGTTGAAAAATTGACTGTGATCAATTTTTAACTTCTGACTTCTAATTTGTAACTAATAGCTTATTGTAGAAGGTCATAAAAGAGAGATAGAAGTTACTCATACTTAGCTTTTCATGTAGATATAATATAGACACATTAGTGAATATTAGAATTATATTTTATGTGCCTTCTGATGTACACACATTACAAAACATAAAATATATTTCTAATTTATATTCACATACGTGTGTAACTACTTCATCTCTTTTTGTTATGTGTAACAAAAAGGTGTACTGATGTCCTCTTTTTTCTACGTTTAATAAAAAGAAATATGTTTTTTTTTTGTGGTCAAATATACAGATATCAGTGATGCTTTTATATTTTCAATATCAGAATATACATACAATTAACATAAATCAAAGCTAACGAGAGTCAAACGCTAACATCTTAAAAAAAAATAATCAAATTACGAATCCTCTGATAAATCCTCATTTTATGTGTACATATATATGCATTTTATATATATATATATATAATATACATTTATATTATATATATATATATATGTATACATTTTTAATATTGCATATTTAAACATAGGGAATGCATAAATAGCTTAGCATTGATAATTTCTATCTGCAACGTATGTATATTCATACATTATAGTACATATATGCAATATTGTACAATATTGCCTATATGTATATTATATTTAAGTACACACACCACTAATATTTTAACATGATTAACTTTATTAAACGTAGCAAAAAATGATATAACTACGTATATTGTATGTGTAATATATCTATGTATAGCTAATACATATCACATCCTGACTTAAAATGACATTGTACGACAGGAAAAATGCTATTAGGGTCATGTGTCAATGTACACTGTCAATATTGAAAATCTATAGTTACGTATTTTCAATACTCGCAGTCAATATCGGTACACAGTCGTAATATCACTTTTTCCTATCAATATCATTTTAGGGTTTAGTCAAGATATAACATATATTATTGTCAATATATGAACACATGTTTCATATATGTATGTATATATATATATATATATATATATATTAGGTGTTGGAATTAATTCGTAGCGTTTTACAAGTGATGGGAAGTACTTTCATTAATGTATTTTTTAATGCTCATGTGAAATAAATAACATTCTTTCATTAAAAAACGCTACGAATTAATTTCAACACCTAATATATATATATATATGGATATTCATGAAAAAGAATTACATTATGTATGTGCAATGTCGTATTCATTTATTGATACTATATTATTATTACCTAAAATGGCATTGGACGTAAGGAAAAAGTGCGGCTTCGTATTGATATAACTATTAAAGTTAAAAATCTGTACTTTATGTATATTGCAGATTTTTAATATTGGTGATATATATTGGAACACGGCCTACACTGCATGTGTACATAATACAACTGTATTTCTAAGGCCCAATTCTACAAATATAAGATTAATTTCAATTACGGTTTATTTTTTCTCAATTCTAAAATTGTAAAATTATCCGAAATAAATCTTACATTTGTGGAACCGATCCTAATACACGTCCCTACTAAGATGGTAATGTAGGAAACGGAATAAAAATATCGATAATTAATCGATCGAATTTCCTGCATGATCATATTAACTCAGAGGGCGTAAGCATCTTATACATTGGAAATAAAAACCTGTGATATCGACCTTGATTAACTTCAGCCTTCGCTCCAGCATCCCCTTAACTCTAAATCACTTTGACTTTCATTAATATCATTTTCTTTATCATAGTCCATTGCTGTATATCTAATGTATTTATTGTTAGGTGACTCTTTTTCCATACTAGTAGCACTTTGCTTTTTCAAAAACTATAAATTAATACATTTAATATATTACACTTGCGTACGTGTTTGGATTACACATTTAAAAAACTGAAAACGTTCAATTAGTTATTATAGTTTAATACTTACATTTAGTATATCTTCATGCATGCTTTCTGTTCCATTGTCACTTTCATCAAGCAATTCTATTACAGTATTGTGACTTGTTGCTTCATTTAAATTTGTATTTGAAATTGTAGGAAGTTTATTACACGAATTTATATTGTCATCTAAAAAAAACAGAAATATATATTTGATACATACATAGATATATTATTATATGTTTTTCTATGATGACATCCACTCAATAGTATATTTTATATTGTCAAAATTGTTAGTTATACTATCAACTGAAGGTTTAATAATTTCTCGTACACGTTCTAGAAGCACATCGATGTTGATTCATAAGATCCTCTACCTAAAAATTAGAATATAAGGTTGCACACACATTATTTTAAAATATATTTTTGCAAATTATTAATTTAAAAATATTTACCTGTTTTATACACTGCATCCTTTCATCAGCAAAAAATTTTCTTGTCTTCTTTTTCAAATTTTCCCAACAACTTCTCAAAACTTCAGAATTTCGACATTCGTCAGAAGATCTACTAAATATTAAATGGTTGTTCTATAACTTTCCAACATTTATCTTTTGAGGTTACCGTATCAGATTTCTTATTTTCAAGAATGTCTTTATATTGCTGTATTAAACTTATTAACATTATTTTCTCTGCTTCAGAGAAATTTTGAGCACGTTATGTTGGGATTTCTTTTCTTCACTCATTATATTGTTTACAATACTACAGAGATAATAATAGAAAATATAAATTTTAAGGTTTGCGGCCGTCTGTCACACGTTCCGTTAGAAACGTTGAACAAATTCAATATTCCAAGTTTCCTAAAGTTATGTCGCACAAGTTCTAAGTTTAGCTAAACGTTCTAGATGGAATTCGTAGAAATCAATATTAAACTAACAGTTAATCTTAACCGAAGTTTTACTAAACCGTAGTTAAAACCAAAGTTGGTAGAAACGGGCCTATGTCAATATTATACTTCAGACTCTGCCATACTGGCATACTCTACTGCAGACGAATAACTTATGCATCATTTCACGGTCATAACCGATCACTGATTGTTCAAAAAGCAGAGAGTATAGGTTTATTTAAACGACGTTTTTCAAGAATTGATGGAATAAGATTACATTTGAACCAAGTTCAAACCAACGTTCATTTTAACCGAAGTTTAAGTAAACCTAGATTAATGTTACTAATGATGAAATCGGGGATAAATCGTTTAAGATTGCAAAATTAAATATTGTGACTATGTAAAATAATTCTCTGCTTTATGCACTATTATTTCCAAGCATGTTTTATGTTTAGGTTTTTTTTCTCCTCCTCGCAAACAAAAAAAATATATCCATACAATATTAAAAATTAATTCTGTTGTAATCGAAATAAATATTAAAGGTCGTGTTAAAATCAAAGAGAGATTTTATGTAAGGTTGCGCTACAAATCTTAAGGCACTTCCCTCTTGGAGCGGAAGAGTTAGACACTTTACGGCAGCTTCCAAAATAATGATTGGAATACGATGATTTAAGAAATCAATCAAAAAAACTTCCATCTCTATGTCACAAATCTCTACGTCATCATGTTAAAATCGAAGAGACGAAGAAAATATAATTGCGTTCTCACGAAAATGAGTGATAGAGGCCCATTCTTTATTTTTAATATATTCATACAATCCGCAGATTAACGGATCATAAGTGCTTTTTGAGATACAGCGTAACGCGTCGCCGATTCCTGCGCATTGTCGTGCGAATGCGGATGCGACGAGGCACACGCTATTGTTTTGTCCATCTTGGGCCGCGGAGAGGACATCACTTTTTGAGCAGTTGGGGTTCAATGTCCTTAACATACAGCTCCATTGTTAAGGCAGCTATGTGCTCCGCTGCGTGTTGGACGGCTCTTGCGGATTTTTGCGAAGCCGTCATGCGCAAGAAGGAGCGGGCCGAATGGGAGCGTCAGGCCCTGAAGAGGCAAAGGGCTCTTTTAGCTCGGGCTCTGAAGTCTGACGACAACCATGTGTAAAAATGTATATATAATGTACATATTTAGTATTTAATATAATATAGGATAGGATTAATAGCTTTAAGTACAGTAGTATACCGGACCATGGAGATGGGAGCTCCACGACTTGGGTGCACCCTAATGAAATGTCACCGGGTAGACGATTCCAAAGTGTATCTTGCGGAGGTGCTGAATAAAGAGAGTTTTTTAGCAGGTAGGCGATCCTTCCTTATAGGAGGGATACAGACTCATCGAATCCTACACAATCAGGAAACCGGCTCCTGGGTGTCTTCCCTTCATCCAGTTAGGTTCTTCGGGAGCATCCCGGATAAGGAGCTATGTAAAGATTTTTCTCCTCCTCGCAAACAAAAAAAAATATATTCATACAATATTAAAAATTAATTCTGTTGCAATAAATATTAAAGATCGAAATAAATATTAAAGATCATATTAAAATCAAAGAGACAAAGAAAATATGGTTGCGTTCTCACGAGAATGAGCGATGAAAAGATCCATTCTTTATTTCAAGTGTATTCATAATGATGACACGCGCTATCCTGGAACGTAATGTCAGCTTTATAACGACAGGTTGCGATAATGACCATCAGTACACATCCACTAGAAGTCTGTACATATATTTTTTTATCTCTTTATTGACCAGTTTGAAACCGTTCTATTTTAAATATATATATATATATATATATACACACACACACACTTGTCACTTTGTAATTATAACATTGAGAATGACTCAATCAGACTCGAAACATTTGTTATTATTAATTTGTCTTAGTTTTTTATAATTATATGCAAACTTTGGATAACTTTTTCATCATATTTCGGTAACTTTTACTTAATTTTATTCCTTTTTTCGATCTGGAATTATTACTTATTAATATAGACCTGCAATATACAATGTTCTCACATTTCCTGCAACCTTCGGAAGATTAAGCAGTCACCTATCTCACGTTAAGAAGTTATTGAAAAATGAAATAGAGAATTTACCAATGATCTTGACCCTCCCACACATTATGAAGATCATCACACCGAACAATCTTCGGAAAATTGTAGCAGTCACTCATCACGCATTATAAAGCTATCCAAAAAAACTAAAATAATTTTGACTCATATTGTTGAAGTCACGACCCTAAATGACCATCGGACACTATCAACAGGCGACCGTTGCTCATTGTGAAGCTATTAAAATTAGAAATGGACCATTCACCTCCGATGACCCTGACTCTTCCTTATAAAAGTCAGCACACCGAACAACCTTCGGAAGGTTGTAGCAGTCATCCATCACGCGTTATGTACGAAGTTATACAAAAAAATTAATACGACCTTAACTCATTGTCAAGGTCACGATTTTGAGTAGCCATCGGACTTTCAGCAGACGAGGATGAGAGAGTGAGATAAGGCGAAAAAGAGAGGCATGATGGGGAGGTGGGTGATAGGGGAGGAGAAGGAGAGGGGATGGAATTTGTCGAAATTGGGAGAGGTGTGAATGAAAGGTGAGAGAAAAGAGAGATGCATGTGACTGCGAACAGAGAAGGAGAAGAAGAAGACTTTACTTCATTTTTCACGAAAATCATCATCACTTTTCGATTGCTTGTATGTCCAGATTGGCTTGACCAATTTTTATTTCTTTTGACTCAAATTACTTGTGGCGATGCCACCTTTCAGGATGTTATGTGCGATTCAAAATTTTTTATATTTCAGTAGTTCTGTACCCCCAAAAAATAGACTGTGATGGCTCAGGACAAGAGACTTGTAGTGTCTTTATGTCTTTTTTTTTTACATGGAGACGTTACCATGTCTTTTGATACAAATCATTCCTCGGATTAATATCGTGTCAATTCATCTTGACGTTTATATCAGCGTTAGACTCTCATTCTGAATTTCTAATTATTGTTTTTAAGATTGAGAGTCCTTATTTATATATTTATATATTTATATAATTGCAACTTCTTTTATCGTAAACGGGCCATTCGTCCCGTCATCGGGTTTAACATCGACGAATCTGATCACATTTTCATTATGACGTACGTGTAAAAAGAAAAATTGAATCTCACTTATCGCAACCTCCCATTGTCCGTGCAACACTATAGAGTGAGATAATTTCGTGATGAAGGTCGACATTGTATTATCCAGAAAATGGCACATAAAACTGTTACTCGGGAATTCCACAAGA
Source organism: Acromyrmex echinatior (assembly GCF_024713525.1). Classification (NCBI taxonomy): domain Eukaryota; kingdom Metazoa; phylum Arthropoda; class Insecta; order Hymenoptera; family Formicidae; genus Acromyrmex; species Acromyrmex echinatior. Next base: position 3,919,179 of record NC_141865.1, on the reverse strand, counting down.
AATTGTTCCTCCTTCATCGCGAAGAGAAATTAAACTCGAAGCCGGAATCCAAGTATCAAACTATTAGGATAACCGTGCCAACTAAGCAGTTGCTTATTAGTTTCTCGTCCCTTACTCTATCACACATCGACGATAAACTGTTCTTCCTGTAAGTTTTTCTCGAGCTAATTCCTGCTCATAAAAATTACGATCTATAACTTTACCCGCTAAATCTCGCAGTTCGTACACGTGAGTGTATGCTAATCGAGAACGCGGCAAATTCGAAATATCTTCTCACTTCACTTCTGATGTGAACGAGATCTCCAACACGATATTTAACCTTTCGCGATCGTTTTTTTTTAACATTTTCGTTTTTCCAAACTAAATTTTTATTAGCGATATGTGCGTTTTCTCTCGTTACTACCACAGTTTGCATTCTCGTAGACGAGTGATGCGTGTGATTGTAAACGCGTATAATATCCTGCATAACATCGATACTCCTGCAGAGCGTCGCGTATTTTTATGCGTGAAATAACGTTACATTTGCCTTCAGTGTTCTGTTGAAGCATTCGATGACTGCTTTGACATCTGGACATCTTTGCGCGTTACCCGAAAGCGAATGTCGTTTTCTCTTGGTTGCACTATTGCCCACTAATGCAACACTCAAACAGTGTACCATATTTCCATGGCTGATGGTAAGCGAACTTATTCAGTGTACCGTGTTTTCGTGGCTATGGTGTAATGCAAATTTTATGCACGAAATGGAATTTTGCTGCACCGTCTCAAAAGGTGTAAAGCCAGTATAGTGTAACATTTAAAATTTGAAAATGGAAGTCAAACGGAGACGAGGTTTTAGCATAATAATGATGTAATGTACACCATGATGTGCACCACTCTAGTATAGTGTAGCTGAGTATAGTACATATACGCAACTGGTGCAATGCAAGATTGCATCCAGTACCCCAAGAGAAAACGCTGTAAAAAATTTTTACATTGATTGCGACAAATTCTTTATCCTTGTCCGTTTATAAATATACGGGTACTCTTCCTTCACTTTTCGCTAGTACATATTGGAAAGCTTTTATCATGCAATTACTCGTTTTGTCACGTAACGATTCTACCTAGACATATTTACTTAGTAAATCGATAATCACTAACAGATAGGAATAACCATCATTGTAACTTTTTAGATTTCGGAATTCAATTAAATCTGCCTCCCACACATCGTCAATGTTTGCTACGTTGTGGAAATTTTCTACGCAATAGTCGGTGTAACGTATACGCGTCTTACGATTCGAGCCAGCGCACGACTTCTCCCCGTGAGAAATTCGGTTTAGCAGCATGAGTTAGATTATCCACCGCCGAATAATCCGCATAATGCGATGAATCGTAGTATAATTTTTCAAATATCATCGTTATCTTAGTTTTTTCCAACCAAATAACCGATTTTTTCCATTTGTAAAGATGCGGGGGTATCAGTTTTTCATATATATGAAAGAATCATTGAATTTTTCTCGCCTATTTCTTATTTTAATTTTTACGTTTTTCTCCTCGCGCTCTCGATACAATCGGCGTAGTACTCGCGCTTTCGATATAAAAAACGTGGAATTCGCACGAAGTCGAAGTTTAATTCAATTTAATTTAATTTAATTTAGTTTATTGCAAAGCTATATGAAAAAGACACTACAGAATAATAAACATAAAGTATGATACAATAGACCATAATTAACATAAATACAATAGACAATAGTAGCTTGCAAATGGTTAAGCATCAGCAAAATTGCTGTTACAAAGTAACAGCTTACCAGTAACAACCGAAATAAGACAATGTAATAAGAGGTAAACTAATAGCTAAAATTATACACATACACATACATTCACACATACATAAAACACACACACACACACACACATACACTCACTCATATACACACACGCGCATACACTCGCAAACACACCAATTACATCAGTCTCATTTAAATACTATGAGTGACGCAATGAAACGTAAGAGCAGCGGAACGAAAGGAGGATAGAGAGGAAGAGATTTTTATTGAATTAAGAAGGGAATTAAAATATTTTTGATAGAGGTGTAGGAGAAAGCGACACGGAACTTAGTAGACTGATATATGAGGAAGGATAAGTAATCTTGGTATCTGGTGACAAAAGGATTAAAAGAGGAATGATGTTCAGAGTTCAATTGAAGGAGACATCGCAAATATAGAGGAATATCGGAGCGAAGGAGAGAAAATATAAGACAGCACAGGTGGGATAAAACGTTGCCAAATCTTAAGCCAGCCAGATCTTTGGTAATACGGAGATATATGGTCGTATTTATAAACACAATAGGAGAAACGGAGACAAGAATTTTGAATACGCTGTACACGATTTAGCAGATGCTGGTTAGAGCAGGAACGTAGACGACATTAGCAATCAAATAGAGAAATAACAAGTAATTGAGAAGTGAGAAGTTTTTGGAGGAGAACAGAAAAGGATGTGGCGAAAGGGATAAAAAAGACGTAAACGAGCACAAGCAGCCCGACACTTGACGGCCATGTGTGATCTCGAATGACCATGAAAAATCAACATGCATACCAAAAATCTTAGAGGAGGAGCGAGAATTAAGAGAAATGTCGAAGGACTGAATACGGAATAATAATGTTAAGAAACTGACAATTAACAAGGATGATTTAGAAGGATTTAGATGCAGGACATTATTAATAGACCATTCGGCGATTTAATTTTAAGTCTGTATTCAAAACAGAAGAGATTGTTAAAACATCAAAGGGATGAAAAGATTTGAGAAGAATTACGTCATCTGCATACATGAAGAGCTTGGAGGACAGAAAAACATTAAACAAATAGAGACAAAAATATTAAAGAGTAAAAATCCAAGAATAGAACCCTGGGGAACACCAGAGGGAACGGTACAAGTAGAGAAAAGGATTATATTAAGGACTTGCTGCGTGCGGTTTGTAAGGAATGAACAGATTAACGAAAGAATAGGATAAGAAAGATCACATAACTTCAGTTTGACTAAAAGTAGGTCATGATTGACGGTATCGAAAGCCTTTGTAAAGTCCAGCGTAACGATGAAAGTAAGGCGACAATTATCAAAATTACGAAACACGATGTCAGAAATGTGAAACAATTCCGTCGTGCTGTGAGATCGACGAAAATCAGACTGATAGGAGGGAAGAATATTAAAATTTGAGACAAAGGCATTAGAAGTTGTAAGAAGCAGATACACAAGCAGCTTTGAGAGGAAAGGGGGAACGAGATAGGGCAAAAAGATGAAGGAGAAGAGAAGTTATTAGTTTTAGGAATGGAAAGAACAATTGAGCGTTTCCAGGAGGAGGGAAAGGTACTGTGAGAAAGGGAAAATTTAACATATAGAGAAGGAGAGACATTGAGGAAGGCATAGTAGGAGTATGCGACCGAACAGATCAAGACTTAACGGAAGTCAGATGAATGCGCTTAAAAATATTGTAGAGATCACTGGCAGTGGAGCAAAATTGAAGGTCGAGGAAACGTGAGGAGAAGAGAAAAAAAGATGAATAAAAGAGTTAGAGGAATAAGACGAAGAAGATAGAGTATCAAGAAAATAATTATTCAGAAGGAAAGGGTTTCTGAGGTGCAGAAGTATAAAAGCAGAAGAGGATTGTGCACCACCAAGGACACGGAAATTTCTCTAGAATTGAAGCGAGAAATTAATTGTAAAGGAGGTAGAGAGGAAGAACTTCTTCTCACGACGAATAGCAATATTCACGTAGTTCCGCAAACTCTTGTAGCACTACTAGTCTGCAAGAGACTGAGATCGCTTGAATCTAAGAAGGGCACGTCTCTTCAGCTCAATGAGCCATCGAACTGCACCATTCAGCCACGGCGCGGAGGGGGGACGAGAAACACGCCTACAAGTAATCAGGGCGAGTCGGTCAAAAATTGCAATAAAAGAAGCAGTAAAGTGAGAGACCATCTCACCAACATGCGACGCCGTATATAAAGGGGATTAATCTATCAACCCCAGCTCCTACTCGATGTCCTCAAGCCTGATTGCATGAATGTTACGCGAAACAGACACACGACCAGGGCAATGTGGCCGTAAAATAATCAGCGTCGCATGGATGGTAAGATGGTCACTCACACTGATCGCATCGCTGACTCCGCACTCAACCACATTAATGCTCGATGAGACAAAAATAAGATCCAAGATGGTTGCTGAATTACATGTTAAGCGAGTTGGAGCATTAATTGCCTAAGAGAAAAGCGACGCAATATCGAGTAACAGTTCGGCGTTATGGTCAATTTGACCAAGTACATTGAAATCGCCCAAGTACACGATCGCATCGATTATACATGCCACACAGGATAGCCATGACTCTATAAAATACAAGTCAAAAAGTGCACCTAGAAGGCAATATATGCAGACAACCGCCGACTGCGAGCAAGATGGAGAGATACAGTAACAATGTCAGTGAGAATACCAACCGGCGGGACGCCCAAGCCGATCTGGGAGAATTGGAGAGACTCATCAATATATAGCGCGACACCACCCCCAGCGGCGGCCCGTAGATCTGTTCGAGCAAACGTAGTTATCTATGTCGGATCCAGAGTCGGTCGAATTCCGCAATCAAGTCTCCCCGATGGCCAGAATATCCAAACGATGGAAGGCCATAACGTCTCTGACCAACGCAACATGCAGAATGAGCGACCTAACATTGTGTGCAAAATGTAATCTGCCATTGCGAGACACCCGTTTCCTAAAATTGAGATTTACAAAGAGTTACGCAGGGCCACCTCCACCAGACGCAAGCGGCGGGGACAGGGGAGCGGGATGAGAGGACGCGGGTGAAACGGACTTGAAAAATGGAGAGAAGTGAATCCGAAGAGGTGTAACGATACGAGGGCGTATAATCCTTGCGAAAATAAGTGATCTCCCTACGTATCCAAACACGCCCAACACCATGCGCTGCCACCAGTCGACGAGCCTCAGTAAAAGTGCGCCGCTTAGACGCTGTAGTCCGCTCGCAAATAGAGATCCCCGGTCGGCCAGGAGTCGCAGACATCAAATGCATTCAGTCCATCTCTCCAATGAGTCCTGGCGATTGATTCATTGCGCCTTGCTATTGTTGTAAATTTGACAATAAGTGGAATAATTCCTATCAAAAATCCTGAAGGCACGAGCAATCTTCGATGAAGACACCGAAATATCAAGGGAGGATGAAACTCTTGTCATAGACTCAATGCAGTTCTCTGCAGTCCTTTGGTAGACCGAATACGATGAGCTCATAGTCATTCTGCTCATTGATTATGTTTAAAACTAACAGACAGTTCATCCAGCAAGGCATGAGAATCATCAGCAGAAGTTGCAGAGCCAGCACGCACCCCTCCAGCCCTAGCAAAGCGCTCCTCAAGGATGACCTGCCTTGCACCCATAGCAACTAGATCGACGGATAGGCCATCCATCGCCGCCAGTTGATTCGTCGCACCCTCAATATCCCCCAGACGTTGTAGCACCCCATCGAATTTCACCTAGTGTTAAATGTCTCCAGAATGGACTCGAGACGATCTAGAAGACTAAGTCCTGACTCAATACAAGCAATTCTGTTTCAAAGAGGAGATGAATTTAATTAAACAAGGAGGACTTAATTGCAGAAAGAGCCGATGAGACATCAGAAGACATCTGGGAAGAATGACACCACGTCATTTTCGTCAGGTAGAGATGAAAGAAAAGGTGGCGAGACGCAATCAACCAAGGAATCAGCATCAGCTCCAAGCAGAGGCAACGACGGCCACTCCCAGCTGCAACAACAGAATCGCAATCATCGAAGGGACACAAACCATTGTCAGCGCCATAAAAAGCGCAAGAGCGCTTACGCGAAATAAAGCATTTCCATTTGGTACACGTCGACTGACTCATGTTAAAGTACACGAAATTAAATGCAGTATAAGAAAATGTATTTATACGTACGAGGGCAAATCAATAAGTACCCTGTTCAAGACAAGCAACGTTACTGATGCAAGTTGGCAATCGTGTACTACCATCTTTCAAATGACGCCATACAAAATTTCAGAGTGATTCATGCAATAGTCTTGATTTGATAGCAATTCATAGTGAGTGTGTTTGATGCTTTCCGATACAATGGAAAAAGAGCAATATTAATCCGTGATTCGTTTCTTATTTTTAGATGGAAAGAAATGCGAAGAAATAAAAACGAAGTTGCCGTCTATGGGAACTCTTTACCATCTTTGACCGTCAGATATTGGTTCAACGAATTCAAACGTTGTCTGTTTTTGATGAGGAGTGTCCAGGCCGCCCGGCAGACGTGGTAACTGAAGAAATCGTGAAAAAGTCCACGACATGATTTTCGCTGATCGCCGAACGAAAGTGCATGAAGTAGCAAAGGCCGTAGGTATGTCGTACGGAATGTCATTCAATATTTTGTATGATAACTTGGGAATGAAAAAGCTGTCGGCCCAATGGGTGCCGCGATTGCAACAATGCACGGTTCACTCCTCCGCAATCGCCACAGCCAAATTGGTCGAATTGCGCTACGAATTGCTGTCTCATCCACCGTATTCTTCGGATTTAACCTCCTGTGATTTCTTCTTGTTTCCAAACTTGAAAAAATGGCTCGGTGGAAAGAAATTCACGTCGAATGAGGAGGTCATCGCCGAAAGAGAGACCTTTTGAGTTCGACAAATCGTATTTTTCTGAGGAGTTAAAAAAATGGCAGAAGTGTTGGGAAAAGTGTATCCTCTTAAAAGGGGATTACGTTGAAAAATAAAAAAAATTTTTGTGAAAAGCTTGCGTCTTCATTACTAATACGGGTACTATTGATTTGCTCTCGTAAGATCGCACAACAAAGCATGCAGTAATTTAACAAAATAATTATTTATATCTGTGTCTGCCTTTAAACAAAGACAGAAGTGAATAACAAATAACAAACAATAATTTAACTAGATTTGAACATAAAATTATGACGTGACTATAGAAATTATTACGCAGTGGTAAAATATTACAAGAATGTAATGAAAAACACACAACTAACGCAGTACAAACGCACTAACAAAATAACGAAAACGCAGAAAGATCGCGTCATTCACTCACAGAAATGCATTCTGCTCGTCGGCCAGCATTCGCGAAAATGTTAAAAGTAAAAAATTAAAAGATGAAAAACTGAGGTGTTGCAATAAGCACCAATGACTATAATAAAATAAAAAATGTGCAGCGAGCTAATAAGTAAAGGCAACACTTTTCACAAGGGAGAACGCAAAAATTGAACAAGAAGGCGAAATCAGAGCGGAGCAGCGAGCAGAGATGTTGACAGCACGGAGTGTCACACGAGAAGTTTTATGCTGTTTACAGTAACACTTGTTTGTGAACAATAGTCTTTTATTTCTCATCAGTGCAGAAGGTATGTTCAATGCATGGAGTAATCGCGCAAACTGATTTCTACCCAATTGTTTTCAGTTTTTCATCAAGTGTTTTTATCAAATCAGTGATAGAGGAGACCGGGGCTGTCTGTCTACGGGGGTTACGTGTACAATATTGTAATCTTTGATATTAAGAGACAGATGTCTCTACCGAATAGTTGAATGTGGGGAATTCTTAATGCCTCACTAGCGCAGCGAGCGTAGTAAGCTTAAAGATTGTGTGTAAAGATGTGTGTTGGTAACGAGTTGCCTAGCAGCGTAAAAAAATAATAAAAAAATAAATATTATATTAACAGATCAATAGAGGTATTCATCCTGTACGGTCATATAAAATTGTGCTCGTGAAATAAATATTATATTTACAGTTACAAATTAAGTCTCGATTATAATTTTCTTTATCACATCACACGACAAGCGTGGGCTTGTCAAAAGAACTCTGACTTATCCATTGAGTTACATATTTCCACATTGGTGACCCCGACGTGATTGTGATACGAAAGGCCATCGTGATACAAAAGGCCGACGAGATCTAAAGGCCGATGTGATCGAGAGGAAGAAGCGATTAACTGGTAACTGTCATTCGAGCAACATCGAGACGAACTTGGTTTCGAACCGAGCAGAAGTGCACATTGACATCGTAGCCGATAAGGAAGCTCGTCGCCGACGGAGTAGCCGACAAGGAGGCCCATCGCCGACGTCGTAAGCAGCAGCAGGCTCATCGTCGATATTGTGACCTGTCGCAAGGCCCCATCGTTAAGGCCGGGGCCAGTGGAAAATTCTCGCCGTTGGAAGCACCACAGAGACATATCCAACGACAGGCGCTCAGCGTTCCGCCGACGTGGGAACTGCACGAATCAGCCCAGGAGCCGGCGTTCAGGACGTCATCGCCGTCGCCGCCATTGTGATCTGTCAAGGACGACCTCGCCGCCATTGTGACCTGTGAAGGACGACCTCGCCGCCATTGTGACCTGTGAAGGACGACTTCGCCGCATAGCAGTTGGGCAAGTTGTGTATGCAGCGCGTTAGTTTTTAAGCGTGCGTAATCCGGTAAACAGGAAAGTAGATCCTCCGCGCTTTTCTTCACGAAGTCAATTATACGAACGTCAATTAACAATTTCTCTATTATTGACAAATTAGCATTGAGCGATCGAAATTTTTATAGCGCGCGCGTAAGCGATTAATATTTAAGGTCGTTAGGAAGTACTGATTGTTCGCGAGCTTCGTCACGTATAGTCATGGCTCCTCCCACCAATGAGGAATTGCAGGAGCAAGTGATGCAACTGCAAGCGATGCTTCAGCAGGTGCAGGGCAAGGTGGCAAGCAGGGGTCGCGCGCGTGGATTCATATAGGGTTCCGAAAATTCCGCCGTTCTTAATTAAAGATCCGGTGATATGGTTCATTCAAGTCGAGGCCACTTTCGAGGCCGCTCGAATCACAGAGCAAAAGACTAAGGCGCATCACGTGATTATGTCTCTGGACGCAGAAGCTATCGCGTGCTGCAGAGATCTCATCGCGGAACCCGATATTAATGAACCATACACCAAATTAAAACAGCGTATCATTGAAAATTTTTCAGCGTCAGCAGAAAGTCAACTGCGACAATTAATAAAAGGCCAAGTGCTTACGTCAGGGAAACCGTCGCAGATTCTCAGTCGACTTCGTAACTTAAACTCTGACAAATGATGTGACGACGCCGTAATAAAAACTGTGTTCTTTGAACATTTATCACCGCACATTAGAAGCATTCTTGCGACTACCGAAAGTACGGATCTGGATAAATTAGCCAAAATGACGGATAAAATAGTTGAGACCGTGGGTGATTCTGCGCAGTGTGCCGCCGTATCGTCGTCAGAGTCTAAACCGTCCGACTTAGAAGCTAGGATCGACGGTCTGGCCGCTGATATTGCTACCCTCGCTGCTGAGGTCAAGCGATACAGCAGATCTCAGACGAGAGATAAGGCATAAAAATCGTAAGCGTTCCAAAAGCAGAAACTCTCGTGTCTGCTGGCCGCATCGTACTTTTGGGAAACAAGCGCGAGTCTGTAAGGGAACTGAAAAATTCCCGTGCCCTTGGCCAAAGCCCAAGATTTTAACGGACGAAAAGGCGGGGGAATAGAATCGTCTGCCACCGAGCAGACAGGTATGGCGTCGATTCTTCTGTCCGTCTCCACATCCGCGATCGAGTCACCGGAGAGTTATTCCTTGTAGATACGGGGGCGGAAATTTCGCTGCTTCCCAGCACTTACGCGAAGAACAAAACTCCGACCAATTTCAAACTTTACGCGGCAAACAATACGTGTATAGATACATATGGGGAGTCGTTCCGAACGCTACATTTAGGGATACGCCCGATCACATGGAATTTCTACGTAGCATCAGTTCCGTACCCGATTATTGGGACCTGATTGCACATTATGGTCTCCTTCCGGACCTTAAAGGTCGTAGACTCATCGATTCACAAAATAATGTGTACGTGTCGGGCATTGTTAAATCGGTACCACAGCTTGCCATTAGCACAGTCAAACCCAGTACGAAATTCGCGAGTATCTTATCTGAATTTCCGGAGGTCACCGGTTTAGAACAGGTAACTCCGAATTGCAGTAGCGATGTTCGTCATCATATCATTACCACGGGCCCGCCGGTTGCTGAGCGCCCCAGGCGGTTAAGTCCGGAAAAATTAAAGGCGGCAAAGGCTGAATTTCAACGGCTAGTCAAAGCCGGTATTTGCCGTCCGTCCAGTAGTCCATGGGCAAGTCCCATTCACATGGTACCGAAAAAAGACGGATCATGGAGGATCTGCGGCGATTACCGTCGTCTTAACGCAATTACCGTGCCGGATAAATTTCCCGTACCGCATTTGCACGATTGCTCCTCCAATTTGCGTGGGAAAGTTATTTTTTCTAAGCTAGATCTGTATCAGGCATACAATCAAATTCCAGTGGCGCCGGAAGATATTCCGAAAACGGCTGTCATTACGCCTTTCGGGTTGTTCGAATATAAATTCATGACATTCGGTCTTAGAAACGCGAGTCAAACATTTCAGCGTCAAATCTTCCGCGCTCTAGGCGCTCTGGAATTTGTGTTTGCATTCATCGACGACATACTCATAGCGTCGACGTCTCTTGAAGAGCACGAAGCTCATTTACGCATAGTGTTACAGCGATTAAAAAAATTTTATTTACGACTCAATGTAAATAAATGCGAGTTCGGCAAGCAGGAATTAAAATTCCTCGGATTTACGATTAACAGCGAAGGGTGTAAACCAACATATAAAAATTCAGGTCGATAAAATTCAGGTTATTCGCGAATTTCCAAGGCCTAACACTATAGTCGAATTGCGTCGTTTTCTTGGACTTGTCAATTTCTATCGTAAATTACTACATAATGCAGCTATCGTTCAGACACCATTGAATGAGTACCTTCGCGATTCACGCAAAAATAACAAACGGCCAATCATATGGACGCCGGTGGCTGAAGAAGCGTTCAATGAGTGCAAGGAGAGTCTGGCCAACGCGACTATACTCTCTCACCCCTCCGACGCAGCCGAGACGCGCCTCGTTTGTGACGGGTCAGATTTCTCCATCGGGGCCGCCCTCGAACAACGTTTAGACGATTTGTGGAAACCGCTCGCATTCTTTTCGCGCAAATTAAATTCGGCACAACAGAACTACAGCGCGTACGATCGGGAGCTTACGGCGATTGTCAAGGCAATCAAATATTTTCGATATTTCCTCGAGGGGCGAAATTTCAAAATTGTGACCGATCACAAGCCTCTCATCTACGCGTTTATGCAACGTTCCGAAAAAGCATCACCTCGGCAACAGAGGCAACTTTCGTTCATCTCGCAGTTCACTACGCGTATCGAATACCTATCGGGTAAAGATAATATTGTGGCGGATTCCCTTTCCCGCATCGAAGCCATTCGTTTATCTGTCGAGATCGAACTTAATGAGCTTGCACAGAAACAAGAACAAGACGAGGAACTACGATCTATTCGCGAATCTCCTGATTTTCCGCTTTCTATGAAGCGAATTCAATGGGGGCCGACGCATACTACACTGTACTGCGAAATGACTAGCGAGGCAATCCGTCCCTATATACCGGCATCTTTACGAGATCGCGTTTTTCATTTATTCCATGACGCGGCTCATCCGGGCCCTAAAGTCACGGATCGGGTAATTCGTCAACGATATGTGTGGCCCAACATGCATCGCGATATTACAAAATGGTGTAAGAATTGTCTTGACTGTCAGCAGTCAAAAATATCCAGACACGTTCGATTACATCCTGAAAAATTTGTCGCACCCGACGGGCGTTTCGAGCACGTTCATATGGATTTAATAGGTCCCTTGCCTAAGTCGGACGGGTACAGATATTGTGTGACGATGATTGATAGATTTTCGCGTTGGCCAGTAGCAATACCTGTGAAAGATATTGAAGCCATTACAGTGGCACGCGCGTTTTATGACAACTGGGTAGTAAATTTTGGAGCACCCAAAACAATAACTACTGATCAAGGTACTCAGTTTGAAGCGCAACTGTTTACGGCACTTCTTCAGCTGATCGGCTGTCAACGAATTCGTACCACGGCGTATCATCCCGCTTCGAATGGTATGATTGAGCGGTGGCATAGAAGCTTAAAAGCTGCTATTATGTGTCATGCCAATGAAGGTTAGTCACAAGTACTTTTGACCGTATTATTAGGTCTGCGTACTCATGTCCGCCTTGACACCGGCGCATCGCCTGCGGAATTTGTCTATGGAACGACACTACGCGTCCCCGGAGAATTTATACTGTCGGACTTCACTCCTAGTCCACAAATTTTCATAGAGGAATTCCGCGAGCATATGCGCAAAGTTAAGCCAATCTCAATAGAGCATAAGCACAAGAAACGCGCATTCGTATTTAAAAATTTATATTCTTGTTCCCATGTTTTTCTACGGGTGGGCGGTATCAAGAGAGCATTAGAGCGTCCTTACACCGGCCCTCACAAGATTATAAATCGTGTTTCGGATAGAGTTTTCGATATTGAAGTTAATGGTGCACAGCGCAGTGTATCAGTCGAGAATTTGAAGCCAGCGTATGGCATACGCGATGATTTGTGTAGTGCGATTCTAGAAACAGGGCAAACAGCTAATTCGTCTAGCAACGAGCGACCAACTTTGAGAACGTATGCGCGCCCGAAGAGGAAGGTGACTTTCGCCTTATAATTGTAATAGATCTTCCAAAAATGTAATTAATTTTTGTCAAATACTTTTAAGATATTCTATATGACACATTGTATATATTTTATAAGGTAGACCTAAGTGCCGGATTCGTTGTCACTCGGGGGGGAATATGTGGGGAATTCTTAATGCCTCACTAGCGCAGCGAGCGTAGTAAGCTTAAAGATTGTGTTGATAACGAGTTGCCTAGCAGCGTAAAAAAATAATAAAAAAAGAAATATTATATTAACAGATCAATAGAGGTGTTCGTCCTGTACGGTCATATAAAATTGTGCTCGTGAAATAAATATTATATTTACAGTTACAAATTAAGTCTCGATTATAATTTTCTTTATCACATCACACGACAAGCGTGGGCTTGTCAAAAGAACTCTGACTTATCCATTGAGTCACATATTCCCACATGAAGAAGCTTGAATGTAGGGGATTCCCGAAGCTTTTGTTTTCTTGCAATATATTTTACAGACATCATACATGTTAATGGAAAAGCGATAACTATTATTGAAATTTTTCGACTACCAAAAAATGTATTTATGCAACAATAATTTAATTCAAATTAAATAATTTATAATATTACTAATTAGTGTACAGTTATGAGATATGTGAGAAACATCGAATCTTATTTTTGCATAATCTAAAATTGCCAACATGTTAAATATTGAGAAATGTGGGTTATCGGTTCAATTTTTTGGGAAGTTATCTATATCCTATTTTGATAAGATAATATATCTGCACACTTTAATGACTATTTATCATTGTTTTTGTCAACAAGATTGTTTTTTATAAATGGTGCGTAATTATAAACGGAAAGAGCCTAAGGTAGACATATCTAATCGAATCACATGCAGAATTGACATCTCTTTCTGATCAGTGGCAAATCGGATCAGCACTACCAATAATTACGTTAATAACTAAGTTTGTAATCTTCCAATAGTAAAGAACCTGTTGATCTAGCTCTCTTCCAAAAGCACCGCCAAGCAAAAATATTTTAAAAATATCTTTCGTAATAATGAGCGCTGTATTAACATCATCACCCTTCAAAAACGCTGTTGAGGAATAAAACAAAGGCTTTACATTTAAAAAATGGATTGAAAAATTGAGGAAATAAAAAAACTCAATAAATTGATTTTGCAACAAGCTCAAAATCAGTTAGGCACCATCGCGCCTATAAAGAAGAATTAGCTCTATGTAGAAAGCTTGTCAAAAAAGTTACACAAAACATTTATTAATCCTTTAATTCCAACTAGGAAAATTTTTTAATATTATACGTTAATAATAAACATTTCAAATATAAAAATTAATGTAAATGATGCGTTTATCATTATGTGGATAGATAGTCCTTTCATGTAGTCAGATAACCCCGCATACGAGGCTATCTGTCTACGCTTGATTCGCCCATTTAAAAAATTCTCCTCTTAATAATGTTAAAAAATAAACAATTCTAATCAAGTTTCCTTTTTGTGAAAAGTTTCAAAGTTTTTGCAAAAATTTTAATATTTAGTATATGTAATATATGTATTAGTAAAATATGTATTAGTTTTTCCAAATATATGTATTAGTTTTTTAGCAAATTTGAAAAAAGTATTAACTGTAGACATAAAAATACAAAAACAAGGCTTAAATAGACAAAACGATACAGAATCTTTGCCTGAATCCTATCTACCTATTATTATTCAATCTCTCTCTCTCCTTCTTAATTCCTTCTTGTTTTTATTATTCTTTCTACATTTTCATTTACATTCCCCTCTTATTTTCCTCCTCCCATCACTTCCAACTATCTTTTCCTTCCTTCTCTGAATGTCAATTTTGTAATTCCATTATGTCTCAGAACACCGAGAAGACATGATATTATTTTATTTCTTTTCACATTGTCTCTATTTTTAACGTACGTGTATAAATACTATTTGTACCCGAAACTCTTTTTAATTTTTGACTTAAGGTATGTTATATTAAAGATATTATGCATATTATTTTTAACTGTTACTATATTATAAAGTTCAATTAATATATAGATATATTTTTGGCAATCTTAATCTTCATTAATTTTGTTATATATCATCTCATATATTACATTGGTTTGTATGTTAGTCTTCAATGGTTTATCTGGTTTTTTTTCTATTGTTATCTAGCGTTATAATTTAGTTATATTATAATTTATATTCAATCATATTATTTCAATTTTGCGTTATAATTTCATTTATATTATAATTTTTCTTTTACAGGATCAGACTCATATTTGCGTTCTCCATTCACTTTTAATCAAATCAATAACTTTCAATCAATGACTGACTGCAAGTAGCTATTATTATGTGTACGTTCTTTTTCCATTATATATTATAATTGTTAACATTATGATATTCGTTTTCATGTTATCAGCATCTGTTTTAGAGAGCGAAATAGATAATTTATTATGTTTTTGTTTTTTTCGACTGTAACGATTATGTATGTTTTTAACATTGAAAATGATCCGATCGCGATCGAAACGTCTGCTAGCTTTCTATATTAAATTTTTAACTTAAAATATTTCTGTTTTTTTTATTGTTTTTTTTTTACATTCTATATTATCATGTTTTATTTTATACAATATAATAATTTTTGGCTCGTAGCCCTCTTTCTTTGTTTTATTAACTGTAGAGACATAGTTCCAGTCTCCCTTATTTGAATCTTTCATGACGTTATTATCTACAATCACGATTCCATATTCGTTCCAACCAATTCTATCAGGCACTGCTTTTCGAAACAAATGTTTCATCCGTAAGTGTGCATGCCTATGATAAGATTTCGGTACGCTTTCCACTATTTCTTCAATGCTTTTCATCGCATGATCTCGCTCGAAATTTCGAAATTTTTCATAATAATATTGGCATTATTGATGGAATGTGGTAGCGGTATATCTTTGCGTGAGATCGTGAAAAACGTCATCGTTCGTCATCGTCTCGTTATCAGTGAAAGTATCTCTTGTGGCATTGTCTTTTGCATTCTCATTTTCATTGCGTGCATCTTTCTGCCTTCGCCTTTCTTGGATAAATCACAAGTAACGCCATAATACCTCTCTGTACATTTTCTCACTTTCGTCGCGCGGTCAGAATACGACTCATCTTCGCATTGAGTCGAGTTAGATGAGTTCCGGGAATTTGCGTTGTATTATTAGTGCTCGCTGTGTTATTTGAATTTTGCGGTACTGCGATTTCTTTTGACTCTTCGTCAGCTAATAATGTCGGATTTTGATGTAGCTCAAATTGCATTCTCTCGAGATTTTCCGTCGAAATTAAAATTATTTTTTTGGCCCTTTCCATAATGTTTTATTCCTACTATTTTGTTCCTTAGATAATTAATGATAATAAGATTGATAATATAGGTCCAATAATATAAGGTAAAAATCCGCCTGGCTACACCAACAACTTTCTTTTATCCTTCCAATTACCACGTTTTACAACGATGCGAACGAGAGGAAGTGTGAGAGCATGAATAAATATAGGGCCGCAATAAGTTGGAAGAAAAGAATTGCACCTTATAGAGAACTTCCACTCCTGAGTGGAAGAGAGAGGATAACATAGTGGGCTCTATCTCCCTTCCGCGATCCCCTCGCCCAGTGACGTCGACCCTCTCGTCCTTGGTCCCTTCGACTAGTGACGTCAGACCTCCTTTCTCGAACACCACATCTAGCAACGTACTTCTCCCCCTCAGACCCTCACACACGCGCACGCGCGCGCGCACACACACGCGCACACACACACACACACGCGCACGCACGCACGCACGCACGCACGCACGCACGCACGCACGCACGCACGCACGCACGCACGCACGCACGCACGCACACACACACACACACCGCGTATAAATATATGCACTAACACGAATTGATCCTGCCTAGTATACCTACTCCCTTTTTAAAGCAATCAGCGTCCCACGACTGGAATTATCCGCTGCAGTGCTTCTCGCTCACTTGATGCATTTCGAACGCTCAGCGCTCCAACTTCCGAATGCTGAACGGACTCCATCATTACACTTGCCTGGCTGAGTCAGTCACCTTCCCGATGGAAAAACTTTTGTTGCCAATCGCGTTTCGGCTGTGCAATCACTCCTTGGAGTTTCTTGGCGTCATGTTCCAGTGCACACTAATCCCGCGGACTGCGCGTCTCGCGATTTCGCTCCCGATCTTTTCGAGATCCATGCTTTATGGTCAGGCTTTCCATGATTGCATCATCTTCCCGAGTCCTGGCCGAACTCGTGTCCTTCCATACCCTCCGATATTCCTCTCGAACGCTTAGAGCCTCTGGTATATGCACGCTACCTCAACGTGAGATCTTGCGTGGCGTTATTCTTCGTGGCGAAAACTGCTACGAACTACTGTTTATCTGTACTATTTTCTAAATCGACACTTTAAAAATCCGCAAGCGAATACTACGACTTTGCTCCCCGAAGAAATTCAGAACGCCAAACGCTACTGGCTCAAAACTATGGTTCCTAATGAGATCGCGGCTCTAAAACATAAGCGCCTGGTATTGAAGAACAGTCCGCTCTTTATTCTCAATCCTTACATGGACAAGGATGGACTTATTCGTATTCGCTGAAGACTC
The DNA here is from genome assembly GCF_024713525.1 of Acromyrmex echinatior. NCBI lineage: Eukaryota > Metazoa > Arthropoda > Insecta > Hymenoptera > Formicidae > Acromyrmex > Acromyrmex echinatior. Next base: position 3,901,958 of record NC_141865.1, on the reverse strand, counting down.
CGGCGAGCTTGCCTCTCAAGAGCGAGGAATCCTATTGTTTTACGCGCGCACCCGCTGTTGGTCATGCATAAACTTGCCGCTGTACCCGTCGAACTCATGGGCGACCTCCCGGCTGCGAGAGTCAATCAAACCGTTCGCGTCTTTGTCCATACCGGCATTGATTACATAGATCCGATCGCTGTCCGAACGACTCTCGGTCGAGGGCATAAATCACAAAAGACCTATTGCTTTATTCATATGTCTCAGGACCAAAGCTCTACACTTAGAACTCGTCAGCGATTATACCTCTTTTACCTTTATCGCAGCATATCAACGATTTGTTTCTCATCGAAGACTACCGACGTCCATATATTCCGATAACGGAACCACGTTTCACGGCGCCGATTGCGAATTGTCCAATGCAAAGGAAATTCGCGATCCTAACTTCCGAAACCGACTCGCAGACGAAACTGCGTGGCACTTCTCCTGCGCCGCACTTCAACGACCTATAGGAGGCGTTAAAAGTGTCAAGCATTTAAAACAATGCATCGGCCTCCACATGTTAACTTTTGAAAAGATGTCCACGCTTCTCTGTCGAATTGAGGCGTGCCTTAATTCGACAGCTTCTTCTCGATCGCTTCCGTTTCCGATAATCTTGACCATTATCACGCTCTAACCCCCGATCATTTTTTAGTCGAAACCTCTCTTATCGTTCCCGCCGAACCAAGCATGCTTGATTTAAATGAAAATAGATTTTCGCATTGGCAAATAGTTCAATAAATAACGAAGGTTTGTTTTTTTTTTTGGAGGTCTGATGATTACTTGCATACTCTTCAACAACGCTCAAAATGAGGTGTTGTCCAGCGACTGACCAAAGTCGTCCAAACCATTCTTGTGCGTAACCCTCTGGCTCCACCAAACCAATGGGAACTTGATCAGATTACAGCGTGTCATCCCGGTGATAACGATTTAACTCTCGTCGTAACTATCAAAACAGGTCGTTCCGAGTACAGGTGACCAATTGTAAAACTTTGTTTTCTACCCGTCATGATTAATACCAAAGAATAAAGTTCCGGCGGGCGGAATTTTCGTTGAACGTACCTGATGTTACCGATGATATCGTGAACCATAAGCTACGATTGTATTGCGTTCCGATCTTTATATTCTGTTTCAAATCGTTTTCATTATTGTATCTTACGTGCTTTGATGTGAATTTCGAATACCTGCATTCGAGGCGGGCGGTATGTTCCGGAATGATCGTTAATTTGAATATCTTCTCGGCGATAGTAAGCAAACAGTTTATAAACACCGAGCCGTCACCGTTCAAAACATGCGGATATCTTATTCCTGCTCTAATCATGCTATCTATTTCAGATGGCACGCGACCCCCCTTGCGCGACACCCGAAAAGTTGACGATCGCGCACACGTTCCGCGTGAGAACGTTCAGTTCCCTTCCCGATTCCGGATCATCTATCGATATTCATTCGTAACGCTTCTTAATCCGAACCTGAAGAACGAATCACATCGAAGCTCCATCACCGCTATACTTTTGTCATTTAACGTTCTCGGTATACGCGTACACGTTAAATACTTGAATTTCTGGCGAAATTTGTCGGTCTCGTTGCTGCTCGCAATACACTTTCTTTCGAACGGCTGTGAGAAATTACTCGACATCGTACCAAGTGCGAATTACCTGTGCACGCATCTAATCGAACGCATTACGGATTACGAACATCGCTTATCGCTCGCTTCGAACCAATCCTAATTCAACTCCACAATAAATTCTGAATTGTTACAACAAAGAAAGTCGTCATTATTACATGCCACCTTGGCGAGCGAGCCTTCCATACAAGGTAATACCAGCGTCACAAACATACAAATAAGCTCCAATAGGTTTATCTCCGTTTATGCAAACTGGACACTGATTTGTTATATTTGATGAAGGCCTGGATTGTAACTATTTAAAAATTAAAAAAAAATTAATCAAAAACTTTTAACTTAACTTAGTTAATTTTAACTTTATTAATTTTTAACTTAATTAATTTAGTTTACTTTTAAACTTTAACTTATTAAGTTTTTTTAATTACATTTTTTTATGATAATGCCAATATTTTTTTCTATAAAATATTAAACATTACAGAATTAATTTATTATAGAAAACTCAATGATTTAGGGATTAAAGACTCTATATGTATAATAAGTCACATTATAATAACTAGTTTTGATTGACTCGTTACATTTTGTCAATTCCCTCTTATATTTGAATCACACTAAGTTTAAGTGTCATAAATAATATATTTTAGCAATATAAATATGAAATAAACCTAAGATGAAGAATTATTTTAAAACAGTGTTACATACTCATTTTCTAAATTTTTACATATATTTTTTTTATAACTTACATATAAATAAAAAAATTGAATTTATCTAATAATCTATATATAATCTATATATAATCTATATATCTAATCTATCTATATATCTAATAATCTATCTAATCTATCTAATCTATATATCTAATAATCTATATTGTAATGGTTATTTAAAGTAATGTCATTTTAAAACAAATTAAGACATTTTGATCTCAAAAATAATATTTTTTTAAATTAACTTTTTTTTTAAACTTAAATTAAATTCAACCTTAACTTTTATTAAATTATTTTTTTATTCCTTCAACTTTTAACTTAATTTTATTAATTTTATAAGCAATTAATTTTAATTTAATTTAGTTTTAAAAAAACATTAATTTATCCAATCCTGGCTTGATGTATGATGTATTATCATTTGATGATTTGATTGTATCATTACTTATTTCGAGATTTGGTTCTTCCGCTTTATCCTCTTCTTTTTCTTTCATTTTATCTTTTTGTGATGAATGCTTGGATTGTGCAAATTTTTTTAATACGTCCGCTCAAAAAATTTACATGTTTTAAAATAAATTCATCAGCTCTCACTGAAGTTTCTTCATTTTTAAGAAGAACATTTTTTATTATATTAAAATTTACTTCTACAGATTCTATTATTTGCTGACACTCGTCCATATCCGAATTTGTCACGACATATACATGACCACATAGGTAAATATTTAATGTCTTTCATTATTCTATCAGCAAATTTCGGCAAACAATGTGCGTTTTCACGATCTCCTTCAACAATATTAATTACTTTCATAATATTCTTTTCAATTGTTTTAGCCCATTCTGTCCACTTGTTTGCATCATTATCTTCATGCTCTTCATCATTCATATCTTCTTCAGTTTCCGCATTTTCGAATAAACTTTCTTCCAATGCTGTAGACATGAAAGATTTAGTTTTTATTTTCTGTTCTTCACAAATTGCCAAAGTGTCGTCTTGTATTATTCTTTCAGTTTCACAATGTGCAATTATCAAAATCGATTTTAATATAACTTTTGCCATCTCCTCATTACGACATAAAATTAGTTGCCCCAATAATAAATAAAATTGTTTAATACGAATCCACATCTTTGAAAAAGGTTGCATATTTTTTAATAAAATATGATACGGACATAGCAGTCTGGTACATAATTATCTTTACAGGCATCAATATAATTATCAATTATCAAATGTCCAGAAAAATTATAGACTGCTGCTATAAAAAGAGTTTTAGAAAAGTCGCAAACAACTTCTCGAGGGTGCACCTCACCGACTCAGTCAATCAAAATTGTATGGAATTTGTATTATGGCTTTCTGTAATCATTTGGGCTACTGGGAAAAGTCCACTTTGATCGCAATTTATCACACAATTATAAAAAAATATATGCTTAGAATTTGAATTATCTGGTTTCCGAATTTTTTTTACTATGCATCAATGTCTACACAAACTACTGGTTCTAAAGCTGCGTAACATCGATAAACATTCAGTTGATAATTTCTTCAGTAATGTATATAAAACAGGTCTAATCCAATACTATGTATAATTCCTGCTAATTTATTAAACTTTATGTAAAGCTTTTATAGGATCTTCGTGAATATATTTTTTCTTTAATATTTCATGTTTTGCTGTGCATAATACTTCAGCACTATATAAATGTGAAGATTCTATATAACATCATTATGATGCATGTATTTTTCTGCCATTTCCATTCTATATGCTGTTGCAGATTTTTCGCGCAAATTTTCCATGATTGTTTTTCGTATTGGTTTACGAAGAAATAATTTATCGCAGCATTCATTACCTTCCGTAAACGTGCAAAATATTTTTGTGCTTGTATCATTTTCATCCAAATTATTGATTTTGCATTTAATGACTGAACCACGTTGACAACTTCTGTTAGCGTATCCTAATTGCCTATCATGAGTTAACTTGTGATTTTTAAAGTTAAAACCACATGAAAATTTAATGGCTTTCCAAATCTTCTGGCACAACATATGCTGCCACATCCCAAGTTACAAAACTGTATGTTGTCTTATAATTCTCTTACTTTACGTTTATCCATTTTACGGTATTTCTAAATTATCATCTCAAAAATCACTTTTTGGTATATTTATAGTAAAAATGATTTCTGATTTACTTGTCTGTACCATGTATTGATTCGATTCATCTTGTGACGACATACTCATAGATGCGTTGAATCATTTGTTTGAATCATTTTTCGAGGTGTTTTGGAATTATTTTTCGAGATGTTTTGTTCGCTTCTTATGGAATTACTACCATTCCGCTCATCAGAAGAAGAACAATTCATTAATTGATCTCGAATATTATATTTGTTACATACTCGTACAACAAATGCATAAATAGTCATCGGTGACATAAGATCATTAATTTTTTTCGATAACCATATTTCATCACATTTTAATATTACTTTCTCATTATTTAAAATAATTTCACTTTTATTATAATTTATTAAAAGCTTGATTACTTTGCTTTTATCTATTTTATTAGGTCTCCCGCGAATAGGCATAATTATTGAATAATTATTACGTTATCCACAATAATATAAACAGCAAATATTACGATAAGTACTCTTACGCTTGCGATTCAGTACTGACTGATCAGAATAAGAAAAATCTGTCAGGAAAGAGAACAGAGTAAGACATACATAAAACAAATGAAGTTACACTACAGCAGGAAGTTCGAATCGTGTTACTTTAATCTTCCGTCCAGCGGTGAACGTTTGATAGTTTTTTTTGTGATCTATTTCCGCGATCGGTATCTTATAGATCTACGAAGATAAGTCAATAAGTTTTTAAAAAAACATAATAAAACATATTTTTTTGATCGATTCATTTTTATTTCTCAATATAGTCTCCTTTCATTTCGATATACTTGATCCAACTTTTTTGATTCTCCAACTTTTTCAAGCCGTCCGAATAATATGATTTGTCCAATCCTTCAAAATAAACCTCTGTTTCAGCGATGAACTGCTCTCTAATGGTAAATCTCTTTCCTCCAAACCATTTCTTCAGGTTTGGAAATAGGAAATAGATGCAGGAAGCTAAATCTGGCGAATATGTTGGATAAGGAAGCAATTCATGGCGGAATTCATTGAATTTAGCCATCGGTGCTAGACATGTGTGAACCCGTGTTTGTTTTGATGGAAAAACACTTTCTTTTTCGCCAAATGGGGACGTTTTTTCTTTAAAATGTTGTTGAAATAGTCCAATAAGGCTGCATAGTAATCGCCATTGCTTCGACGGTAGGTAATCGATATGAATTATACCGCGTGCATCCCAAAAAACTGTGGCCATCACCTTTCCGGCCGACTTCATAGTCTTCGTCTTCTTCGGAGCTGGTTCACTCGGTGAAGTCCATTGTTTTGACTGTTCCTTCGTCTCGAGTGTGAGGTAATGGATCTATGTTTCGTCCACAGTAATGAATCGACGCAGAAATTCATCTGGATTACGTTGAAACAGCTCCAAACATTGTTTTAAAATTGTCACACGGGCCACAGTGAGCAAATGCAACACCCCATCTTGCTGATAGCTTTTTCATACCTAATTTTCATAACCTAATGTTCGTGAAAAATTGAAATCACTGTGCCATGTAATATGTCTGTGGCCTCAACAAGCTCGCGCGCTCGTCGATCAGTCAAAACAATCGTGGACTTTATCGATTATGATTTCTGGCGTAACAGCCTCAATTGAACGTCCCGAACAAGGTGCATCACATGTGGATGTACGTTTAAATTCATTTACTCAATTGTATACAATCGCAAACACTGGTGCAAATGTGAACATTATCCAATTCGGCTTTGATTTCTTTCGGCGTTAAGCCTTTCATGTAGATGTTGCACAAAACTCGTTTTTTTTCATTTTGCAAAAAATACAAAGGTTGTTCGCTTTAATCGTCTACAGAAATGAAACCATGCGATGAATTCCGCTTAAAATTTGCCAGTAATCAGCTGAAAGATGCTACTTGTCAAAAAATAATGTGACATGACACTGCGAGTGCCCTCTGACAGATTTTCTAAGAATTTATTGACTTGCCCTCGTATTATACATATTATACATATTATACATATTATACATAATTATACATAATTATATAAATATTAAACATATTATACAATACAAATGTGTTTTATTTAAATCGGTAATGCCTCCATGGCAGCGTGTCGGTGGCACAATATATCACTTATCGCCATACGAACTTAGAGCGATTTTTGTTTCTGATATCGTACACATTATGCAATTTGGATGTAATGCACGATTACCTGCGCGTTATTTCGATTGTGTCATTCAAGCACCGCGTGTAATCTTCGAACGTTATAAACTTCACTATAACGTTGCTCTTGACATCCTTTGAATCCTTTTTTCCTTCTACACGCAAGACATACATTTTCGCTTTAAGCCCTACGAATTCGGTCATGATGGTACCGTTGTTTTCGTCTTTCATAAAGCCAGGAACTTTTTTATTTGCGAGCGGAATACGCGTTGTCGCTCGAGTAATCGCTCGTATCAAATCTACTTATATCACGTTTCATGATCGTAAACATCATTACATTTTACGTGATATATGAGTATCAATGCTATCAGTGTCGGTATTCATAATTTTTCATTTTTCACGAAATAGCGGTGCCATGTACTCGTGGTGAAATTCATATAAACACGTCTTGGATATGCACATAGCCACGTATATCGGTTTGTGTATTCGAACTTCACTTCAAGTTCTATCGCGATCAGATTCTTTGAAAAGACGCTACGGCTGTGGAAGTTTGGTTTCACGATCATTGCCTCAGCACCGAATCTGCTTTCCCATTTTGTTAATAACTTTACGTCGACTCGATCGCGCACATTCTCCATGACTTTGCCAAATACCACGTTATTCATCAGTTTGTATAAACTTTTTCAAAATCATTTTTGACAAAGTTCTAAATTTTGTGTTTAGTTCTACATAATCGCGAAGCCATGGAGATTGCACGAATTGCAGTTTCGATGAATCTTTGTGATACGAAGACTGTGACGAGTACTGCTGCAGGTTGTGGTAATGTATGACGTAATCACAGTATACAGTAGCGCAACTCTCTACCGGTATTTTTGATGTTAGTGTCAAAATCGTAGCGCGCATGCGCAAATTGAGACATTGTGACTACGTCGTGGCTGCCCAATGTGGCGCCGAGCGTGTCTGGACGCCGGCGATGACTAATTAATGGTGAAGGACAATTGGCGGGAAATAATTAAGTTTACGAATAAATGTTACTCGTTGATTCTGACTCATATGCCATAAAGCGGTTTAATACAAACTTGAATGATTGTTTAGAAAGTATAGATAGTATAGAAAGTATAAATTACAAAAGTAGAGACGTGATTGCGTAAAAATGGCTCGGATATCGGTATCGCATTGCTAGGTTAGAATACGAGACTAAGAAAATCTACACTATGAGTATTTATCTGACAATGCTAATTAAATGACATGAGCAATAATCGATGTCGATCTCGCAGTGAACAAAAGGTAATTCTTAATCTTACCGAGCCCTAACTTATTATCTATCGCAGAGGACTCTTACACGAGGACCGCACGCAGAACGCCATGACACTAGAGAGAGGGAAAGAAAGAAAAACCGGGAAGAAGAATCAACTCGAGCCTCGCGACTAATGCTCGCAACGCAACAGTATTCCTCTCCCTCTCTCAGTATAAATGTTAAGGAAAGAAATACTGATTAAATTATCGCTAGAACGAAAATAACAGAAAATAAAATTAAACGAAACAAACAGAAACTTATGCTTGTTGATCGCTTAATGTATAATAATATTGCATGAATTAATCCTTGAATCTAACAGTCTTTCGCTTGGTTGTTGGACCAAGATATGTCTTGGTTCACATTGCACTGGAATGTTAATTGAAAACGGGGACGCAGTAGTTTCTGAGTCTTGAATTATTAAATAAGCGGGCTTAAGTCTATCGAGTGGCGTTGATACATTTGCCATCGACTTCTATAGCAAAGACTTTGTCCGAAATGCGCTCTAATACTTTATACGGTCCGGTGTTCCAGGTTGGTCCGAGAGAACGTATGTTGCCTTCTACTTTGAAGAAGACATGAGAGCAGTTATACAAATCTTTGGAAAAATAACTTAGGTCTAATGTGATGAGAGATTGGTCTAGGCCGTAACTTTTGCATAATTATGCGGAAATCCTCGACGAAAATTCGTGGGTCGCTCGGCATTTCTTCAGAAGAGAAAAACTCACCCGGTACTTTGAACGTAGTGTCGTAAACTAATTCCACTTCTACAGAAGTGCCTAGATCCTCTTTCAAACAAGTTCTCAGTTCGAGTAATACTACTGGCAGTGTATCCGTCCATTGAGTTTCACCATGGCACATTAATGCAGTTTTTAAAGAGCGATGCCATCGTTCGATGACGCCATTAAATTCTGAATGGTATGCAGTTGTCCAACAACGTTTAGAACCGACGAGTTTGGTTAATGTGTCGAACAGCTGCGCTTCGAATTGCGAGCCCTAATCAGTGATCAGGCATAGAGCTCCAAATTTGTACCTACCCAGTGAATGAAAAACATCTTCGCCATCGTGTTTGCTGTAAAATCTTGTAATGGAATAGCCAATGAGTAAATCGGTCAATCATTGTTAATAAATACCTGAAACCTTTGGATGAAGATAGAGAATCGACGATATCGATATGTACGTGCTCGAAATGAGTATCTGGTATTAGTATTTTGGTAGGAGAGGTATGGTTATGACGATGAATTTTAGATTGCTGGCATGCTAGACAAGTGCGGGCCCACTTTTTAATGTCTTTAGTCATGGAGGGCCACATAAATGTTTGCGCAATTTGCCGATGAGTTGCTCTGCCGCTTGGATGAGACATTTGATACACCATGTCAAAAACTCATCTTCGTAATGGTCCAAGAATGTAAGGTCTGATCTCTTCTTCTGAAGTGTCAGTAAATATTAGATGCTGTTTCTGATAAGATAAACTTTTTGAGCTTCAAAGACGTTGTAGATTGCTTCAGTTGTTGCAATTCGTCGTCCGAGGCTTGAGTTCCTGCAATCTCTTGCATATCGAGACTAGTTGATATCATGACAGTGTCGACGTGAGATAATGCATCTGCTACAATGTTTTCGGCGCCTGAAATGTGACGTACATCGGTTGTGAAACTCCGAAATGAAGAGTAGTTGACGGGTTTGTCTTGACGACATTTGATCAGATTTCCTCTTGAATGCGTACACGAGGGGTTTATGATCCGTGATAACGTGAAAGTTTCGTCTCTCTAACATATATCGAAAATGTTTGATAGCCATATAGATAGCTAATAATTCTCTATCATATACTTTGTTTGTGTAGGCGTGAGCTTCCTTGAAAAGAAGTGGTTGTAAAAATCCACTGTACTGTTGCAATACTGCACCGATTACTTTGTCTGAGGCATCTATTTGCAACGAAAGTGTTGCCTTGCTGTTTGGAAATGCGAGCGAGGTAGTTTGAGCGAGATTTTCCTTAACTCGTTGAAAGGATTGTCTGAGCTTAGGAGTCCATTCTATTTTCGCATTGTTGCGTTTACATTCGCAATCCCGAGATTGCATTTAGCAATGGTGCTTGCATGCTTGCGAGATTTTTGAGAAACCAATTATAGAAATTGAGCATTCCTAAGAAAAATGTCGAAGTCTGACTGTAGCTGGTTCCTGAAATTCAACGATAGCTTGGACTTTTTCGGGTAAAGGTTTGATGCCTTCAGCATTGATTGTATGTCCCAGGAAGCTGACGCTTTTCTGTCCGAACACGCATTTATTCGGATTGATTGCATGCTGTTGAAGTCTGTCGAACAATATTTTTAGATGTTCCTTATGCAGCGTTTCGTCATGCGAAGCGATTAAAATGTCATCGATATAAATAAAACAAAAGTCAAGTCCTACTGTTACCCAATCCATAAATCTTTGAAAAGTTTGTGCTGCGTTACGAAGTTCGAATGTCATATAAGGAAAAAGTCCGAACGGTGTAATGATTGCGGTTTTCGAAATATCCGATTCGCGGACTGGAATCTGTTGGTATGCACGCACTAGATCTATCGTAGAGAACACGGTTTTGTCATGCAGGAAATGTGTATCTTGCAAGAATGGAATTGAGTAACGATCTGGCAAAATTACCTCATTGAGTTTGCGGTATTCTCCACACGGACGTCAATCGCTATTTTTCTTCTGCACAAGAGGACTAGCCCAAGCTCTTGGAAGCCCTGGAGGCTCTGCATAAGCTTTGTTGCATCATATACTCAAACTCTTGTTTAGCTGCTTTGAGTTTTTCTGGACAGAGTCGTCTGACTTTGTTTGATACAGGAGGATTCGTTATTTTCGATTACATGTTCCACTCCGTGTGAGATTTGTTTATGCATGATCGACATTCTAGTTATTTCAGGAAACTTGCTTAGAATCTCTTTGTATAGGCAGTCATCGGCAAACGCTGTTAACCGAGGAATAGTTTTGTTGACGAGCTGAGCAGAGACGGTCAAGTTATCTGCCGCCGGGGATAGTTCAGTCTCTAGTTTTTCTGTTTCGCTGGCTTCCAGTTGCAGGATTGCGTATACTTGATAGCTTTTCCATCAAAACGTCGATGATACCAGCATGGCTTGCTCTCCGATTGTGACCTTGAACGGCTTCTACGACGAGAATTCCGCGAGGCTCGTGACTTGTCACGCGATAAACGAGTTTCCAATCTCTCCATTCGATCTAGAAGCGCGAACATTTGCGAATCTGCTGAATTGACTTTTGTCGATATGACTGCTGCGACAGCGTTAACGCCAGTGGATAGCACGTCCGTTATTCAGTCTGTTAGTTGCGATAGCTCTTCGTGCTTACTAACTGTTAATGTAGCTTGCATTTATAGTGGTAGGCGTTGCAGCCATAAAGATTTAAACATTTCTTTTGACACGCCATTTTGCGCAAGGTCTCCGACGGAGCAATTGCGACGAACGACGGTCATCTAAATCAACCTCATTTAACAACCTACGCAGTTTTTTTTACGCTATCCGCGAAGCTTTTAATTAACCTATCTTTGAGCGCGGCGTATCTATCCATCGCGGACGGATTAAGTACAATATTGCTAACTTCGGTCAAAGAATTGTCGTCAAGGCATTGTATCACATAATTGTATTTCATCTCATCTCTACAGTTATACCCGCGGTGAGGAATTGAGTTTCCATTTGTACGAACCATAGGTCTGGTTCTGGATTTCCAGAACGGCATGGATCTGATTCCGACTCGCGTAAGTGCTTCAACTATACGCGACACTTTCAACTATACGATGCACCGCTATCCTGATTACCCGAGGAAGGATCGCCTGAGCCACTAGCCATGTCTGTGGCTTGTTAGAACGCACGCATTAGGTTAAATGGAACGCTACGCAATCATGTCAGAGTCATCAATTTGTGGCTACGTTGTGGCTGCTGTGCCCAATGTGGCGCCAGCGATGACTAATTAACGGCGAAGGACAATTGGCAGGAAATCATTAAGTTTACGAATGAATGTTACTCGTTGATTCTGACTCATATGCCATAAGGCAGTTTGATACAAACTTGAATGATTGTTTAGAAAATATAGATAGTATAGAAAGTATAGATTACAAAAGTAGACACGTGATTGCGTGCGTAAAAACGGCTTGGATATCGATATCGCAGTGCTAGATTAGAATACGGGAGACTAAAAAAATCTACACTATGAGTATTTATCTAATGATGCTAACAATTACTGAATAACATGAAACAGTAATCGATCTCGCAATGAACAAAAGGTGATTCTTAATCTTACCGAACCTTAACTTATTATCTATCTAGAGGCTTACACGAGATCGGCACGCAGAACGCCATGACACCAGAGAGAAGGAAAGAAAGGAAAGCCGAGAAGAAGAACTAACTCGAGCGCCATGACTAACACTCGCAACGCCACAACATTATATATGGTAATGCCATCTAGACTTCTCTCTCACTTACTCTCTTAGGCTGTAACAATAACCATAAGATGTATCTTATGCCAATCACAGTCGAGAATTCTTTTAAACTCTTAATTCTGATTGACTGATCCTTGCGTTATGTCTTATGTTACTGTTATGGAAGGTGTGTGCGGCACCCTTACTCTTCTACTCTATTCGAACCGTAGACCTTGTCTATAGTCCAAATAATTTTGTATCTTTCTAAAGCGATGTTACAATGAGATTTGAAGACATTAAAAATTAAGCCATAAGAAATTAACAAATCGTAGTGGATTGTTGTCCTGACGATTCTTACGCCTTAAAATTTCATCGTAAATGAAATCGCTGGTTAATCTATTGAAATATTAAAGAAATTTGATTATAAAAAAGTATAAAATTATATATATGTAATTTATATATGTATATACATTTATATGTATATATGTGTGTATGTGTGTATGTGTATGTCATATGTGTATATTTTCATATAAAGGGGGAATACAAATTTATAATTCTAATCAAAAACAAATTTATAATTATAATCAGGAAATGATGAACTTTATTTTAATACCATAAAAAGTTTATAACGTATCTACGCATGTTTTTTTATTTTTTAAGTTTCTTTTACTAGAACTCATACTGTAACTATAGTCAATCAATGGTCTAGAAAGAAAAAAAGAAAACATATGTAAACATTAAGAAATTGCTTATTATAAATATTATAAAACATAAAATCTATACGCAGTTTACATACAAAATCGATAATATACGATTTTAAACATGCTAATGTATAGATAAATATCATATTTGGTTTACAACGCATAACATAAAAATTTAATTATAATTATATACAATATATATATGTTACAATATAAACAGATCATGTAAAACAGATAAATATCAATGCTTAATATGTACTTATGTATATACTTATATATACTATATAATATGTATCTATATACGCTTATCTATATACGCTCACATATATATCTACTTACAATTATACTTACATTTTTTATTTTTTATCTCTCTCTTATCAGATGTTACTTTAATTATTCGGATCATCTTAGTAATCCAGAAAGAGAGAAGAAAGAGAAGGCATATAGAATGACTATTCATGACTATTCAGCTTTTTATATTTTATTTTGTTTCCTTATTGCCCTACCAATGATATGAGAAAGAATCTGAATAAATAAATAAAAATCTCTTTAATATAATAACTTATTAAAAATATTCTTATTTTTATCTTACTGCTATATCTTATATGAGGGTAGAAAAATTTTTGGCCCGATACAGAGAAATGACGCTACACAAATATTAAGTTTATTTTTGTGTTCACTATGTTCATGGTATTCACTGTGCGTGCGGAAACAATTTGAAGTGCAAATTATGCAATTTTGCGATTACAATTAAAATAGTGTGAATGGATGCATTATCATGATAGAATCAAAAGTTGGTTGTTTACGACTAAAATAAAAAAACTAGTAAATGTATCTGCTGAAATTTTAGATTCAGAAGACCAGTAGTCTTTTGAAAGCTAAACTTGTCTAAAATTGTAGCAATTTGATATTTATAGCGTTATTTCTCTGTATCAAGCCGAAAATTTTTCGAACTACTCTCATAATAAGTGTTTCTTATTTCTTACCTTTATATATCTTAAAAATATTTTTAACTTTAGTTTATCTTATCTATATATGAATATTACAAATTATTTAAATATTATAAAAATTGTACAAACAATAAAAAATGTTTAAAAAAATTAAAGATAAAATATTCTACTTTTTTCTATTAACTGACCAACTCCTTTACATGCTTTATTATATTGCAATAGTGCGAAATAAATGCTCATGCGAAGAAATAATTTTCATAGAAAGTCTATAGGAAAGTCTATAGGACATAGTGATTGAAAGTTAATGTCTTGTACTTAAGAAAGCAAATAAATATCAATATTTTTTTTATAACAATTAGTTTCAAAATTTTTAATGAATATTTCGTGTAATTTATGTATATATAAACAAAAATTAGATCCATAGTCGCGAAATGAACAATATAGAATAGTCTCATTTAAAATATAAATATTTTTGTTCATATAATCTGTATACGCTTCGCACGAATGTATCGGTAAATATCTTTCTATTAAATAGCCGCAAACGTATTTAAATGCATTTTGTTTTGGCAGATTCAGAATGATAATCATGTGTAGGAACATCTAAAATTTTTTGCGTAAATGATTCATTAAAGTCAGAAATTATAGATCGAAGATTGGATGTTTCCATAAAATTTAATATTTCATCGGAATCTGGAGCACAATTTTTTGTATCACAAGATTGTAATAACTAAACAATTTTTTTAAAGCGCGAACAAACTATATAGAGATCGGATTTACACAGTTACCGCCTTGTTGCCAAATAGAATCAAAAAAGTTTTCAAGGCAATCTTGGTTTATTCTATAAATTTGTAAATATGGAAAATTAAAAGTCTTTAATATTTCCCACAATTATATAATACTATTAATAGTGATTTGCCAGCATTCAAAATATGTAATTTTTACAATTTTACCCTTAGTGTTAACAGCTGTGATATCTTTCAAAAAAATCAATGTTTCTTGTAAAAATTCTACTTGTTTCATACTTCTGATAAAAACTTTTCGATATTCTTTCGAACGAACTGGAAAAGAGGAATTTAAAATGTCAAATAATTTATCATAAATGGTCAATAAATTCTATTGTTCCAATTGCTTCAGAAGGAAGACAAACGACAGACAATAACGTGCACATACCTGCAGCTGCATGATTACTTAAAACTTGTACCGCATTTAATTTTTATTTTCGAAAAATTGTTGGGTTCGATATGAATCGAAAATAATTTAGGAGCTGTTTTAATCCATTGTTGAGTATCTTTGAAATAAAATTGGACAATGTAATTGTATCTCCATGAAGCGAACTTATCATAAAATTCTAAATTATATTTTAACAAATTATTACGTGTTGCTTTGATAAATGAGGAGTATCAAAAATATACCCATATCCGTAACTAATGCATGCACAGTAGCACCACTTTTTCTTAACTTAATTATGCATCAAAAATAATATTTTTTAATGTATCGCTTGTACAGTAATCCCTGCAAAACAATAACAAAGTGGAACTTTTCAATTACCTGCAATATTACGTGCCATTAGAACAAATGCATTTTTTGCAGGTATTGGTAACTTATTATTATCATCATCTTGAAAACCTATAATTTAATCTTGTGAAATATTGTAAAATAAAACACTTTAAACTCATTTCGTCCGCGCAAAGTATACAATGTTGTTCTATAAGCGATAATGAATGTAATTTTATTTTCAATGTTTCAAAGATTTTTGTATTAATACGAGGCACAATATTCCAATTATATGTAAAAGATTGTAAAATGCACACAGAAGGTAATGTAAATGATTTTTTAAATTTTTTATAGGTTCGCGGACTTAAAAAGTACATCGATGTAGCAAATTTTTTAAATTCGTTACTGTATCGTATGCTACGTTTGCTTTATGCGCGTCTATTTGTACTGGTAACAACATATTAAATTTGTCTGGTAATAACTTATTTCCTAAAGTTTTTAAAGTTTCCATGGCTTGTACCTCATGTTTTCCGTGTGATGGTCCTTTGGCGATAGTTCTTTTTTTCTTTCTCTCTTGAAGACGTCATAATTTTTGAAAAACTTTATTTTTTTATTTTAATTTCTTTATAGTTTTAAATAATTGTTCTTTTGTAGGACTGCCCTTTTTCTTCAATGACTTTTTCTTCATTACTTGTTGTTTTATAAGATGTACTTCTGTTACGTCCTATAGACACCACGATTCTTTTCTTTCGAAAGAATCGGCTCCACGTCGCGACTATGGTTAGCGTCTGTGAGACTCGAGCGATCTTCTGACAACGGTTTGACAGAACTAAAAAGAGAGATCGGACAAGTTCCGCGAAAACTCGTAAACGCCAATCAATCCAGAAGGAATAACAACTTTAATGCAGGCCCGAAAAGTGACAAGATTGCAAAAGACATTATAAATGCACCGAAGTCAAGCAATACTAAAAATCCAAGCTTTGTCGTCCCAGACTGATCAACAATTTTACCGTAAGAAAACAAGCGCCATGTCGCGCTTAAAAAATCATAAAACGCATGGGATAACTTCCCACGGTAGCGTTATCTAAGATCGGACTCGCAACTGACAATAGTTGCCCTGCACGCAAAACTAATTGTGCACTAATTGTAACCGTCTGTTTACCTAGCCATATTTTCCGCGAGGATAACAGAATTCGTCATCCGTCTGGAGCAATCTTGCCTCTTTAAAAAAAAACGTAAATCACTTCTTTTCTTCTCGAAACTCCTCTAACGATTTAGATTAACAACAATAGGACGCTATAAAAATCATAAATTTCGCGTGACATTGCAACTAACTATTGCATCCTAGACAAAGGGCACAACGCCCTTTTTTCGGGGTATAAATAGAGGTCCCGCGGAAGCGCACAGCGTCAGTATAAAAATCAGATTAGCTCAGTTCATGTCGGTCAGCATAGAAATCGGACTACCTCAATTCACAATTACAATCAGTGAAAAGTTCACGCGTTAGATCACGCCAGTTCAATTTTTTTACGCAAGTGCAAAGAAAAAAAAAAGATAAATTGTGGACAGTAATCATCATTGGGATCACCCAATCATTCGCCACTGCGACTGCCCTCCTGGCGCTCTTCCGTGGATAGCGAGCCTCCTCGTTCATTTCAACCGATAGCTACTCGAGATCTCATGGACTCGCCAGCTAATCAGTAAGTCGCCCTGCCATTCCTTCCGATTCATCTACACGTTTCCCCGCATAAAAACAAACATATATATACACACTTATACGCGCTTCTAACGAAAATATATATTTTTTTTTATCCTTCGGTTATAGTGCGCGCTAATACGTCAATTAAAAAACGGGGATGAACCCCTTACGTCAGAAGGAGTAGGCGGAATAGGTCGTCCGCATAGTCAAGCCACCGTCCCGCCATAACCGACTGACGACTGCTATCTTGAGGTCTCATACTCGCCAGTCTCGGATCAGACATAACTATTAGACCTCACCTCTCTCCCTGTCATCGATCCCGCCATCCAAGAAATCCTGAATTATTCCTCTCCTCCTCTCGAGGAACGATTCCCTCCCTTTCCTCCTCTAGAAGAAGGATTTCCTCTCCCTCCTCTCTTAAACCAATTCCCAACTCTTTCTTATCAGCCGGATCCCGTACCGATCGACTCTTTAGACTCTGTATTCTTTCTCCTCCAATGAAAGGAACAGAATAGTTGCAGTCTACATCCCTGGAAACCCCACCCCTTACAACGTATCCTATACAAGCACCTCATCCCGAAATATGCTCCTGCACCACTTTCCTCCAATACCCAATAATCTTGTTTCCTCTTCTCACATACACACATACACACACACCCCACACACACACACACACACACGCGCGCGCGCGCGCGCGCGCACGCACGCACGCACGCACTCCATAACTAAATTCTTATTCAATCATATTAAACAAATCGATTGTAATTACACGTATAATAATAAGTTTTTTCATTTTATATAAAAATGCGTATAAATATCCTATATAAATCTAATTTTCTTTTTTTTTAATAAATGTAAATCATTTATATTTTCCTAGCTGCCATTTATTTGAATCACCTCTCGCATTCTTTTCCCTTTAAACACCTGAAATTTCACGAGGTCCCGGGTCAAAAGAATTAAATTCCTTGAAAATAGAACCGTTCGCTGTCCATCGGAACAGGTGTCATAGCGTCTCTTCGAGACGTTGACCCGTATTCCGGGACCGAAAAGATGCGTACGACTCACAGGTGTTCGCCTTTGCACGTATACCTCTGAGATTGAGTCTAGCCATCCTTCCATACCCTCTCCATTCTCCCTCATTGTCTTCTTGACCAAATTTTCAAAGGTTTGGACGTAACATTTCTAAATAAATACAAAATCCATTAAAAATGAAGAAAACAAAAATACAACAAAAACCAGATAAGTACTAATTATAGTTATAAAATCAAGAATAATAAATGTATAAAAATATAAATAATATGCATTTATTGTTTAATAATAAACTTTATTAAATAAAATCTTTATTTTTTAATAATAAATTCTATTTTTTAATAATAATAATTTAATAATAATTATTAAACTAACTGTACAGTTTCTCCTACTTTTATTAATTTATAATCCTGTATTTTCAATGTCCAATATATTAAGTGTAGATCAGTTGTATAAATTACAA
Source organism: Acromyrmex echinatior (assembly GCF_024713525.1). NCBI lineage: Eukaryota > Metazoa > Arthropoda > Insecta > Hymenoptera > Formicidae > Acromyrmex > Acromyrmex echinatior. The sequence goes on along the minus strand of NC_141865.1, from coordinate 3,883,315 downwards.
TTAGATTAATTACACCAGCCAATCACAGCATTAAAAAAAATTTTTTAAACTTTCTAGGTGAAAATTACTGTGATTGTCTCAGTGAGCAATTGTATGGTGAAAATTACTCCCTATAATATTTAATATTATGTTTAAAGTAATAGACAGTAAAACTTACGGTTTCACAATTTCAACATCCATTTGAATTTCTCTCTCCTTTTCAGCTTCTGTATCTGTTTCTATTTCATTGCAAAAAAATTTCAAATTATGTGATTCATTACATTAATACTAATCAGAAGTACACATACATTATGTCTAAAAGATGCTTAAATAATATTTTTGAAGAATGTTTTATTCAAGGAAAACAAAAAGCCAAAATAATGTCAATTTGATTTTTATATTAACTGATTACTTTACATTATGATTTGATCAACTTGCAAAATGATGTTTATTTACAAGGGCTTGAATTTTTTGTCTTTTGCACTTGATTTTTTCAAATCGGATTAGTCTATAATGGAATTCACCAGTATTTGAAAATGGGCGCAATGTCCTAAAGACTAAAATTCAATCTCCTACAAAGAGATAACCCGTGTATCTTGAATAAAAAAAATTTTAGTAACGATTTTAATTTTGATAGGACAAATTTCAACATGATCAGAAAACTTTGAAAAAATTTGGATAAATCATTTTATATATAATTGTCCTAACTAATTATGACATTCAAAAACAATAAAAAATGAAACTAAAAGTAATCTAAAGTAAACTGAAATTGATAGTCATAAAAATATAATTATAAAATTACCTTATTTTAGATAATGTCAAATTTCTTTTCCAAATTTTATGGTTATGGTATCTGGATGAAGAACTTTTCTTTTATTAATTTCTCTTCAAAATGAGAAAATATTTTTAGAGAGCATAATTAACAATTTCTAAAAGAATATTCAGGACCTTTTCTTCTAAATCCAGTCTCCAACTTCCTCGTATCCATTGCAACTATCTGTTAAAATAATTTATTTATAATGTAAACAAATATTAAACGCGCATTTATACAAATAATATTGAAAAATTGAAAATATTTATATAATATATGGTATATCATATTCTTTAGGAAATTTAAATACATGTCTTCCTTCTAATTCAAGATTTCCAGGACATCCATTTATTGAACAATATTTAATTTTTTTTCCACTCATTTTCATGATATTCAATCTATTTTCTTTTTATATCTGAAACAGAGCTAAGATCAAAGTGTTTTCTGCAAGAGAATTGAAAATCTGTACTATACATATATATAGATCTACAATTCTCTTTAAGAATAATTATCACTTTCTTTATTCTTTTCACTTGACTTCACTTTATTTCACTTCATTGCACTTCACTTCACAATAATCCACTTCACTTTACTTTTTTTTCACTTCACTATCAATATCTAAAACAATTTGCAAGACATCACCGACATAAAAGCATATGAACTACTACCGTTACTGCCAATTGCTACACAAACACTTCAACGGTTAAGAAAAAGATCGAAAACACAAAGAATATAAGTGAGAGAAAAGTTCAGATGGCATTACCATATGTAATGTCTCAACTTGCGCATGCGCGCTATGATTTTGGCTTCACATAATGAATAGAGTTGCGCTATTGTATACTGTGACATAACGCTATTAGTAAGTAGAATAGGCCGATTTTAATCCACTATGTGTTAGTGCGTATACGATGTGTGTGTGTGTGTGTGTGTGTGTGTGTGTGTGTGTGTGTGTGTGTGTGTGTGTGTGTGTGTGTGTGCGCGCGCGTGTAGAGGGAAGGGAAGGGAAGTGTCTCACATACGTTGGGAAGGGTAGAGAGAGGAAGGGTTCGTTTCTTCTCTCTCATCCATTGCGTTCTCTTTTTAACCTATTGTCCTTTCTCTCTTTCATCCGTTGCAGTTCTAGACTTATTATTCGCGCTCTCTTCCTCCTATTGCGCTCTCTCCCACGTTCTTTTCTTCTTGCATGTGATTTAATTAAATAGATATAGTATTTACGATTTTTAATGATACAACTTAGAAACTAATTATAATATTTTTATGAATTTTTAATAATATAACCTAGTAATTATGATAATATCTTTTTTTATCAATGTAATACAAATGGCTAAGCGCGCTTTCTTATCGATTAATTCAATTATACTTATTGAATCGTACTACTGAAGAGTTATTATTAACTAATTCTTAAGTACAAGGAAAGGAAAGGGGAAAAAAATTTAAAACATATTTTTTAAAAAATCTCGTATTTTATTTTAAATTTGATATATTTCTTTTGACGTTGCGACCAATTGTTGCGACCAAATATCTTAAATACATTCTGTAACACATAATTCTTAACATGTTTTACATATTGCATACTATTAGTAACATCTAAATTATGTAAAGAATCTATATCTTCGTAATTAACGAGATCTCAACAGTCAAGTTGTCGCTATCGAATGTATCACCCAATCATTCGCGTTTTTTACATTCTTTAACGTATGCGAGAGCCTTATTGTTAACTCTCTTCCGCACCAATTACAACCATTTTAATTAGGCGTTTCGTCATACTGTACGGGATCATCTCGTCTTTCCATTGCAATCCATGATGATAAGCACTCAGCCAGGGAGCGCAATACTTTTCTGGCTTTGTCAAGAAATTCCGTAGCATAGGACGTAAAAATGTATTGAGAAAGAATGACTCCTTTTCTCAACCGCCACTTCCTTCACAATAAAGTTTTTTCCAACAATAATTCCTTGCAGATCCACAAACGTTGATATAATTATGATAAACGATTTTTCAAGATTGCTCAATCACAAAGAACTTGGTTTTTATCTGTTGTACTAAAAAAAGGGAGAGAGTATTTTTTTTTCAGCAATGATAAGTTACGTATTCTTGCGTACTACGTTGGACATTGGGCTATTTTCGATCACGCGATCGTGTACGCTGAGACAATAGGATGTACAGGGTCCATTATAAAAGTAATGCGCATTTTCTGGGAAAAATAGATTTATTGATAGTAGCGGTACAAATGCTCAAAATTCTTCAAAATACTCTCCCCCTGAATCAATACACTTGCGGAGACGTCTCTGCCACGCCTGAAAGACACGCTGAAACTCCTCGACGGGAATGTCTCTTAGGAACGTTGTAACATGCTTTTGGATATTTTCCACGGACTCCCAATGCTTTTCTTTCAGCTCTCTCTTCAGACGGGGAAACAAAAAAAAGTCGCACAGAGCCAAGTCGGGACTGTAAGAGGGCTGGGGGACCACTGGGGTGTTGCTCCGGGCCAGGTAGCCCGGTTGGCAACAATGAAGGTCGTGTGGCTGGGGGCATTGTCATGGTGGAGCTTGATCGCGTCTTTGATGTCAGCCCTCACGCGCGCGAACCGGCGTTTCAATCTCTTGAGCACCTCCAGGTAGAAGGCTGAGTTGACAGTTTCTCCCTGCGATACAAACTCAAAATGGACGATTCCTCGGACGTCAAAAAAGACAATGAGCGTCGTTTTGATGCGAGACTTGCTCATTCGCGCTTTCTTGGGGCGGGGGGATGATTTTGAGTGCCACTCGCTGCTCTGCCTTTTCGATTCTGGGTCGTACTCGAACATCCAAGATTCGTCTCCGGTTACGACAGAGTTAAGAAAGTCCGGCTCATTTTGAATCAAATCCAATAATTCTTGACAGCGCGAAACTCGAAGTTCTTTCTGGTCTGCCGTCAACACTTTCGGCACAAGCTTCGCGCAGACCTTGCGCATTTGCAGATTCTCCGTCACTATCCCATGTACCGCAAATGTGGACATGTTTAGGGTGTCAGCGATGTACTGGATGCTCAATCGACGGTCGGAACGCAAAACTTCGCACACACGATTTACGTTTTCGTCGGTTCTGGCCGTTGTTGGGCGTCCAGAACGGGGTTCGTCGGCGACCTCCTCCCGGCCCTCCTTGAACGCCTTGTGCCACCTCCCGGACTGTGACCTTGAAATGCAGTCGTCCTTGAAGGCCTCTTGAAGCATCTGGAATGTTTCGATTGCATTCTTTCCAAGTCGCACGCAAAACTTGATGGCGTATCGCTGTTCAAGCGAACGCTCCATCGCGCCGTGTTACAAAGTCGAAAAACACACTTCACGCGGAGGCACGTCTTTCCACTCAGACTGCTCGGAGCAAACTGGCGACTGGCTGCCTTGGAAGGGCAGACCCCCCACCACATTTCCCGACCCATTTTACCCCGCTGCGATGGATATTCGCGTCATAATAAAATCATGCGCATTACTTTCATAATGGACCTTGTATTGGGAGTACAAATAAGTTTCCGCCGTTTGACAAAAGACTGCGCCACTAGCAAGCTATGGTTAAAATTGTCTGATGTAAAACGTTATATCGTAAGGTTGGACATCTGTCAACAACATAACCTTGAAATACTAGCGATATTTTGTATCAGCATCATATATTTTTTTTGTGCGAAAATGTTGAGTTTTGAGCCGAATAAGTGTCATTTGCGGGAACTTTTGATTTACTTCTTTAATTTGAAGAAATCTGCAACTGAGGCTCATCGATTGCTTGTAGAAACATATGGTGAGACTGCCTTAAGTGAGAGAAGTTGTCGTGAGTGGTTTCAAAAGTTTAAGAACGGTGAATTTGACGTCGAAGACAAAGAACGTAGCGGAAGGTCGAAAGTGTACGAAGACACTGGAATTGGAAGCATTATTGGATGAAGATTCGTGCCAAACGCAAAAAGAACTTACACTTACATTAGGAGCGACTCAACAAGCAATTTCACATCGTTTGAAATCATTGGGAATGATTCAAAAGCAAGGGAATTGGATTCTATATGAACTGAAGCCGAGAAACGTTGAACGCCGATTTTTCATATGTGAAATGCTACTTGTCAAGCATAAACGAAAGGGTTTTTTGCATCGTATAGTCACTGGTGATGAAAAATGAATCCACTACTAACCCAAAGAAGAGGAAATCATAGGGATCACTTGGCCATGCTTCAACATCGACAGCCAAATATTCATGGAAAAAAACTCATGTTGTGTATTTGGTGGGATCAGCTTGGTATCATGTATTATGAGTATTGCTCCGAACGAAACCGTTACTGGGGCTCTCTACCGAACACAATTGATGAGATTGAGCCGAGCACTCAAGAAAAAACGCACCCACTACTACTCCAGGCATGACAAAATTATTCTCCTGCATGATAATGCTCGACCACATGTTGCGGCGCCGGTCAAAACCTACATAGAAACACTCAATTGGGAAGTTCTACCCCACCCGCCGTATTCACCAGACATTGCCCCTTCCGATTACCATCTATTTCGATGACGCATGACACTTCACATCATATAAAGATATCAAAAATGGGATCGATAATTGGATAGCCTTAAAAGATGAAGCATTCTATCAACACGGTATCCGCATGCTACCAGAAAGATGGGAAAAAGTAGTGGCTAGCGATGGACAATACTTTCAATAAAATATTATGTACCGTTCTTTCACAATAAATGCTTAATTTTTGATAAAAAACGGCGGAAATTTATTTGTATTCCCAATAGTATTCGCGGTACATTCTCCTTGAATTCAAATTCTAATCGCACATCCACGGTACCGCTTTTGATGGATTCGTTTTGTCGGGAGCAGTCAATGATAACGTGAGTATAATCATGAAGAAAGTTTTTCATGTTAAATAATGTTTCGTGATTTTCCCGAGGAATTTGATAATAAGACGTATGGAAACATTTGGTAATAAGACATACATATCATATACGACAGACCGTTTTGTATTTGTCAAAATCTAAATTCAGATCATCGTACGAATAAAATTCAGAGTTTAGATAAAATTTCACGTTGGTTGGTAATTTATAATGATCGAAGTAAGTTTTTGCTTTCATGATGTTTTTTTTAGCATTTTGCAGAGCCAAGACATATTTAGGTTTTTCTAGGTAAGTCGCAGTCTTGATATCCCACGTGCTTTGCAATAAGGGATACTCATACAAATCTCACGAACGGAAACTCATACTTAGATATCATCCGCTTTTCAAGATACGCAGCATGAATACGAGGGCAAGTCAATAAGTTCTTAGAAAATCTATCAGAGGGCAGTGTCATGTCACATTACTTTTTGACAAGTAGCATCTTTCAGCTGATTACTGTCAAATTTTGAGCAGAATTCATCGCATGGTTTCATTTCTGTAGACGATTAAAGCGAACAACCTTTGTATTTTTTGCAAAATGAAAAAAACGAGTTTTGTGATCATCTACATGAAAGGCTTAACACCGAAAGAAATCAAAGCCGAATTGGATAATGTTTATCACATCTGCACCAGTGTTTGCGACTGTATACAATTGGGTGAATGAATTTAAACGTGATCGTACATCCACATGTGATGCACCTTGTTCGGGATGTCCAATTGAGGCTGCCAAAAATCATCGATAAAGTCCACGATATTGTTTTGACGAGTGAAAGTGCGCGAGCTTATTGAGGCCACAGGCACATCGCATGGCACAGTGATTTCAATTTTTCACGAACAATGGAGTATGAAAAAACTATCGGCAAGATGGGTGTCGCGTTTGCTCACTGTGGACCATAAGCGCGATCGTGTGACGATTTCAAAACAATGTTTGGAGATGTTTCAACGTAATCCAGATGAATTTCTGTGTCGATTCATTATTGTGGACGAAACATGGATCCATTACTTCACACCCGAGACGAAGGAACAGTCAAAACAATGGACTTCACCGAGTAAACTAGCTCCGAAGAAGGCGAAGACCGTGAAATCGGCCGAAAAAATGATGGCCACAGTTTTTTGGGATGCACGCAGTATAATTCATATCAATTACCTTCCGTCGAAGCAAACGATCAATGGCGATTACTACGCTGCCTTATTGGACCGTTTCAACAACATTTTAAAGAAAAAACGTCTCCATTTGGCGAAAAAGAAAGTGCTCTTCCATCAAGACAATGCACAGATTTATACGTGCCCAGTACCGATGACTAAATTCAATGAATTCCGCTACGAATTGCTTCCTCATCCAGCATATTCGCCAGATTTAGCTCCCTGCGACTATTTCTTGTTTCCAAACCTGAAGAAATGATTCGGAGGAAAGAGATTCATCACCAGAGAGCAGCTCATCGCCGAAACAGACGCTTATTTTGAAGGGTTGGACAAATCACATTATTCGGGCAGCTTGAAAAAGTTGGAGAATCGTTGGATCGAGTGTATCGAGCTGAAAAGAGACTATGTTGAGAAATAAAAACGAATCGATTAAAAAAAATGTGTTTTACTATGTTTTTCTAAAAATTTATTGACTTGCCCTGATAATTGATTGACTTCATTCAACATAACATTCGACATTGTATTTTGAATTCAAGCGTCAGTTCAGTCGCTGGATCTTCTACAATGTAATTACTATTGCGCACAAAATTAATTCGTGACGATTACCACATGTTTGTAATCCTCGTAAAAGCCCAATATGCTGAGCGACACGCAAAAGTTAAAATACCCATTAGATGTCATTAAACTTTTTGCATTATAGTTAGACGGAATAAGTCCAGTATTAATCATTGTATTGTCACTTGAAAACGATGCATAGCTCTTTAGAGTACTGCTTATTCCAATATTTCTATTACAATATTTCAATCTCTGCACCATTGAGTTCATATCGAATTTCGTCAAACATGAACGCTGTTACGTCTCACAAACCACGAACAAATGAAATCGCGACGATTGCCGAAACAATAACAAGAATTAATCACGGATCGCTGTTTGCGTTTTGTATGCGCGATACTCTGAGTCCCAATCTTCCCTACGTTCCTCGGCCGCAAGACAAGTCGGTTGTTCTCTTTTCGAGACTACCTACCGGGCCGACAATATCTCAAGATGAGAGCGAAAGTCAATTATCGGTAGCTGAGGTGTCCAAGGCCAACAAAATGTGGATAGCGGGAAATAAATCAATTGATTAAACTTTATAAAATGTAAAATTTACTAAAAGTCGTCTCATACATAAATTATCTTAATCGCCAGGGAATATCGGGAGTATCAGGGTCGTGAGGGTAGAAGTCTTTTAATTCTTTATTTTATTCATCTAGACTTCTTCTACTTTTTGAGGCAGTTTGAAAAGGAAAATAATCATAGATTAAGTATTATATTACCTGATACTTCTGTCCATTCATCTGGTAGAGCTCGCTCATAGCAGAGTCTCTCCAGTAAATCTACTGTTGTACCGGTTAAAATGACATGGAATTAATAATTGCGATTTAATTTACGCTGGCAAGAAATGTTTCCGAAAGATTGTCCAATATATCTTATAAGTATTAATGACTGTATTACCCTGATTTATAGGTAGGCTCAGCGTTCGAGATTAGCATCCGTAAAGTCGATGTTTCGGAAGTAATGTATGTATGGCATGTAGTTTAGAAACGTTTAGAAATCTATATCATTTAAAAGCTATATCATTTAAAATTCTAGGAGTTTTCAAATGAACTTGACCTTTCTTTGTTAAAATCAAGAGTGTAATCAAAATCGCATATTGTACATACACAAAACCCAAAAACTACCATTTGCCATCGCCAACAGCACTCGGTGACATCCGCCAATCAATCGAGCAACGGTCATCGTCATGGAGCGATGGTGCGAACGTGACGTTCGGTTCGGACATTTGTACCACGCCTTCCTAAAAGAGTACGAAGAATTGAATCACATGGAATTAGTGCCAAGGTCATCGGAATTACAACCAAAATGCTACTTACCTCACCACGGAGTGTTCCGAGAATCGAGCGCGTCGACCAAACTCAGGGTGGTATTCAACGGGTCTCAGAGTACAAGATCCGGTAAGTCACTGAACACTAGCTGTTAGTCGACGCTAACTTGTTGCCGTCGTTTGCCGATGTGTCGATACGCTGGAGATGGCATCGATACGCGTTCGTGACGGACATTGAAAAAATGTACCGTAAAATTTTTGTGGCGCCTGAGGATAGAAATTACCAAATTCTCTGGCGTCACTCAGTCAGCGATCTGGTTCGCGAGTATCAGTTAAATACTGATATACGGTGGTGTGCGCCATTTCTCACCATCTGCACACTTCGTCAGCTCGCCGACGATGAAAACGTAAGATTTCCGCGAGGCTCCTCCGTATTGAGACATGACTGCTACGTCGACGACATTGTGACCGGAGCGTACACTAAAGACAAGGCACTCGCGACACAAACCGAGCTCCATCAGCTGTGAATGGCGGGCGGGTTCCCGCTGAAAAAATGGGTCGCCAACCATCCTGAAATTCTCTTCGGTATTCCTCCGGATCACTGTCTCACGGATTCGTGGGAACACGAGAGTCACGTAATACTAAGCTTGCAGTGATACCCGGTCGACGACACTTTCACATTCTCAATTCAAAGGCACTGTTGAAAAATTCAAAGGAAGGTTCTCTCGAAGACCGTACATTTGTTTGATCCGCTCGGATGACACCGGTGGTGATCCGACCCCTGTGAAGCTAGCCCCCCATTATTAAAAAAAATAATTTTTTTGAGAGTTCTGAATAGATTTCCAATAGTTTCAAAGTTCCTAATAGGTTTAAGAAATAGTTCTGGTCATTAAAGCCATAAAAACGTGATATAAAAAATGGGGGGCTAATTTCGCAACCCCTAATTTTCGAAAAAAATCATTTTTTGTTAGAGTTCCGAATAGATTTTGAATAGTTCCAGAGTTCCTGATAGATTTAAGAAATAGTTCCATTCGAAAAAGTAAAAAAAAAACGTCATTGAAAAACTCGAAATTGACATCTAACAAACAGTCATATAACTTTGAAAGTATAATTTTTACACAATTTTCTCATTAAGATATTTTATAGAACTCTGCAAGGGCTACCCAGAACTCTCGACAGAACTATTAAAACTCTTCAAAAAATTTTTCGCTCAAGTTCAAATTTTACGGATTTTTGTCATAAGGATTTTCGATAGAACTCTGGGGGAGGGGGGGGGGCTATCCAGAACTCTTGACAGAACTGTCAGAACTCTTCGAAAAATTTTTTGCTCTTCTAAATTAAAAAATGGACACCTATAATCGCTCGTAACTTTTTCAGTTTAAATTCTACGGATTTTTATCATCAGGATTTTTGACAGAACTCTGAGGGGGGGCTATTCAGAACTCTCGACAGAACTGTCGAAACTCTCCAAAAAATTTTTTGCTCTAGTCTTAAGGAAAGTCCTAAGTAATTTTCTTTTTATAATTAATAATTATAATTAATAATTAAAACTGATTTAAAAAGATGTTTATTTTTTTTGTTCCTTTCCATTTATTTTTTATTAGTATTTTATTATATTCATGTGCATGTAATAAGCCTCAATGGCAAAGTTTAAAAAATTTTTTTCGTTTATTCATAAATATTTTATATAAACAATATTTTATTTTTATAAGTGAATGAAATAATCTTTTGATTTAGTTTATTTCAATATATCTCCATATATATAAGTAAAATTTTTAAAAGTTAAAATAAATTAGGGACCTTCGATTCAGCTGCTTTATATCTAAACAGTAGAAAGTGATAAATAATTATTGCAAATAGAAGCTTACTGTAAATAGAAGCTTTAATCTGAGGGAGTTTAATACTTATATATATTTTATTCTGAGAATATACATCAACAATACATGAGAACAATACATGAGATTACAATTTCGTTTTCAGATACATATGTTTTCTTGGTATCAATATCGTCATATTTTTGCCACTTTAATCAATCATGAATAAAAGCCGTATAATGACCGTCGTTCGTTTCCGGATTATATGATTTGTAGGACACAAGTCTTGCAAAACCATATTTTTGTTGATCAATTACGACTTTGGGTAATAATTTTAAGTTATAATACATTATAATTTCCGAATTTTAAATTTTTTAATAATTTTTATCGGTGATAACACTAGTATCAATAATTATTTGATATCCATACAACATCGGTTTCGGATTGAGTGCATTTGCATTTTTTACACATAAGCTTTCGTTTTTTTTCCATATGTCATTAATTGCATCTTGTAACATCTGAAATCCATGTTTTAATAAATAATAAAATTAACATTATCAGTATTGGATTTTTTAGTCAAAAAACATGGGAACATTCTGAACATATTGTAGTTGCTGTATAACTAGAACTGTCTCGAAATAGGTATTCGATAAGATATGCCGCGTTACTGTTTACGTTTAACGATTGTATTTGTCGGTACGTGTTTCTTTTTTCAAAAAGTCCTAAATTTCAATATTTGAGCTCTTTCTACATACTTTCGCTTGCTTGAATTTTGTTTTTTTTTTAAATTTTTCGTGCTAATTAAATCATGATTGAAATATGATTAAATTGAAATATGATTTACATTGTTAATTGTTTTAGTATTATATGATTCATATAATGCGAGTCCAACCATTACAATCTGCAATGTAGAATCGAAAGCACACGTTTCATGGACAACTATAGTTTATTTATCTATAATTACTGGATTACACACATTGCCATTGCGAATTAATGACAATCCTACTGCTCTTTTTATATCAGTACTCTAATCGGAATCCAAATAATTTGGCTTGTGATGTTTCATCGATACAGTTTGAGAGTATCCTGTGTCGCTTTTCCTCTCCAAATTTCGACTTGATTTAAAGAATTTACATTAACTTCTTCATTGTCATTTGCAAGTGATAATTTAGATAATATTTCTAAAGAGAGTGATAGTTGATCTCTAGAATTTATAAAATCTGCAAAATGTGGTGACTGTGGCGTAATGTCAAATGACGGAGATATTATATGCTTCTGTATGTACTTCATCGCAACTCATATGAAGTGTATTTCCTATTTTTTTCATTTTCATTAGAAGGGGTAGTTCTTAGCTTTAGAAATTCATTTGTTGTTTTATTTAAATCTGTTCGAATATTTTTCTTATCCATAATACGACGTTCAGCATTTGCTAAAAGGAGTTTATCCATCAACGTACTTTATATGTTGTAATATAAATTTGTCTACGCGCATTGGTAACCGATTTTTAAAAATTTTATAATACATTTCAATGTAGAAAATTCAGCTTCTACGAAAGAAGACGTAGCTGTTTTGTCTCCGATCTTAAAATATCTCATCATTATATCCATCCAAAGTGATAAGGAACCCATCAATGATTTAATTTTTTGTGCTACTTCTACATCATAAAAAGCATTTACAATCGTCCCTTCTATTGATCGCGATGCAATTTTTTCCGATTGTAAACAATTGTTGCTCATTCTGACCAACTTTCTGATGTTTCGTTATCATCAGCGTTGTGCAAGAAACATTCGTTATCTGGTATATTATTATCAACTGTTAAACCTTTAATGTGATTATTCGCGAATCAGAGATAAACTTCAGATCTAAAAATTTATTTTTTTTGTTTTCACCAATTTCCTCGCTTAACGCAACTACTAGCATTGATTTCAACAGCGATTCGATTTCAGCTAATTTATCGGATTGATAGACAAATACATCTTAAAAAGAACTGACGTATTTTTAACGCTTTTTTTTTCAAACATGGCCAGTGAGCCTACCAATACAACGTGACTAACATCTAATCAGATATAACAATCGGGCAATGTCGACGTACATTTGGGAAACATTATATTAAAGCAAATTTCTAAACAGTTTTGCAAATCTCGACAATTTCCAAAAATTCGGGCAACAGCCAATAAAATTGCTTTTCCGAAGTCGCTTTCTACAAGTGGCGATATCGACGCGCCGCTTCTTAATATCTCAAGCAAGAAAAATGAAATTTGTGATGCGTGTTGTTTTGAAGAAATCATTTAAAATGCGGGAAAACTATAACCTTTGCTTGTGACGCACATATATTAATAAAGGAATAAATATGAGGATTTCTTTCCATTTGGAAGAAATAGTTTATTGACTATTCCCCCAGTTGCATCGATTGCAAGAAAACAATTTTTATCTTATAGGCATTTTTAATAATACGCGTTGTTTTTCAGTCCAATAGAAATAATAAAATAGATCATAATCGATGTTTCGGATAGTGCCTCGAAGTATTGAATGTTTCGTATTTTGCAAGTTCTTTATAGGATCGTAGTTTGTATTTAGAGATGTTTATCTAACAACTCTTGTTTAGCTTTTCTTAAAAGGCAGAATAGTAGATTATAGGCGGAACAGAATCTCCAATTTCCATTAAACGAGTCGCTTCTTCGTTCCTCCATTCAGAGGCACATTTTCATCCATCTACTAATTCGATAGCAACTTTTTCTCTAAGGTAACCTTTTAATTGACGTTTTTTTGAATGTATAAAATTTGACTGAAAATTTGTGACTTTACATTCAAACATCGCGTCATTAGATTTTTGTGGTTTTTTTTTAACAAAAATCCATATATAACTGCACTGCATTCTTTGCATTTTCCATTAAATACAGCGTAGTGCTTAGCGTTGCTACGTACATAAATCTTCATGTTTGAAAGATATTGTACATTCAATTCTAGCCTGTTAATAAATTTTTTCCGCAAATAAATCGCTTCATTTTCCAGGTTTAAGAACCATATACTTACGATTATTATAAGTAACTGTATTTTTTTCTTTATTTTATTCCATTTATCTCTTGAAATAACCAATTGAAAAGATTTTTCAGTATCTTTAGATGCATCTGTTACATTTTCTATAAGGGAATAGTTCGATATATCCGTGGAATTTTTTGTCTTATTTTTAACGTCAAATGCATTCAAAACAGTAGTATACATTTTTTTGCAAGTTCGAAGGATTTGGTATATATGTTTTGTGGATATGTTCAAACATTTTTTTTTAATTTTTTTATATATCTCATGGGAAGGACGATATATATTTCCATTATCATCAATTGCTCGATATTCATCAGAAATTAACAAAGACAAGAGTTTTCTGCGTCGTATATTGTACTATATATTGAACCTAAATAAAAAAACTGTTATGAAACAGGATATCAATAAAAGTTCCTATAAAAACATTTAAGACTGTAATTAAACTAAACTCACCCAAGGAATTGTTTAGTTATTCAAGATATATTAACTTATAATGTGTGCATAAAAAGCAGTTTATACAGCAAATGAAAAACAGATTTAAAATTTATCAATAGTTATAGAATACTTAATAAACTTAACATTGACTATAAATATTTGATCAAACAATGGCAATACAATTGTTCCGTGTATCGTAATGCTACTAAACACGACTAAAGTTTTATGTTGTTTCTACTCAATCACGCGTTACTGTTTCAATCATCGTGTCGCTGCGTCCGCGTCGAATCTAAGTTGACGAGCGGCGCAACGGCGGCGGCGCGGCGTCGCGGTGTCGGTAGCTTTGTAGTACGCGAATGACTGATCGACTGGAAAAAATTTCTTAAATCAGAGGCACACAATAATAATGCTTTCCAGCAAACGACAGTGATTGTCATCTTTGTTTAACATTTTCAAACAACAAGATAATGATTCACTATATTACATTGTGTTACCTATGTCTTTTTTTTTATGGAAAGCACTCTAATTTTATGGAAACACTCTAACTTTTCATTCATACACCCGACAAAAATAATCACAAAATGTATTATAAATAGTAATGCGATACAATACTAATCAAATAAAAATTTCAAACCTACATATTCTGTTTGTATGACAACCACACACTCAGAATAATTGAACGCTTTTTATCTAAAATGTCCAACAAACAAATAATGTTAATTTGATGTTAAAACATGAATTACAGCATTTCAAATGCTATAAAATACAATAAATGATGCACATTTAAAACGAAAGATTATATGTATATAAATACTTTATAAGTACTTTATGTATTGTATAAATACTATTATATGTATACAAATATACGTACAAGGAAAGGAATCCAACTGTTGATTTCGATAAGTTGTCTCACAGATAAAAATACACAATTTTTTTATACGTGCCCGTTTACACTTTTAAAAAGTGAAACACTTCTTCGAATTAAATCAGTTTTTCTCTTTTGAAAATCTCCGAAACTGTAAGAGCAAAAAATTTTTGAAATGAAAGTTGCATGGTTGCATAGTTTCAAAAGTACTTTACACTAAAAAAAGAAAAGAAATTTAAAAACATTTTTAAATAAATAAAAAGACAAAGGGTTACGAGCCTAAAACAATCATCATAAAATAACAAATTTGTATTGAATAAAGTATAGTTAAAAAATAAAATAAAACATGTCATGAAATTAAAAAATATGAAATTTAATTTGACCGTCAGCAAGTAAACAAACACAAACAATTTTTCAATCCCTGTTGGATTATTTTCAATATGACGCAAAGATAACAATGGAAATGTTACATAGATAAAATACAGGGTGGGCCATCTATTGGTACGTTTTTGAATTTCGTCGTATGGCAACACCGAACGAGCTACAGACCCGAAATTTTGACAGTTTATTAGTCATACCGTCCGCGGCACGAAACAACATGTTTTCTCTTGAAGAGCGTTTTGAAATTTTAAAAACTTATTTTCAAAGTCAGTGCTGTGTCGCCGAAACTGTACGAATTTTGAAAAGAAATATGGGTCGTGATAGAGCACCCACCGAAGGAGCTATACGCAAATTGGTGAGGAAAGTTCGTGAGAAAGGGATGTTAGTGGATGACAGAAGTGGTCCCAGAGCTCGGACAGTGCGCACACCCGAGAATATTGAGGCTGTGGCCCAAAGTGTGAGACAATTCCAGCTTTGAAAAACAATATTACGACTGTTTTGAGTGAAATTGGCGCCGAGGTAGTCCAAAATGTCATTAATAATTGGGGTGACCGAATGGCATACTGTAAGGCCAGTAGAGGGAGCCACATGAACGAAATCGTTTTTCATTCTTGACGCGGATACTTTTAGCTTCACAACAAAAAAAAAATTAATAAAAAATATCAATGTATGCTCATTTGATCGCATTTTTAAAAACGTACCAATAGATGGTCCACCCTGTATATAAAAATTAATTAAAAATTCGCTCTCAGACGCAGTATCAACTATAAATCTCGCTCCAAAATAAAAAGAAAATTATACAAAAGTTGTAACAATAATTGACAACAATGTGTGCCTCCGGATTGTGTATGTAAAATAAAGACGAACATGTTTCTGTTAGCAAGTACAAAATGTAATAATAAATTACGAGGAATAAAAATAAAAATAATAAGAGTACAAATCGAGTCGCAAATAATAAAAAGAAAAGTATAAAGCAAGTAATAAATTTAAATTAAAAAAAAGAGGCAAAAAATTATTTTTGATATTATAAAACATGTACATAAAAGTTATTAATGTTGATTTATTAATGTAATAGAGAAAGTGTAAAATGCCGTCATTCATTATATAATATATACAATATATTGAGTTTAGTACAGATAAGTTGAAAATAAATATCTTATTACGTATGTCAAAATAATGTGTTATCGATTAGACAATGCGATAAGAATTAAAAATTGATCATCTCTCTAGGAAGTTAAGAGATAAAGTAAAGTACACATATAAAGACAGGAAGGTTGAAATGGTAAACTAAAAAGGAAGGGGAACATAAGAAGGAAAAAATAAAATAGAGGGGAGAGAAAGTAAGGGGAAAGAAGAAATGGTTAGGAAAAGAATGCAGTTAAGAAAGAGAAAGAGATTGAATGATCTGTGAGTAGGATTCAGGTAAAGATTCGGTATCATTTTGTCTATTATTAAGACCCTGTTTCTGTCTTTTAATATGAATCATTTCAGACAATCTCTTATTATAAGAAGATTCACAGTCTAAAATTTTCACGTTCCATTTAAAATTATGATCGAAATTAATTCGATGATCAGTTATGACAGTAGGAAAACCCGTATTCTTCCTAATGTCAGAGATATGTTCGCGTAATCTCGTACTCAATTTTCTTTTTGTCTGACCAACATAACTCGCCTCACAATCATCACAGGAAATCTTATAAACAACATTCTGATTGGATAGGAAATCAAGCTTATCTTTTCCTCTTTTTACAAAACTTTTTAATGTGTTGGGAATACAAAAGGCTAATTTACAATGAAACATACTAGAGATAGGAAGGAAACTTTCAGAAATAAATTTGACATAAGGAATCGTAAAATATTTGTCTTTCTCACGTGAATTATGTGTAATATATTTATTATGTATTTATTATTATAAAACTTTAATCTATGTTCAATTGTAGAAAAAATAAAGGGAAAAGGATAACAGTTATTTAAAAAAGTATGAATAACATCTGTCAAATTTTTTTGTTGGAATCGTGGATGTGATAATAGAATAATTTTGTCAATGAAACTGATGACAGTACCTTTTTTATGGCAAAGAAGATGATTTGAATAGAAATTAAGGAACCTTCTGGAAAACGTCTTTTTATGATAAATGTCAAATATAATTTTCTGATTATCTATAACAAGCATTATATCAAGAAAACTTAATCTGCCACTTGTACCAACCTCCAAAGTAAACTGCAATCTCGTATGTAAAGAGTTATAAATATTTAAAGTGTCAGTATCAAATGGAACCGTGAGAAGAACATCGTCTACATATCTAAAATAAAACAAAGATTGTACTGACAATTTTTTGTGCTGTTTCTTCTAGATCTTGCATTACAATGTCGGAGATTATTGGAGATTACGGTGAACCCATCGGAGTGCCGAACACCTGTCTGTAAGTTCTATTATTAAAGGCAAAAAAGGAATCTAAAATAAATTTAACAGCAATAATAAACTCGTTTTTTGAGATGTTTATCCTCGCCGAGATGTAAACCCATTTCCTATCGACGCTATTTAATGCTAGCTCAACAGGAATATTAGTGAAAAGGATATTACATCCAACGAAGCCAAAACATATTCAGGATCAAAAACAGCACCATTTAAATGCTCAACCAAATGGAGACTTGTCCTTAATGTAACTAGGAGCTTTTGGTATACTATCACTAATTAAATTATGCAAAAAAAAAGAAAGATAATATAATGGACTGTTAACAGATGACACAATCACTCTTAATGGGTTACCATCCTTATGTATTTTAGTCAAACCGTAAGTTCTAGGTATAACACCATCAGTTGTAAGCAATCTACGATATGTTTGTTCTACGATATGTTTGTCAATAAACTGATCACGCTTCTATCCAAAGTAACACTATTTGTCCAAAGTAACACTACCCTTATCGGCGTTTGTGATAAGTATATTGGGATGGTTGTTAATAAATCTTTTTGTTATACGTAACCATTACTAAACATTTTTAAATTTATTCTCATCACTTGACTCTTCTTTTTTAATTTTGATTTTCTTTATGATAAAAAGAAATATTATTATAAGATGAATTAAATCGTGTGTGAATGAGATGTTTTTAATTATTTCTCTCTTATCTTAAAAATGATACATTGGAAAGTAACTTTATCACACACGATTGAATTCACCTTAAAATACTTTTCATTATCATAAGAAAAATTAAAATTAATTAAAAAAGAAGTCAAGTAATGGAAATAAACAAATAAACAAATTTTAAAAAATTTTTTTCTTTTATTGTAAATTATTTCTGAAATTATGTAATTATCATTTCAAACATTTTTTTACTATTTCTTACAATTTTGGAAGTATCTGCTTCGAAAGAGAAAAACCGATTTACTTCGAAAGGGTGTTACTCCATAAAGAGTAAACAGGCAAAAATATTGAAAATCCTAATGGCAAAAATCCGTAAAATTTGAACTGAAAAAGTTACGAGCGATTATAGGTATCCATTTTCTAATTTAGAAGAGTAAAAAGTTTTTTTAAGAGTTCTGATAGTTCTGTCGAGAGTTCTGTCGAAAATCCTAATGGCAAAAATCCGTACAATTTGAAAAAGTAGCCCCCGCAGAGTTTTATAAAATATCTTAATGAGGAAATTGTGTAAAAATTATACTTTCATAGATATAACTGTTTTTTAGGTGTCAATTTCGAGTTTTTCAATGACATTTTTTTTTACTTTTTCGAATGAACTATTTCTTAAACCTATCAGGAACTCTGGAACTATTCAAATCTATTCAGAACTCTTTAAAAAAATGATTTTTTTTTGGAAATGAGGGGCTGCATGAAATTAGCCCCCCATTTTTTAAATCGTGTTTTTATGGCTTTAATGGCCAAAACTATTTCTTAAATCTATCAGAAACTCTGGAATTATTGGAAATCTATTCAGAATTCTCAAAAAAATTATTTTTTTTGATAATGGGGAGCTAGCTTCACAGGGGCGCCAAAATTCTGCTTTAGTCAGCGTGGTTGCAAAGGCTGGACTGGGACGCTCCGCTCTTTCAAGTAGACGCCAGTGGAGTCGCTTCCTAGAGGAACTCCCAAAGCTTGAACATCTTCGAATCAACCGCTGGTTAAACACAGGTGCCGAGAACGCGAGAGTAGAGTACGGATTCGCCGATGCGTCCAAACAAGAGTACGCAGCCGTGATGTATCTTCGTGTCACTCGCGCTAACAGTATCAATGTTCTCTTGCTAGCGGCAAAAAGCAAGATCGCTCCGATTAAGCCAGTGTCCTTGCAGTGATTGGAACTGTGCGTCGCCGCCATGCTAACAAAATTAGTCGCACACACGCGCACTGCTCTGAACCTGTCCACAGCTCCAGTCACTCTTTGGTCCGACTCCAGAATCACTCTATACTGAATTCAGGGCTACGTCTCTCGATGGAAAACGTATGCAGCCAACTGCGTGTACATGATACAGGAGGCGCTTCCGGAAGAGCAATGGTATTATGTTCCCGGAAAGGACAACCCGATTGTGCCTCTCGGGGGATAACATCAGGAGTTCATTAACCATCCACTCTGGTGATCAGGCCTCTCTTGGCACAAGGACAACTCCATCTGGCCCAGCGAACAACCTAAGGCTCTCTGGTTAGAGTTAGGTGTAGAGCAGGTTAGACACAGGTGTAGAGCGACAACAACACACCATGCGAACCACCACACGTAAACACGCATTGTCCGCGGTGTTTACACGTTGATTTCTGCTCTCTTTAGTATAATTTCTCGCGAGAGTTTGATATGACATCCCACGCGCAGAAGGGGGATGCTTGTTCGCGGTCACCGTTAAATTCAATATACAATGTTCATGTGACAATGTTCATCCCCTATCGTATTCATGAAACTCTTCCAGTGATGTTAGGATAGACGCGCGATACATACCAGTAGCGCAAATCGATGCATCGATTAGTTTATCGATATAGTTTATAGTTCCGATTGGCGATATTCTTGTTCCCGCGTTTATCGCCCGCACTCACCATTAAAAACAGTGTTTATTTTTATAGAGTTATATCGTTGCATTACACATACTCGAACACAATTTCACTCGTGTCTTCGAGGAATACTCAGTATCAGGCTGCTGCTCTGATGAAATGGACTACAAGGTTCACGAAACGTTAGCATTTCAAGAATGAATCATGGAGGAAACGCATAATCTTTCTATAGTAAGCCCGTAGAAGCTTCAAGAATATTATTAGGTGTTGGAATTAATTCGTAGCGTTTTACAAGTGATGGGAAGTACTTTCATTAATGTATTTTTTAATGCTCATGTGAAATAAATAACATTCTTTCATTAAAAACGCTACGAATTAATTCCAACACCTAATATGTTAATAAAATTTATCACCGCGCCCGTCAGAATATGGCTTTCGAACGCCGTTTCGATTTCGCTCCAACGGAGTCCGTATCTGGCGCTCACATGTATGAATCTTTCATACGCAGATTCCTTCAGACTCTCGAGCCAAGCGATACGTGATTGTCTATTATCAATTGATAATCGCAGGCGTTTGATACGGTTCTGCTTCTCCACAGATTCGATAAACTTGTCGCATCGTTGTTTCCACGCGACGTACTCTTCTCTTGTATTAGCTAGGGTAGCTTGCTCAATCAAATCACGCTCCATGTTGTCACTTGCGCTGTCAAATTGACTAATGACGCGATGTATCTAAATCTTGTCATTTTTATATCATTATGTGCGCTACTTTTATTAATGATGTCATCGCCTAGACATCTCATGCCCTGAAAAAATCTTAAATTACTAACAAAATAGCTATAATTTGAAATTGCAAATGTTGCATTTTTGCAGGTGTTGTATCAAATTATATTGATGATATCATCGCCAAAACATGTTAATGTCCTTGAAAAAATTTGTTATATTATGCTAATAAAGCAGTTATATATTAGCTGATATTGCATATTTGGCAACGTCGCATTTATATCAAATTATATTAATGATTATCATTTTTGAGAAATCTTAAATTACGCTAACAAAGCAACTGTATATTAGCTGATATTGCACTATTTGGTCGTTGCATAACGTCGCATCTCAATTATATCATATTATACATATTGTTTGAGATCGGTAATTCGAAAAAAAAGGTAAGAATTCTTTCGGTCGACCAACAGTAATTGTTATTGAACGCACGCACAAGGCGAGCTCGTGATTTCATCTCGAGCTTGACATTAAGCCTCGTCAAAGTCAGAGATTCATTGTTCTTTAATCTTTTCAAAACAATTCGGTACACGCAAACAGGCACCGGCAACGGACCATCGAAAGTTCTAGAACAATTCAATTCGCGCACGCGAGCGCCGCGCTCCGACGAATACGTCACGCGCTGTCACCAATCCCGCGTACGGATTTTCTGTCGCGCATGACTGTTACGTTGAACGTCGCTGGAAAAGAATCGAAAGCGCCAATCAATTTTGTACAACCAATGTCACGTGATAATTACGATTGTGGCAAAATTTAATTGGATTTCTCTCAAGAAGAAAGCCCAGACAAAACGAAAGCAATAAATGCTTCGATCTCGCCGGTTCTCAGGGCAGATTGCTTAAGTAGTTTACACCGCTTATACCGTTTACACCGCTTAGAGTTCTTAGACTTCTTAGAGTTCTTACTTCTAAAAGTTCTTCGAGTTCTCAGAATCATAGTCTCGCTACTATACCGCTTCGTAAAACCGCCGTGCCAACCGCTTAGTGAAAACCGCTATAAAGCGAATCTTTTCAAAAGTGCCGAGAAAATCGCCGAGATTTTCCTTCACCGCGATTCCAAATACAATTTTGGAAAAGGTGACCGCATTTGATATTTTGTTAATCTAATATTTAATTAATTATATTTTTTGACTCTGTAACTGATTATATTAAAGAAAATTCTTTTGTTAAATTAAAAAGAAACGAAGTTCTCTTTACTGTCGTGTATCATATCAACCGTGTGCCGTTCTCTCACTCGAACCTTTCCGCGCCGTGCATTCTCGCACATTTTCTGATCCTTCGAGCCGGATTTGAACTAGCGAGAAACATTGTTAGACAAACGCCGCATCACTCTAAAATTTCACGTCATCTCTCTCGCTCTGATTCGCTCTCGCACACATATATATTATTTGGCAATGTCGCATTTATATCATATTACATTGTCATTGTTATTGCGATACATGTTAAATGTCCTTGAAAGAAATCCTATATTACGCTGACAAAGCTCTATTAAAACTTGTAAATTTGCTGACACTGCAATTTGCAGTGTCAGATTACATTAATGTCATTACCAGATGTCTCTAAAAATCTTTTGTTACAAAAAATTGTTGGAGGGGATAAGATTTAAATAAAGATTGGAGCAACGATACTACATCAGTCGCTTAGACAGATTCGTTTTGCAGTGATCTCCAGAGCTGGAGTGAATTCATACGTTCAACGTAAGTCGAGCAAGTAAGTATTTCAATTATATTTGTTTGTGAAGATTTTTTTCTCTATATATTGCTTATTCATTTGTTTTTTTTTCATTACAGCGCGTCTTTTCATACCATTTTGACAAGACTATTAACGTTGACACTGACAGCTTACAAATTTCTGGAGATCAGGATGTGAGATCAATATCTTACATAGAAATTGCAATTGGCAATACCCGAGGTAATCGCATCATCTTGCCGCATGCTACGTTCATCGAGAAACGGGCAGATATCTAGCGATTGATACAGTCATCTATATCATCGAAAGTGAAATGATACTAAACCTTGTCATTGAAGTTGTTAAAATACGTGATGTTGACAATGTGAAATTATATGACAAGTGTTTATATATGAAATCGACTATACTTTTTTATGTTTGAATTCGAACAATATGTCAAATATATTTCGATTTATGCCAATATTGTAAGCGATAAATTTAAATATTTTGCGACTCATTTGCATCAAATAAATAACAAAAGTGATACTATAGATATTTTGGGTAAGATAAAAATTCATATATTGAATACGAAATGATAGTATATGCTGTAGATAATATTATATATAATGCATTACATGACAAATAAATGTCTAAAATAAAAATATCTCCGTGTCTGCAATTAATTGTTCCTTCTTTGCGGCATCGTATTACGCGCGCGTCATCACGCGACATGATTACGCGCGATCACATCATCGAGTATTCTAAAATAATAATAGTTATAATTTGATAGAATATAAAAAATATTTCATGAATAATCGCATTGACTAGACGCTGCAGGAAAGATTACGTAAGAAGAAAATAGCAACGCATAAGAGATGGTAAGTATACATGGTAAGTATAGCGCACGGTGGGGATCACATTCGGAGGTGGCGACGAGGACCGGCAATGGACTGTGGCTATTGGATCGCGTGCTATGCAATATGGCGCCGGTGGTTACCAACCACGGCGAAGGACGTATGGCGGGAAAAAGTTAGGTTGAGAATGAGCGCTACGCACTGCTTCTGATTTTATGCCATGAGGCGTTTTAATACACACTTAATGCCTAATTAACTAAATACTGAATACAAATGTTGATTAGAAAGTAGAGACGTGATTGCGCGTGTAAGTCGGCTCGGATACCGGCATCGTGTCGCGGAGTTACAATACTAGAACTATGAAAATACACTCTAAGAATTTATCTGACGACGCTAATAATTATCGCGGACATGAATAATGATCGGTATCGGCCTCGCGGAATACACAAAGTAATTCGGAGCTTTAGCGTCCGAGTTCTAACTTACTGACTATCGCAGAGACTGCACGAGGTCTGCACGCGGCACGCCATAACGCCGGAGAGAGAATGGGGAGAGTCATGGAAAGAACGACCGTATCAGCGTCGCGACGGACGCGCGCAGCGCCGCAGCTAACGTTCGCAGCGCCGCAACTAACGCTCGCAACGCCACAGTACTCCCCTCCTAGTGTAAACGTTAAAGAAAGAAATACTGGCTAAGATATCGCTAGAATGAGAATAACAAACATAAGAATAGATGAAACAAACAAAAGTTGTACATATTGGTTTGCTTAGCGTAATGTTGCGCGAATTACATCTTAAATCTAACAGTCTTTCGCTTTGCTGCTGGACTAGGATATGTCTTTGGTTCACCTTGCACTGTAATGTCAGTTGAAGACGAAGATGCAGTGGACGGAAAGAGTTTCCGAGTCTTGGATTAGTACGTACGCGGGCTTAAGTCTGTCGACCGTGACATTGATGGGTTTGCCGTCGATGTCAATGGCGAAGACTTGGTCCGAGATGCGCTCTAGTACTTTATGCGGTCCGGTATATGGTTGATCCAGAGGACGTCTGTTGCCTTCAACTCTGCAGAAAACGTGCGAGCAATTATATAATTCCTTGTGGAAAAATAGCTTAGGTCTAATGTGATGAGAAGTTGGTCTAGGCCGCAACTTTTGCATAATTACGCGGAAATCTTCGACGAAGATTCGTGGGTCGCTCGGCATCTCTTCAGAGGAGAAAAATTCGCCTGGTACCTTGAGCGTAGTGCCGTACACTAATTCCGCTACCGAAGCGCCTAGATCTTCTTTGAGACAAGTTCTCAATCCTAGTAATACTATTGGCAGTGTGTCAGTCCATTGAGTTTCGCCGTGACACATTAATGCTGTTTTTAGAGAGCGATGCCATCGCTCGATGATGCCATTAGACTCCGGGTGGTATGCAGTTGTCCGACAACGTTTAGAGCCAATGAGCTTAGTTAATGTGTCGAACAGCTGCGCTTCAAATTGCGAGCCTTGATCGGTCGTGATCAAGCGTGGAGCTCCGAATCTGGCTACCCAGTGAGTGAAAAACATCTTTGCTACCGTGTTTGCTGTACAATCCTGTAATGGAATAGCTTCCGGCCAACGAGTAAATCGGTCAATCATTGTTAATAAATACCTGAAACTTTTGGATGGAGGTAGGGGACCGACGATGTCGATATGTACATGCTCGAAACGAGAATCTGGTATTGGTATTTTGGAGGGTGTGGTGTGGTTATGACGATGAATTTTGGATTGTTGGCATGCTAGACAAGTGCGAGCCCACTCTTTAATGTCCTTAGACAAGGCCACACAAATTTTTGTGCAATTTGCCGGTGAGTTGCTCTGCCGCTTGGATGCGACATTTGATGCACCATGTCGAAAACTCGCCTTCGTAGTGGTCCAGGAATGTAAGGTCTGATCTCTTGTTCTGAAGTGTCGCAGTAAATGCTGGATGCTGTTTCCGATAAGATAAACTTTTTGAGCTTCAAAGACGTTGATGTGGACTGCTTCAATTGCTGCAATTCATCATCCGAGGCTTGAGCTTCTGCAATCTCCTGCATATCGAGACTAGTTGGCATCACGATAGTGTCGGCGCGAGATAATGCATCTGCTACGATGTTATCGGCGCCTGAAACGTGACGTACATCAGTTGTGAATTCTGAAATGAAGAGTAGATGACGAGTTTGTCTTGGCGACATTTGATCTGACTTCTTCTTGAATGCGTAAATGAGAGGTTTATGATCCGTGATAACGTGAAAATTTCGTCCCTCTAACATATATCGAAAATGTTTGATAGCCGCATAGATAGCTAATAGTTCTCTATCGTACGCACTATACTTAGTTTGTGTAGGCGTGAGTTTCCTTGAAAAGAAGCTGAGTGGTTGGAGAAATCCGTTGCTGTGCTGTTGCAATACTGCGCCGATTGCTTTATCTGAGGCGTCTGTTTGCAACGAGAGTGTTGCATTGCTGTCCGGAAATGCGAGCGAGGTGGCTTGAGCAAGATGTTCCTTAACTCGTCGAAAGGATTGCTTGAGCTCAGGAGTCCACTCGATTTTCGCATTGTTGTTGCGTTTACGCCCAGAAATTACTTTTAACAATGGCGCCTGTATACTTGCGATATCCTTTAAAAACCGGTTGTAAAAATTGAGCATTCCCAGGAATCGTCGAAGTCCTTTTTCAGTGGCTGGTTCCTGGAAATCAACAATTGCTTGAACCTTTTCGGGCAAGGGCTTGATGCCTTCGGCGCTGATCATATGTCCAAGGAAGTTGACACTCTTCTGCCTGAACACGCATTTATTCGGGTTGATCGCTATTCCATGCTGTTGCAGTCTACCGAACAGAATCCTTAGGTGCTCTTTGTGCTGAGTTTCGTTTTGCGAAGCGATTAGAATATCGTCAATATAAGTAAAGCAAAAATCGAGTCCTATGGTTACTCGATCCATGAATCGTTGAAAGGTTTGAGCTGCGTTACGAAGTCCGAAAGTCATATACGGAAATTCGAAAAGCCCGAATGGTGTGATGATGGCAGTTTTCGGAATATCCGATTCGCGAACTGGAATCTGCTGATATGCGCGTACTAGATCGATCGTGGAAAAAACTGTTTTACCATGAAGAAAGTGTGTGCTGTCTTGAAGAAACGGAATTGAGTAACGGTCCGGGACGGTTACCTCGTTGAGCTTGCGGTAATCCCCGCACGGACGCCAATCGCTATTCTTCTTCTTGACCAGGTGCAGTGGGCTGGCCCAAGGGCTCTTGGAAGGCCTGCATAAGCCCTGTTGAATCATATATTCGAACTCTTGCTTGGCTGCCTTAAATTTCTCCGGACAGAGTCGTCTGGCTTTGCTTGACACCGGGGGCCCTTTTGTTTCGATGACGTGTTCTACCGCATGTGCGGCTGGCTTGTGCGTACCCGATGTTCGAGTGATCTCTGGAAACTCTCTTAGTAATTCTTTAAAAGGGCAGTCGTCGGCGAAGGCTGTCAGCTTTGGTACTGTCTTATAGACGAGCTGTGCGTTAATCTTGAAGAGCGTGTCGCCATCGATAAGCCTCTTATGCCGGATGTCAGGCAGCAAATTGTAGCGCGCCAGGAAGTCCGAGCCGATTATGCAGGTGTCCACTTCTGCGATGATGAAGGGCCACTGGAACACTCGGCGGAATCCGAGGTCGAGCCGGAGTAGCTTCTGCCCGTACGTCGAGATGATCGTACCATTCGCAGCGTAGAGTACCTGCTTATCTAAGTGCGCAAGGTCGCGCCTTGAGGCGGGTACGGTCGAGACGTCGGCGCCCGTGTCCACCAGGAAATTGGTGCCGGTGACACGGTCACGCACCATTAAACGGCGATTCACCGCCGCCGAACTTCCTGCCGTCGGGGATAGTTCGGCTGTTAGTTTTCCTTCTCCGTTGACGCCGTCGGCTTCCAGCTGCACGGTTGCGTACATTTGAGCGCTCTGCCGCCGAAGCGTTGGTGATACCAGCACGGCTTGCTCGTGGGCTGGGACTTGGAGCGGCTTCTACGACGCGAATTATGCGAGGGCCGCGACCTGTCGCGCGATAAATGAGCTACTAATTTAGTTACTTGTTCAGTAAGCGCGGATATTTGTGCGTCTTTAGTGTTACTGTTCGTCGGCGCAACCGTTGCGACGGCCATGGCGCTGGGGCTAAGCACGTCCGTGATTCGGTCCGCTAATTGCGCTAGTTCCTCCAGCTCGTGCTTGCTGGACGCTAATATCGCCTGTACCTGTTGCGGCAAGCGCTGCAGCCACAACGATTTCAATACTTCTTCCGATGCGCCATTTTGCGCGAGATCCCGCATGCGGCGGAGCAATTGAGACGGGCGACGGTCACCTAGGTCGACTTCGTTTAACAATTTGCGCAATTTTTTATCGACGCTGTCCGCGAAGCTTCTCAATAACCTGTCTTTTAGCACGGCGTATCTGTCCATCGCGGGCGGATTAAGTATGATATCACTAGCTTCGGTCAAGGAATCGTCGTCGAGACATTGTATTATGTAATTATACCGCGTGTTGTCTACCGTTATGCCTGCGGTGAGGAATTGAGCTTCCATTTGCACGAACCAAAGATCTGGTTTTTTTTTCCAGAACGGTATGGACCTAATACCTCGCGAAAGCGCGGGTATCTCGATAATACGCGATAGTGCGCCGCCATCCGGATTGCACGTCGGGGAATCGCTAGAGCCACCAAGCATGTCGGCGGTTTATTTAGATGCGCGCGTAAGGTCGAACACACGAAGTCACACACGCGCAAACAACAGCAAAAACACCGCGCAATCACGTCGGGGTCACTAGTTTGTGGCTATTGGATCGCGTGCTACGCAATATGGCGCCGGTGGTTACCAACCACGGCGAAGGACGTATGGCGGGAAAAAGTTAGGTTGAGAATGAGCGCTACGCACTGCTTCTGATTTTATGCCATGAGGCGTTTTAATACACACTTAATGCCTAATTAACTAAATACTGAATACAAATGTTGATTAGAAAGTAGAGACGTGATTGCGCGTGTAAGTCGGCTCGGATACCGGCATCGTGTCGCGGAGTTACAATACTAGAACTATGAAAATACACTCTAAGAATTTATCTGACGACGCTAATAATTATCGCGGACATGAATAATGATCGGTATCGGCCTCGCGGAATACACAAAGTAATTCGGAGCTTTAGCGTCCGAGTTCTAACTTACTGACTATAGCAGAGACTTACACGAGGTCTGCACGCGGCACGCCATAACGCCGGAGAGAGAATGGGGAGAGTCATGGAAAGAACGACCGTATCAGCGTCGCGACGGACGCGCGCAGCGCCGCAGCTAACGTTCGCAGCGCCGCAACTAACGCTCGCAACGCCACAGGACCACGCCCAGTGGCGGGGACTGGTGGCGGCAGACCCCACCCAGCGGTGGCGAATCGCGCTCGGTGGCCATTGACCCCGCGTGACATCATCATCGCGATGCGAACGCAAGTTTCCGCACACCTTCGCTACGTAATTTCCTGCACCCGGAACATTCTCGTCCCCCGCATCGCAACGTCATCCCCGCAACGTCACCCACTGTAACATCATTTTTCTCCTCCTTCCCTGTGACATCATCTACCTCCCCCTCATCTAGAGACGTCATCCGCATCCTCCCCTCCCCCTGTGACATCACCTCCTCCCCTTCCCGTGCCACAGGGATACTTCCCTGCCCCTCACCCCTCAGAGGACTCGTGTTAGAATCCCTCTTATTACCTTACTTCACGCTGCAAATACTCTGTGCCGTTTTCTTGTCGATTTTATCGCGCAATAATGTTCAAAACACGCATTCCCGAAGAACGAACATTTACATATTTCGCTCCTAACGGTATTTATTATATCCTGCTGTTCGCATGTTGTTGTAACGCGGACACTTACTCGAATAACGACATTCCCCTCTCTACGCAGTAACCGATATTACACAGAACGTAATATCTCCCTAATATCTCCTACTTCCCGTAGCTGCTTTTAAATTTAAAATCGATATATACGAGGGCAAATCAATAAGTACCTGTGTTAGTAATAAAGACGCAAGCTTTTCAAAAATTTTTTTTATTTTTCAACATAATTTCTTTTTAGGAGAATATACTTTTTCCAACGCTTCTGCCATTTTTTTAACCCTTCAGAAAAATACGATTTATCGAACTCTGCAAAATAGGCCTCTATTTCAGCGATAACCTCCACATTCGACGTGAATTTCTTTCCACCGAGCCATTTTTTCAAGTTTGGAAAGAAGAAGTCACAGGAGGCTAAATCCGGAGAGTACGGTGGATGTGGCAGCAATTCGTAGCGCAATTCGACCATTTGGCTGTGGCGACTGCGGAGGAGTGAGCCGGTGCATTGTCCTGATCGCGGCACCCATCGGGCCGACAGCCCGATTTTTCATTCCCAAGCTATCATGCAAAATATTGAATGCCGTTCCGTACGACACGCCTACGGCCTCTGCTACTTCATGCACTTTCGGCGATCAGCGAGAATCATGTCGTGGACTTTTTCAATTATTTCCTCAGTAACCACGTCTACCGGGCGGCCTGGACGCTCTTCATCAAAAACAGAACGACCACGTTTGAATATTCGTTGAACCAATATCTGACGATTGTCATAGATGGTGAAGAGTTTCCATAGATGGCATCCAACTTCGTTTTTATTTCTTCGCACATTTTTCCATCCAAAAATAAGAAACAAATCACGGATTGATATTGCTCTTTTTCCATTGTATCGGAAAACATCAAACACGCTCACTACGAATTGCTGTCAAATCAAGACTATTACATGAATCATTCTGAAATTTTGTATGGCGTCGTTTGGTAATACACGATGGTAATCAACCAACTTGCATCAGCAACGTTGCCTATCTTGAAACACGGATATTTATTGATTTGCCTCGTATATGACGTTACAAGGGCTCACGTCCTAGCACGGTAAGCACATCAACTCTATTGAATAAAGGCCTATATTCTTTGCCACGTCCGAAATTACGAGGGGTATCCAGAAAATAAGTTCCGTTTTTTTTTACAAATAAAGTTTTTATTGAAAAAATCTAAAATTTACATGGATAATACTTGACAACTTCTAGTCTTTTTCTACATAATTCCCGTCAAACTCAATACATTTTGTATATCTGGAAACAAGCTTCGAAATCCCTTCTGCATAGAAACTTCCCGCCAGTTCTTTAGTCCAGTTAGTTACAGCTGTCTGAACTTCCTCGTCGCTTTGGAAGCGTTTTCCGGCCAAGGACTCCTTCAGTTTCGTAAAAAGATGTAACGGTCCAAAAATTCTTTACCTGCAGTCACTCGTGTGGCCTTGTGTAGAGGAGTCAGTTCTCTGGGAACCCAACGGGCGCAAACCTTGCGAAATTCGAGTTTTTCTGAAACGATCTCATGGATAAGACTTCGGGATATCTCTGGAAAAAGGTTGTGGAGTTCATCTAAAGTTAAACGACGATCATTGCGAATCGCATTTTCAATTTTTGTCGTCAACTCATCCGTGATAAGGGAGGGTCTGCCTCTCCCACTTTCGTCTTCAAGCGAATGTCTTCCTGCCTTAAATTCTCGGACCCATCTCCGCACCATAGATTCACTCATCACACTCTCTCCATGTACAGAAACAAGCTGTTTGTGAATATCAACCGATTTAAAATCTTGAGCAAAAAGAAACTGAATGATGCCGCGCAAAACAACTCGAGAAGGAATCGGAATGGAGGTGGCGGGACGCGAAGTGGAGGACTCCATTTTGATAACCTCTCCTGACCGTGTTTCACGAGCTACTGACGCCGAACACCGCTCATTCTATTCGGTAGCTTCCCCTCTTCAATGCTGTGTTGCCAGCTCGCTCATACATCGACCTTACTAAACGTATAATACAAACGGAACTTATTTTCTGGATACCCCTCGTATTAAAATTATAAACAATAATCATGACATTAGATGTGGTGAGAAAGCTTCGATTTCCCGAATCCCACAACCGTCTAATATGATGACATCAGCCTTTCGTATCAAATCTTGCGCAAAGTTACGTTGCAAGACCGAATTTTTGTGTCTTATCGCTTCTTACCGACGATGAAGTTCCCCCACTCGTAAAGTTCCGCGCTCACGTAAATTTGAGCGCATACAAAAAGAAAGGGAAGCATAAATTATTAGAATTGAAGATTGTTATAATCGGACATTTCCTAACTTTCCGCGTAAGTTTATTCACCAGCAGCATGTCCATGACCTCTCGATGCCGTGACATTGAAAACGCGTACGTTGAAATTCTGCGCCTGAGGAAATATCGAGACCACTGGCACTTTGTGATACTTAACTCACAAGACGCCAAATGTCTTCGTGAGTTGTCACGTGTCGGACAAAATAATAATCCCGCTGAATGCGTTAAATCCGCCGAATCAAGCGGAAATCTTATGCAATCGTCTGATTCGGAGATGTAACGCGTAAGCATAAATTTCGCGTTTTCAAGCCAATCGTGAAGTTCAATACCCTGTGATAAACGTCGCCTCTTTCCCTATATACAGGGTCCATTATGAAAATAATGCGCATGATTTTATTATGACGCGAATATCCATCACAGCGGGGTAAAATGGGTCGGGAAATGTGGTGGGGGGTCTGCCCTTCCAAGGCAGCCGGTCGCCAGTTTGCTCCGAGCAGTCTGAGTGGAAAGACATGCCTCCGCGTGAAGTGTGTTTTTCGACTTTGTAACACGGCGCGATGGAGCGTTCGCTTGAACATACGCCATCAAGTTTTGCGTGCGACTTGGAAAGAATGCAATCGAAACATTCCAGATGCTTCAAGAGGCCTTCAAGGACGACTGCATTTCAAGGTCACAGTCCGGGAGGTGGCACAAGGCGTTCAAGGAGGGCCGGGAGGAGGTCGCCGACGAACCCCGTTCTGGACGCCCAACAACGGCCAGAACCGACGAAAACGTAAATCGTGTGTGCGAAGTTTTGCGTTCCGACCGTCGATTGAGCATCCAGTACATCGCTGACACCCTAAACATGTCCACATTTGCGGTACATGGGATAGTGACGGAGAATCTGCAAATGCGCAAGGTCTGCGCGAAGCTTGTGCCGAAAGTGTTGACGGCAGACCAGAAAGAATTTCGAGTTTCGCGCTGTCAAGAATTATTGGATTTGATTCAAAATGAACCGGACTTTCTTAACTCTGTCGTAACCGGAGACGAATCTTTTTTTTGTTTCCCCGTCTGAAGAGAGAACTGAAAGGAAAGCATTGGGAGTCCGTGGAAAACATCCAAAAGCATGTTACAACGTTCCTAAGAGACATTCCCATCGAGGAATTTCAGCGTGCCTTCCAGGCGTGACAGACACGTCTCCGCAAGTGTATTGATTCAGGGGGAGAATATTTTGAAGAATTTTGAGCATTTGTACCGCTACGATCAATAAATCTATTTTTCCCAGAAAATGCGCATTACTTTTATAATGGACCCTGTATAACAGCTAAAAATTTCGAAACTAAAATAATTAAAATCCCTGACCTCATTTCCCTGATTTTTCTGCCTTCTTCCTCTTCCTCAGGAGCGCCTTCCTCCTCCTCAGGAACGCCTTCCTCTTCCGTCGTATTTCCTCTTTCTCTCTGTCTGTTGACCCCCCTCTCTCTCTCTTTCACTCCCCTCTCCCTCTCTCTCTCCCTCTCCCTCCCTCCCCGTATCCCTTCAGGAATGACAGGATGATTCCGTACAGCATGGTGAAACGACTGATTACAATGACTGTAATTAGTGTGGCAGAGAATGATGATAAGGCCCTCGTATACGTTAAAAGATTTAAAAATGCGAATAGCTGGCTGATATACCCAATAGCGACGACTTGACCATTGAGATCCTGGATGCTGGTTACGAAGATATAGATTCTCTACGTAATCTGGATATTACTAATATTGTACGATGCGGAAAACATGTTAAGAATTGTGCGTTACAAAATGTATTTAAGATATACAACTGGTGGTCGCAATGGCTAAAAAAAATGTATCAAGTTTAAAAAATGAAGTATTCTTTTTAAATATGTTTAAAATAAAATTTCTTTTTAAATATGTTTAAAAATAAGATTTCTTTTTAAATATGTTTTGATTTCTTTTCCCAAAATTCATTTTTTAAAAGAGAATAGGAGCAGACAGACTTTATCGTCATTGGCACCGATCCCTTAGATAAAAGAGATTTCGATATCGTTAGAGTGCATTCTTATGATATGTGTCACTTTGATATCCTTGGATCACGTCGCAATTGTTCTTCAAAATATAATGTATATAAAAAAAATCTCTTCTATTTTAGGATGTGTAAAAAAATATGGAAGGGAACACTATTTAAAAGAAGAGCTCCAAGCAACTTTATCGCATCAGTCGTTCAGAGAGCTTCAACAGAGTTCAGATAGCTAATTATAAGTTAGAGAGAAAATAAAATATCTCAAGCCATGAACTATTACGTTCTAATTAAACAGGATAAGATCTATTTACATGTTTTCTTTTTTTTTCAAAGCGCATTTTCTCAAACATCGTTTGAGAACAAGAGAGATCGCAAATAATTAGTGTAGGATTGCAACGGGTGGAAGAGATAGAATTGCATCCTACAATGGATAGGAGTGAGAGGACAATAGGTTAGAGAGAGAGAGAGAGAGAGAGAGAGAAAGAGAAGGATCGAAACTCCCTTCCCCTCTAACACGGACCCCTGGCGCTTCCCTCCTCCCTCGGACCCTGCACGCCTCTGTGAGGCACTTCCCCCTCCCTAACTCCTTCACATGCACACACACGCGCGCGCGCGCGCGCACACATACACATCGTATACATATACGCACTAACACATTCTTCTTCTTTAGTAATTAATGGCCCTGGTCCTCGTTGACGAGATAAACTTCACCAGTCTTTTTCTTCTTCTTAATGGGATATACAAAAGCGAGAAAAAAAATGATGCAAAAAATGATGCAATGGCTGCGAAAATGGTGAAACCCGTACGAACGTCGGGCGCCTGCGTCTACGGCGTCCTCACACCGCACGAACGCGCGTGAGGACGAGTCGTCCAAAATCACGGGACAGCTGCGAGAGGTTCAATGCTCAGTCAAAGTCGGCAACACTTTCAAAAATATGTAAACTTGTAACACCCGAAACGCGTTCGCCCCGGTGGTTTTTCGGAACTCCGCACTAACACATACTGAGTTAGAATTCCCACTATTATCCTACTCGGAAATCTACCAATTCGAAGGAGAGATCAGGCCTGGGTACGAGACGAGAAACGCCCTGACATTTTTCTTTGTTGTCATTAATTGTTTACAGTTCTTACAGAGGCTGTGTTCCAAAACTTACTGTCAGTATTAAAAATCTATAGTACACATAACGAAAACTATAGATATTTTCAGTCAGAACTTCTATAGAACACAGCCAGAATCTTATAGTCCTCTATAGGAACCTGTGAAAAAACTTATGGGAGTTTACAGCAAGATAGAAGCCTCTTCCCATGGGAACCAATCGAATTTGCCACGGATACCCATGATTAGACAAATCCATAAGAAAATTTCCCATAAGAATTTGCAGCAGGTTATTCTTGTTTAATGGCTTCTGCACCTTGAATGCTTTACCGCGCGGCAAAATGAAGTGGCCAATAAGCTTACAGCTCCTACATATTCATTAGTTACCGCGTCGTATTTTGCTGCGCGACAAGCGTTTTTGCGTCCAGTGTGCAGAAGCCTTGGGTTTTCACTTGACGACGCTCATTTTTAACATTAAAACAGGTCACGTAATCAAAATTGACAAATATCAAGCGTCAATTTTGATCACGTCCTCTTTTGACGCTAAAAGGGACGAACGAGTCGTCCAAAATCACGGGACAGCTGCGAGAGGTTCAATGCTCAGTCAAAGTCGGCAACATTTTCAAAACGTCGTAGCGTCAAGTGAAAACCCATCTGTTCGAGATGCATCCGAAAAATCAGTTTCCGCAGATTTGGTGTACGTGCGACATGTGGATTGGAAGCTTTTGGAACAATTTCAAACGTTTCTAGAAGTTTCCAAAAAACAAACTTGACAATCGCTTAGTTGGTAAAGTCAAAAAATATAATCAAGGCCGCATATCGTACAAAAAACCAACCGCTAAAACGGCAATCAAATTCAGATCGGTCTCAGCGCACACGCGCTCGCGTGACGCGAAACGCGTAACATATTGGATCATCTAAAAACCGCGGATACTTTTTAGATGACCCAATACATACGATACCCCAATCAGAATTCCTGATTTGGTGGACGCGCATGGCAGTAGCGTACCGCTTGGCCGTCGCGATCGAGAATTGTCAATCGCAACCCGAATCATGGGGTCACCTCAATTTTTATAATTTTTCAAGAATTTCATAGGCGATTGAAAAAGAAAGCCTTTATTTTACAAAAGAGATAAAAGACCGAATCGAGCTGTGATCCTCCTTCTTCGCCTTTTTTCAGTCAGAGTTAATCCTTCGCAATAAGTGCAATCGCCTGTGAGACGCTCCGCTAGAAAACCGCCGCATTCGACTTGTAATCGAAGATTCACGTAAGTCGAACTTTAGCTAAAAACACCTCAAATTCTCTTTCTATCGCTCTCGTTTTGCCTCGCTCTCGAACACCAGCCTTACATTGAGTGAACAACAAGGATAAAACGATGCGGGGAGACTTGTGTGATGTTTTCGAACGCAATCGAAAGATGAAAAATTACCGATAGTGGTTATTATCGACTATGCGGTAGTTTTTTTTAATAAAATATCGATATATCGATAGTACGGAAATTTTTAAATTATTATTAATATTACATTATAGGCTAAAACCGCCAAAAACTTCAATTCTATCAGATTTTATATATTATGTTCTCCGACATCAGCTTTAGTTGAAATCCAACAAAGTTATAAAAGGGTTAAGTTAACCGAAGCTTGGTAAAATTCATTCATTATTATTAAAAATGGCTAACGAATAGATAATTGGCGAATTCCATAATCTATCTGATGATTTTTAATACGTTATCTAATTTTGCTACTAACCTAAATCGGTTATACTTTTTTTATATGGGTCATCTAAAAAGTATCCGCGGTACTTTGTCACTAGATATATGACCATCAACACACATCTAGTGACAAAAAACCACGGATACTTTTTAGATGACCCAATATATCTAGAATTAGGCGTCCCATGGAGCAGAAATTTACAGCAGAACGGAACAGTGCAACCAATCACAACTCTGCAGTCATTACTCTGTTTTCTTTTCTACGATTGTGATTGGTCGCACTATTCCGTTCCGCTGTAAATTTCCGCTCATAGGCCAGCCTAATGACTCCTACACACAAAACGTGGCAATCCTCGCAACGCGGTGGAAGTTGTCGCACTAACCAATAATGGCTCCTGCACACAGAACGCGACAACACTTGCCGCACAGCGGAAGTTATCGCATTAAATCTATGTTCTCAAGTTGGCCTCACCTTGCAAAACTTCTAGAAATGATGTAATATTATTTCCGCCGCGCGACAAAAGTTGCATTGAGTTAAACTTTTGTCGCGCGGTAGAAATTATACAGGGTTGGCCATATTCGACGGAAAGATCTGGCAAATCTCCTTGAACCCTATTAAATGATTTTTAAAATGAACAGCAAAAAATGTGTTTTTTTCCCATGATTGAAAAAAAAACATCTTTCCGTCGAATATGGCCAACCCTGTATATATATTACTTTTAGACAAGCAAGATGTTATTTGGCTATCGCGTCAACTTCCATCGCGCGGCAAGCATTGCCGCGTTCTGTGTGCAGGAGCCATTATGCTCTTGCACACTGGACACGGAAACGCTTGCCGCGCGGCAAAATAAGACGCGGTAACTAATGAACACATTAGGAGCTATAAGCTTAGGGTGAAATCACACAGTGCGGAATAGAACTGCGGAACAGAGAATGCATCATTGTTCTTGTAATAAATTTCGTCGTATTTTGAGAGGTTAAAATAATTTGATGCTGATTGATGTGATGGAATTGCAATATCGAGATGAATGAAGCAAAATGACAAAATCTGAGTGCATAAATATAAATATCAAGATAAAAAAAATAATGATGCATTACGTGCGATTTCAATGTGCCCTTTTCCGCACTTTTCCATCACGCAAGTTCTGTGTGCTATGTTCATACGATGCAGAAAAATGATAGTAAATACGTTAAAGTAGTTCAAAAAATTGTTATGAGATTAATTGTAAAATTGTAAATATTAATTGTAAAACATTAAATACTAAAACAGTAATAATTATTTTTACAATTTGAAAAATTATATTTCATTTTAATAAGCAAATTATTAACATGAAGTTAGTAGTTTTTAAATTATATTTACCCTGAATACATCTTTGACGCATCATGTGAACATAATACACAAAACTTGCGTGATGGAAAAGTGTGGAATAGCGCTGATTGGTTGCTTTAATGACGCGTTCTGTATTCCGCAGTTTCCGGATCGTGTGATTTCACTCTTATTGGCTACCTTATCACATTTTGCCGCGCGGCAAGCGTTTCCGCGTCCAGTGTGCAGAAGCCATGAAGTTGTCCCATAAAGTAGAAATTGGCAACGAAACGGAACTCGCGGAATCAACACGAATCGCAGTCGTTTCGCTATTTTCGCTATAATTTCACTGGCCTAGTTTCCATCGAGGGTTTAAACCGGATCAGAATGTAAGAACCAATTACAGTCGAGCATTCCCCTGTCATTCGATTGTAACAGGTTTAAACTAGGCCACTGTTACAATTTGCAGAATGAATAAAAGTTGCACATAATTTCAATATTATATGCTGTAAATGTATATTATATGTACATTGTCCATATAATGCGATTGGTTACATACTCTTTTTTGTCTTTTTCATTAATACTAATATTGGATATTTCTTTTTTGTCTTCTTCATTAATACTAATATTGGACACAATAGCAAAATGTTAATTCGATGATTACAGTAAATATGAATGTAGATATTAATCAGCAGCCTGCGATTCCGTTTATGTTCTTTTCCTTATGTCCCATTGGGCGGAAAACGCGGAAGCGGAATCAAGTTTCAGCCAATCATGAGATTTTACGATTATGTTAAAAATATTTTAATGCTAAAGAAGTTTTAATTTTTAATTTGTTATATATACATTATTATATTACATTAAAATATTATTTTTATTATTACAAGTATTGTAAATAATATAAAAAGTACGATTTTATATTATTCCGCATGTTCTGTTTATTCCACTCAATGAGACATAAAGGATTTAGGAAAAGCATAAAATAGAAAACGAAATGGTTGTGATTCGTCGTGTTGATTCCGCGAGTTTATTCTATTGCCAATTTTCGCTCCATGGGATGGCACCCTGAGGGTGATATTTCATTTGTGCGTTTTTGTCGTACGACAAATTTTTCAAACCTGTTATTAGGCTATAAGATCTGAAAACCTTTCTGTTCTATACACATTTGTCGTACGACAAAAACGCACAAATAAAATAGCATTCTAATTATAGTTACGTTTTGAAACGTAGGACTACATTCAGGAATTACGCTTAGATAACTCTAGGATGCATTTTTGCTATAATATAACGTATAATGTAACGTAATCTATAGCTTAAGCGGAAAACACAGACTTTTGCATAATGCATAATACATTATGCATAAGAAAATGTACCACGCATACAATGCGTTCTACAATAAACCATTAATCATAAATAAGAAAAATGCGTTCTACAATAAACCATTAATCATAAATAAGAAGTTAGAAGCTGGAAATTGACCAATCACAGTCGTTAATTTCCAATTTCTAACTTCTGATTTATGACTAATAACTTATTAGAGAATGGCCATACTAATCAAAATTCTTCGTCTCCTTCCTTTCCATAAAATAAAGAATTGGTTGGATTTCTTATGCCTTATGTGTTATCCGTTATGTAGGGGCTCCGCACAATAAAACGAACAGGGAACAGAGAACAAAAAATAAGAATTTCAACTTATTAAAAATCATGTATTGTGGAATATACAGTTTCTGATAGGTTGAAATTTTTATTCTCTGTTCTCTGTTCCTTTCATTGTGCGGAGTCCCTAAGGGTGAATCACATAGTGCGGAAAACGACTGTGGAATAGAGAATGCGTCATAAAAGTAACCAATCAACATTATTTTGCGTTATTCCGAATAACGCTGATTGATTGCGTCTATGACGCATTCTTTATTCCGCAGTCGTATTCCGCACCGTCTGATTTCACTCTAAGAGTCTATGCTTTCCGGTTTAGAGTTATTTGGGAACAATTCCTGAACGCAACCCTGCCCTAGATATTTATGCTAGATATTGGATCATCTAAAAAGTATCCGCGGTACTTTGTCACTAGATATATGACCATCAAGTGACACATTTAGTGACAAAAAACTGCGGATACTTTTTAGATGACTCAATATTTATGCTAGTGTGATCCTAAAGTCTCTACTCTACTCTCTAGTTCATGCTATATTTTACGCGACTATCGTATGACTCTCTATAGCAAAAGAAAATTATCGACATGTCACATTAAGATGGCTCAACAAATGCACACTGGAAATGCTTGCCGCGCTGTAAAATGAAACGGTAGCCAATGAATACATTAGGAGCTGTAAGCTTATTGGCTACTGCATCACATTTTGTCGCGCGACAAACGTTTCCGCGTCCAGTGTACAGAAGCCATTTAGTTATCGAGATTATCGATAGTCGCTGTCGATAGTTTTCTATCTCTATTGTGAGCACATCATGTTTACTTGCATCATGCCATGTTATAAACAGTCTCGTCAACGAGAACCAGGGTCATTAAACACAAAGAAGAAGCTATAAACAGTCAAGCCTAAGGCGTAACGGACATAATTTTAAAGTTCAAGAAATTTGTAAGCATGACCGACAACAAAAATGATAAGACGAAAGTCGATCTCGGATTGCTCGAAGAAGATGATGAGTTTGAAGAATTTCCCGCGGAAGGTAGTTTTTTGAATTGATATATATTTATGTAACATAACATCGAAATCACTGATTCATCAAACACATTAACAAATCAGATTTGAAAAATATATTTATTTACTAGATTGGACCGCAAAGGATGAAGACAGCGATGATATTAGTGTCTGGGAGGACAATTGGGACGATGATGATGTTGAAGATGACTTCAATCAACAGCTGAGGTATTGTTTTGCCATAAATTCGTTTATTGAACAAATTCCACATATATATAAGACAAAGAGGGACAACATAATGCTTGATAAATAAAAAATGTTAAATGTATTAGGTGTTGGAATTAATTCGTAGCGTTTTTTAATGAAAGAATGTTATTTATTTCACATGAGCATTAAAAAATACATTAATGAAAGTACTTCCCATCACTTGTAAAACGCTACGAATTAATTCCAACACCTAATAATATATTATCAAGATATGCTCTTTTGACCTTTAAACAGATGGATGAAGTGATCTAATTGCAAGACTTTTTTTCTAAATATTTTATCTACAATTGTCGCTATCGTTAACTAGAAACAGCTAATGACAACCGCGTTTTCTTTCAGTATCCTGTCATTGGCTGTCGCTAATTATGGTGAAAATTTTTCTCAATTTTTATACGAATTGGAACATTTTTCAGAAATACTCAGAAAATTTACATCTTTTTTTTCATACAAGTGAATTCTGAAATATTCTAAAATTTCTCATCCTATAATTTTTAAAAAGCATTTTAAATTTTTTAGATTTTATAACATTTCATCAAAATATTATACTTACATATCTTAAAAATCTTACGATATTTCATAATTAATATATATGAAAAATTTTGAGAAAAAAATATAGATTTTCTGAGAAATGTTCCAATTCGTATAAAAAATGTGAGAAAATTAAAAATTATAGAGAAATTCTGAAAAATTATATGAGAAATTCTAAGAAAAATTTTCACCAGGGTAATAATAGCGACAATCATCGATAAAACGTTTAGAGAATCCTGTTACAATATGGTTTTTTTAAATCTGTTTTGTAATGGAAAATATGAAATATTGCCTAAAAGTATTAAGTTGAATCTTAAGTCTTATGCTGATTCTACAATAAGTTGGTAATTGGTCATGCTAAGTTTTATTAGTGAAATTGATCAATGAAGTTGGCCAACTTAAGCCTAAGACCGATTAAGACTAAGACTTCGGACTATCGACTCATTGTAGAATTAACATTATTGATGAATCAATGAAGTTGACCAACAGCCAACTTGTACTAAGACAAATTTTCTTAAGACTGACCAAATTCGACTTTATTCCTTCTCATTAGTCAAGCTAAATGATTTGTTGTATAATCAATAATTAAGTAGATGCAAAAAATCATAGTCACCTATTTAGATTAAAACTGGTTAAGACTTAAGACTACCGAATCATTATAGAATCAGCATTAAAGTTCCTTATTTTTACATTCTTCTGTCTCGTAATAATGTAAAATTCTATGGCCAATATTCATAATATCCAGTTTTTATATTTAAAATTATCTTAAGTCTATGGGCCTCTTTCACCAACTTCTGGCTAAATTAATCGACGATCAACTCGCCAGAAGTACCAACAACAGTTTAATATATCAGAACATTTCCTTCCTCTTCTTCTGTGTTCAGTTCTCATGTTGGCAATCGTAGTGAATTTACCATCAATTAGCGTTAATTAGTGTTAGTAAAAGAGAAAAAAAAGAAGCCCTAAGACATCATAAACTAATTGTAAGATTATCTTAAGATATTACTTAAGACAATCTGGAAATAAGAACAGCTTATGAATACCAGCATATATTAGGTGTACAAATACTCTAAACTTTTTAGCTAAATTCGAGATTTATTTTAAAAAAAAGTAAAACAAATTTTCAATCAAAGTATTCGCCGTTGCTTTCTATAACTTTAAATCATTTTTCAGGCTGTTAAATTCCATCTCGGAAAAATGCAATGTCTTTGGACTCGATAAAGTCGTGAAGCTATTTTCAGATCTCATCCATTGATTGGAAGTGAGTATCAGCATATTGTATTGACCGGAACAAATGATAATCGATTGGAACAATTAGTTTGGTGAATACGCTGGGTACTGCAAGATGTCCCAGCCAAGATTCATTATAGAGTCTTTTATAGTGTCTTGAAAGCAGTGTGGCCCTGGCGTTGTCATGTAATTTTGCAGAACATTCTCCTTTGCCAGCATACAGGCATTTCTGTTCTAATTCTTGATTCAAGCGATTTGTTTTACCCAGTTTTAACAGTTACGACGGGCTGCTACCAACGCCAATTAATCCGCTTGAAAAAGCATTTTTCCGAGATGGAATTCATCAGCTGCCTGAAAGATGGCTTAAAGTTATAGAAAGCAACAGCAAATATTTTAATTTAAAAATTTGTTTTACTTTCTTTTAAAATAAATCTCGAATTTAGCTGAAAAATTTTGACTATTCATTTGTATACCTAATAATATACACTATACTATACTAATAAAAAATATAACTGTAAAAATAAAAATTTTTAGAGTGTTTGAGCAGGATTGGGAAGTAACGTGTTATAATGACGTTACATTTTCGTTACTTTTTTTTTTGGTAACGATTTGATAACGCCATTTTTTTATTAGTAATGAAAAAGTTTCGTTACTTATATCGTTATAACTTGTATCATTAATTTTTTATAGGTCATAGCCATCACGGACAATAAGATTATAGGTACTAAATAACATAAAACTTTTTGTCAATTTTTCATTACTATTCTCGCTTTAACATAAGACTACTAAAAACTAAAATATCTATTATATAATAAAATACCGTAGAATTAAACATAAGTATGTGCAATATTAATAAAAGATGAAAATGTTCAAAGATAAATATCTTTCTAAATATCTTATATTTAATTTATATTCTGTTTTAGCATTTTGTCTTAGAAGCCTGTTTTGACATTTAAAAAGTGTAAT
Organism: Acromyrmex echinatior; assembly: GCF_024713525.1. NCBI lineage: Eukaryota > Metazoa > Arthropoda > Insecta > Hymenoptera > Formicidae > Acromyrmex > Acromyrmex echinatior. Next base: position 3,839,906 of record NC_141865.1, on the reverse strand, counting down.
TATGCAAAAAACAGGCTTAGTCATTGATTTTGATGAAATTGAGGCCATTCGATGTATTTTTGCACGAAATGAATGAATCTGACAGATTTCCTTATCTCAATAATCATCAACTTTAATCATTAATATCTCGGTTCACCGAGCGACACTTATTTTTCTGCCAGATTCATTCATTTCGTGCAAAAACATGTCGAATAACACCTAATTCATCAAAATCGATGAGTAAGGCCTTCTAGGTAGGTCTACTGTTAAATTACAAAAAAATTACAAAAAAAGTAATGAAAAGTAATGATCCTTTGTCGTTAATTAAATAATAGTAACATGTTACTTTTAAAAAGTAACTTTCCCAACACTGATTTTGAGCATTCCTCTTAGCAATTTGTATATATCTTTAGATCATCTACTTAAAATCTGTACAAAACTGCAAAGTGTACACAAAATTTACAGTGTTGTAATTAAATTTCAGAGCACAACTAGAGAAGCAGAAGGCTACAAATGATGTACCCAAGAAAAATTAATTCATTTGTAATGTTAATCTTATTATTTTATAAAATAAATTATTAAATATTAAGCTCATGTGTATATCTATATTTTGTATGTGTGTATGTATGTGTACACATAAAACTCTTCACAATCTTTTGAATATAATAGGGTTGCGAATATAATAGTTTAGAAAGGTTGTATAACATGCACCATATGTTTTACGGGAGCACACAATTCCTTTGTACAAAACTTAGTTATTAAATATAAATGCTATACTTGAGACTCTATTCTGTAACTCTTAATGACAGTAACAATATCATTACATTGTTTTTGTGTAGTACATGGTAAAAAAGCTGCGCACCAATAATGCAACGATATTGTTATTGTCATTAAGAGTTACAGAATAAAGGCCTTAGTAAGTCCAGAAATGCATATAGTGCCTTCCCAAGAATGACTCATCACCATTCAATTGAAAGAAGCCATTATTCTCTGGAAAAAATATCTTGGCATATCTTATTGTAAATATATGATCAGGTACAGTCTTCGTTTTTAAAAAATCTGTCGGGTTTTTCACAAAACATAAACGGTCAACATATCGCTCTTATTTTAAAAGTCACATGATTAAAAAAAATTAAGAAAAGAAAAGAAACTATTTTTCAACTTGATAGAAAATTATTGAATCAAATAATATCGGCAGAAAGAATATATTTTTAATATGATGAAATGTCATTTTTGTCATTTTCATTTCACATTTTTTAAAATACTATCCTTGGTAATAATTTTTAATGAAATTAAAAAAAAAGTTCAATATTATAATATCATATTAGACCGCGATGTGAACATACAACAGTTAGGTCGTGTATTTTTGATGATTAGATAATGATAGGATAATGTTTATTTAATTCATTTATATTCGGAAATTATCTTTTTTAAGTTTTGTCATCTTTGAAGCATGGGAGCGATATGTTTTACATATGGCACATACATTTTTTTATATAATTATTTTGATACAAGTATCTTAATGACTCCCCCACAGACGCATTATCGAGAGAATAAAAGTGTGCGAATCTCACTAATTATCACAATCTTCTATTTAAAGAACTTAATAAACATCGAAATTAATTCCTTGTGGCGTCGTGATTTGTTTTACAGGAAATCAATAATTCCGATACTAGTGCATCCAACATTTGCATATTTAAATCTACGTTGATCTTTTTGATTTTATATGAACTTAACAAATAGTTCAGAGCGTTGTGTATATCGTCCTCGCCGAATGTCAATTTTATATTGTACGATATCTTTTCCTCTAGTATATGTAACAACTTGTCTTTCAACTGTATATCGTTCTGACTTGTGTTGTTATGTGATGCATCCCAAATTAAGGAAGAGCCGCTCAGAGAATCAAATAACCAAAGAATTATTTTCTGTAAATAACCATAAAATTAACAAATATAATAATTATAAAGAAATGTAATATTCTTTTGAATATAAACCTGTAGGATTGGCTCTGAAATGTTCCCAAATAGCAACTTAGTCCATCTAACGACTGCTTCTTGCTGCAGAGTGTTATTACTAGCAATGCCTGTTAGAAGTTCACAAACTAAATCTATCATCGTACATGTCAGTGTTAAATTCGAATCTAATTCATCTACTTCATCTAAAAAATATAATATTAATCTTTTATTATTGTAATTACAAAATACAATTTTATATTATTTTATTTCATACAACAAAAAAATAATATTATTAGCAATATTATCATAGCTACCATCATATGAAGTATTAATCGTCTCCCACCAGCAATCCAGTAACTCTGAATCTCCACTGGCTTCTATCGAGTCAACTGCTTCATAAGCTGTGTCTACTGTAAAATACTCTGTCCTTTCCGTGATCAGTTGCTGTAGTTCACAAGCTAGACTTTTCTATGAAGAATAGATATTTTGAAATATTAATTTTATATGTTATACATATATAAGAGTTATAATTTAGAAGACGTAAATCGAACTGAAGTAATAAATTGCAAATTTAGTTTTCAAGGATAAAAATAGACACATATATAAGATGAGGCTCGAAAGAATCTATCAGTGAAAGATGTAAAAAAACCCATCAAAACCGTCATCAGCTGTTCGGATGCACAGAAAATTCTTTATTTTGTAAAGATGTAAAATATATTTTTCAGTAAAAGTTACTCTGAAAAACTGTTCTACGAGCATTATTATGACAATCAGAAATATTTTATTGGCTATATTATAATGCAATTTGTTATACAAGTATAAACTATATTTTGCTACACTGATTGATTCATTAAAAAAATATTAAGTTTTTTTAAGTTTTGTCCTGCTAGATTCATATTTTATCTCACTGTGCAACGTGGCCAAAATATATTAACTTTATATTCGTATTGGTCTACATTATGGATAATTACGCGTGTCATATGCGCGCGCGCGCGCGTGGTGTGTGTGTGTGTGTGTGTGTGTGTGTGCTAATGTAGTGTATGTATATACATACGTATTTCGTATGTATATCTAACGATCTTTAGGATAACATAATATATAAAAGATAAAACAATCAAAAATTAAAAAACAAAATTTCGATTAGATTTAAAATAAAAATTTGAATTAGATTTAACGCATGTGTTACTTCTTATCAAAATATTTTATATTCTAATATAAGAATTTTATTGATTTTTGAAGACATTGTAAAACATTAAAGTTCCTAATTATCAGGGTTATTAAGTTAAATTATTAAGTTATTGGGTCATCTAAAAAGTATCCGCGGTACTTTGTCACTAGATATATGACTATCAACACACATCTAGTGACAAAAAACCGCGGATACTTTTTAGATGACCCAATATTATTAAGTTAACTTTTTTTAGCTAAGTTAAGTTGAAGTTAACAGCCTTGAAAATTTAACTTAATTAAAATATAAGTTAATTCATAATAAAATTAATTGAATTAATTGAAAAGTTAAGTTAATAAAAAAAGTAATTAAAAAGTTAAGAATTAAATTTGGTTCGAATAACCAAAAAAAAAGAAAAAGATGATTATTTTTTATTATTTTACATGATTTTTCGTATTTTCCCTTTCTTACAGCTTATTTATTTAAAACATCTGGTTATTTTTTGTTCATAAGTAACGATTATATAATATAAAATTACTAAATTATATACTCATTAGCATTATATATATCTAAGGATTGACTTCAAAAAATTCGAATTAATAGTTACTGATAAAATGTAACTAAATTAAAAAGTTAAGAATCTATAATGTAACTAAATTAAGTTAAAATTAATTAACTTTTTAACTTTTTAATTTAACTTTTATCTTTTTAACTTAGCATTACCCAACTGCTAATTATATTTAATTCCAACTATACCTGTTTTTCTAAAAAATATATACATATATAATTTATACATATAAGTTCTACATTACCGATTTTATATCTTCGACAAATCTCCAGGGTATATCAGATAAGGGCATCAAAGTAGGTAGAGGGGAAGCCTCTTCTTCTTGATCTAGTTCGAATCCTGGCACAACAGTTTTCAACGTATTAAAAACGCCAGTCACGGTCTTGGCTAGAAATCGATCCAAACGAGGCGCTACCGCATCGGCTTTCTTGCCCGCGCTACTACTAGGTCGAAGAAAGTGACGCAGTTGTGGCGGACATTCGTTCGCCAATCGCGTACATAACGTTTTCAAATATATCTCCAGTTCGATCCGGCCACCCTCAGGCAATACCAATTCCGACATGATATTTACTAATGATGGAATCTGGAATTTTGCGAACAAAATATAGTTATTAAATTTAAATTGTAGCTTTGAATTTATTTGTATTAATTTATTTTTATATAACTTTAAAATATTTTTTAGTTGCAAAAACCTTACTTCTTCTAAACTGATGTGCAATTGAACAAAATCAGCGTATTGCCTTTTGACTGTAGCAGTGGTTGTTTCAAATAAATCTACTCCACGTTGTTCAACATCATCAAACTGTATACAATAGTATAATTGCTGCGAGCCGTCTGTTGCAGTATGGAACTCAGTCCAAGGAATTGATAAATTCATAAATTGGCTTCCTTCATATATCACATAGGATTTTTCTTCAACGTGTCTGAAATTTACAGATCTATGTAGCAATGTAATTGAGATTAAACATCATTACTAACAATGGTGTGGTTGCTGTAGATTTCTGTTGCAACAGATTTCTAAGCCTAGCGATAGTCGTAGCGAAATCCGTCGGCTCTTCGTACACCGGTGATATCTTATCTTCATCTAATTCCAGATCTGTGTCAGTTATGCTTCCTCCCCACAGACCTCTATGTTCTATAGAGAGACCTTCCAAACATAGAGTTGGTCTTTCTGGAGTTACCATTAAAACTGCATTCTTGTTTTCACTAGTAGTTGCAGTTGGACTAGACTTAGATACAGATTTTGGCAATTGCTGTGGGATCACAGCCGCTGTCACGGATGTAATACCATCACTCAAAGCAACACTTATGGTACCCTAAAAAATTAAATTATTGTATGTAATCATTATTGTGTTTTATACACACACACACACACACACACACACACACACACACACACACACACATACACATTACTATATAATAATAGTACTATTAGAATTTACATTGATATTTTGTTTAACTGGAGCAATGACACTATTAACTTCGTTTGACGGAGCTTCCAATAATATTAACATATTCTCAATCAACCAATCTGGGCAGCTTATTGTATCTATTGTTATTAAAAGTCTCTTTGCTAAAATAGATAACAAAAGTTTGCATGGTAATGAACTAGTTAATTCCCATTGTAAAAACTCTTGTGCCAGAACAGTAACTAAACGATATAACATGTGCTCCAACGTCGACGTACTGCGAGATCCAGGGTGTAAATATTTATAAGCTTCCTCCATGCTAGCTGCAGTACCCTTTTCAACTCTACGTAATGCTCTGTGGAAATGTGGATATATACTGATATGAATAAATAATTAACTTTGCTGGATTTGTAAAGATAATTCTTGAGATGAATATATTCGTACCTATGATATTCCTTTAAGTGCAACAATAACACATTTGCCAATTTATTAATAACTTTTATCTTATCTATGAGACTGGTTTTCCAAACAAGCCTGGTCAAGAACTTGCTCAATAAATCCTGTGCTTCATCAGGAAATGATCTATCATTACTTATATTTTTATACCACATTTCTACATACTTTGTATTAATCTCTCGTGTTATTTCTGTTACATTCAGCTTTTTTTTTCTTGTTAAAGGGCTTTCTTTATCAAACGTTGCATCATTATTGCATGTAACATTATCTTCTTGTGCAGAATTCAAGTTCTTTTGGTTCTCACTTTGACTCTTGTAAATGACCTCTATACTTTCATCTTTGTTTACAGAAAATTCTGAACTTAACTGATTCACTAGTCTTTTGTATATCCACTTGTTTATAAATCTTAAAGGAATCGGACTGTTGGCTTTTAGCGTGAGACGTAGCAAATAACAACTCAGCCATATAGATATAATTGTAATAAATACTGCCCAAGAGACAGAAATGTATATTGGCAGAGGTGTGAGATCTATCCACCCTTGTACAATCAAGGATAATATTGCAGCTGCTATACTACAAATTAATAGTATTTGATTCAGCCAACTCATTGGTATAACTTTCTCCATTTTGTACACTCTAATGCTTTCAATTAACAACTTAAGTGTCACATTTTGTGCTATAGTGATCAGAACCTGTCAAAAGAAAAGAGATATATTTAATTTATTTTCAGCTAATAGTGTTACACCATATAAAATCAGGATATATAATTAAAAGATACACTCTTGCTTTCGAATTGATGGAATTATGAAAAATTCTGAACTTATAGAGAAAATCTAAAACATTATATGAAAAATTCTAAAAAAACATTTACCAAGGTTGAGCCTTTCAAATACTGTTCAACTATTTATCAACTTAATTATTTATATCAATAATTATCGATAATATTAAAAAACGTACCTATATGTCTTTTCCACACACAACTATTCACTTTATTGTCATTCTTAAAGTTCTCTTGTAGGTGATTAACCTCGCCATCAACTCGATTGCTCCATTCAGGGATTACGTCGCGAGAAAATTGGCGTCATTGGCACCTGCGTCTAGAGACCCTAGAGTTCCTCTAATAAGAATTAAGACCACAGACTTCTATATATACTACTAGACTGTTAACTTGTTTGAAAAAGTGATCCTCAATTTTGATGTAACATTATACGCATGCGTCGAGAACCTCTGCGCGTGACTGCGTAACATATTGGGTCATCTAAAAAGTATCCGCGGTACTTTGTCACTAGATATATGACCATCAACACACATCTAGTGACAAAAAACCGTGGATACTTTTTAGATGACCCAATATATCTGTACATATACATATATCAGCGTACTATTTTGACAGGTTAACCTATTTAACAGTATTAAAATCACCAAATATTTATTTTCATAATCCTATTGTAAATTATTCTAATTTATAAGAAATTGAATAAGATCGCATCTTTTATACACGTTTATTAATATTCAATTGTCTTTCCAATATCTTTACCTTTTTACTTAAAATCTTTCTCTTCCAAAAAAAAAAAACAAAATTTTTCGATATGAGATCACACCATTTTCATAAGGTTATACAATACATTTAGCATGTGAACAATTGATGCAAAACAGCCATACTACATTCCTTTGGGTATATTCGTAACGAGTATATACGAGAAATGACGCCATGTTTTAGCGAAATTCTGCGAGAGAGAAAGAGATATACAGTCTCAGTCCAACAGACTGTCAGTTTTAGGGTTAGGTACAATAGTATTGAACGACATAGATACGTAAAGATACATTGATAAAAAAAGGTTATCGAAATTATTTTAGAAATATGGTTGGATGTATAATACCGCTTTGTAACAATTCATTAAAAAAAGAATATGTTATGAAAATAATTTCGAAAGACACAAAACGCCGAATGAATTGATTAAAGAGTATAAATGGCAAATATAAAAATTGGACACCGTCAAAAAATTCATCCGTATGTGAGATAAAGTAATTTATTCTTTATAAATAATGTATTTAAAATATTAAAATAAAAATGTAACATAAAATATACACAGATTAATTATAATATTTGAAGACACGGTAGTGTCTTAGCACTAAGTATATGTGTAGTCACATTGATTACGAATTTAATTCTTTCTCTTTTTGTCGTAATCTTTTCAATTATATTATATATCATTGCATTGTGAGTCTAAATCAAATAATAATTACAATATTTAATATATAATATTTTATGAAATGGTATATACATATATAATATTTTTCTGAATTTTTTATTTCTTTTATATTATTACAGATGCATTTTGCTCCTAAAATGTGGGAACAGAGAATGAAAAACTAGCGCATTTAATAACGCAAATAATGTGCAATAAATAACGTTTTGTATAAAGTAATGTGCAATATTACAAAATGTACAATATTGCAATAGTACAAAATAAATGAAATTTTATAATAAATAATATTTGTAAAAGTTTTATTATTTTATATACAATATTATGTATATTATATACAATATTTATTTATTATCATTTTTTAATTTGTCACAATTTTTTAGCATGAATTCAAAATTTGCGTTTAAAAAATTGAAGGAAATGACTAAAACATGGCAGATCAATCACAAATGATACCCGTATGGCGCCACTCTGATTATAGGATTCTCTAGTCCTAAGGAGTTAAACCCTGCGCACAATAGAAGGAATAGGAAATTAGGAATAAAGAATAAATGATTTTAACCTATCAGAAATCAGATACATCGGAATACATGGTTTCTAATAGGTTGAAATCGTTTATTCTTTATTCCTGATTCCTTACGCTGCGTTCGGAAACATCATTCGTTGGTGTGTTTCAGTGACTTTAATGGAGAAGTAATGGGGATATCGTGTGCCTTTGGGTAGAGAGTGTTCCGAACGGCTTCCGTGTGGCGTGTGTGTCATCTCAATGCTACCTCACCGCTTACGTTTAATCCTAACCTTGGAATAATTCACCGTTGAAGAAAGGCGGTGGAATGATTGTAAAGCTGGAAACACAATAAAAAGCACGGGCAGAAATTTCAACTTATCAGAAACCATGAATAATAGAATGAACACTTTCTGGGTTCTGGTTGAAATCTTTTATTCCCTGTTCCTATTGCCTGTGCTTTTCATTGTGTTTCCAGTTTAAAAAAGAACATTGGCGATATATAATTGTAAAAAGAAAGAAATATAAGTCATTCCTTCTCCTATTACCGGCTCCTATTAAACATTTCACTATCATACTGAGTAATTATGTGTGCCTTCCAACAAGCGACACAAATGACACAATGGATCATTACATTCTTGTTGTTTGCCAATGTTAAACAAAGATTACATGATCATTGCATCATGTCGCTTATTGGAAAGCACATAATATGTTGCTGTATCGACTTTAGACAGTGATAAAATTTTTCATCGTGAAAATTCAAATTAATATAATACTGATTCTACAATAAGTCGGTAGTCTTATGGGCCTTCTACAATAAGCCATAGGTCATAAATTATAAGTCATAAGTTAGAAATAAACCAATCACAGTAGTCAATTTTTGATAGAAATTAGTGTTAAAAACTATTTTTAGTTTCTGATTTCTGATTTATGACTTATGGCTCATTATAGAAGACCTATTAATCTTAATCGATGAATTTGATCAATCAGCGTTAGTCTTATTGGGTCATCTAAAAAGTATCCGCGGTTTTTTGTCACTAGATGTGTGTTGATGGTCATATATCTAGTACAGACAAAGTACCGCAGATACTTTTTAGATGACCCAATACAAGTTGGCTATTAGTTAACTTTACCGACTAAGACTTCCGACTATCGACTCATTGTAGATTCAGCATAACAGGTTTGACAACCATATTCTGATTGTAACAGGTCTTATTATTGTAAATCCTTAAAGAAAATTAACATAAGTGATATAAAACTTTAGATCCTGGATGTTGGTTCATCATCCAAAGATCGATATCTGATATTAATTTCTGAGAGGCTTACTGTCTTAGAACAGTTAAAAAGAAAGTTAGATAAGAATAATAAATATAAATAAATAAAAAAATAGTAAAACTTAGACAAATTTTTAGATTAATATAACTGCTCAAAATTTTTTTATCCAAGAATGCGATGTAATTATTGTAAATACAGAAGTTACAAAAATAGCTTTGAATTATAATGGCAAAGATCGAAGAATGAAATGATAAAGTTTCATGTATAGAAGTTAGATTAAAATTCTAGCTCTACAATCTCAAAAAACAAATGTAAATATATATAAATCTTATATTTGTTTAGACTAACGCTGCTTATATTATTTCAATTTGTCGAAATAATAAAATAATAATAATTAATACTGCTTATATAATTTCGATTGGTCGATTCCCTTATGCACTATGCATTATACGTTATGCAAGTCTGTGCTGCGGCTATAGCACACACTGACTCCCCTTGTTTTTCTCACGAATGGTTTAGTAACACTCGGTGTGACTTTCTCAACATTTCCGAATGATTTCACACTAGTGCACGCCGAGTACACATGAGTATTTCCAAACGGCTGGTGTGTATTAGTGACACACCAGTGAGTGCACATATATAGCACGATTATACGAACCAAATATCGATTTATTATCTCTAGTCTTAAAAAATGGGACTATGTACCCTGAGAAAAGTGGACGTTGTTATTGGGTCATCTAAAAAGTATCCGCGGTTTTTTGTCACTAGATGGTGTTGATGGTTACATCCACTTTATCAGAAGGTAGTAGTACGCGGCAGTATTTTGCGGTTACATATTTTGGGCCGTCATGTCCTCTCTCAGATTTCTCTCTGATAGTATATATAGAAGTCTGTGTTAATGGACGTATGAATATCTATACGGGCGTAAAGTTAACTTGCGTGCGAGGGGACTGAAATCCGCGCGGCGGGTTAGCCATCTTGTCTGGCGACATTTTAGCACTCTATTTGAAAATTGATATATGATATTATTTGTATTTCCAGTGCATAAAAATAGGATTTTGTGTGAGGCAAAGTTAATTCAGTTGTGTGTAATTAAAAATAATTTTCTTTTATATTAAAAGAAATAATAAATATATATACCCATTACTTTTTTTAACATAAATCGAAAATTATTTTTAATTACATACAGTCGTTAAATGTTTACAAATCAATTAAAAAAGGGGCTATGAGCCAAATTATTTTAATGCTAAACCAGAGACAGAGAGAGAGAGAGAGGGAGAGAGAGAGAGAGAGAGAGAGAGAGATAATATAAAACTGAATTTCATATAATTGAACAAACATTTCGACCTGTATAAGGTCATAATTAACGTTACAAAAAAGTAGTATCTAGAAAGGCTCCTGAAGGTTCGTACAGAGCGATTTTTTTGTAAAAAGAGAAAAATAAAAATTTGTTCTAATATCTCACTCGATGTGTACTATAGTGCAATTGATATATGATTTTATTAATAAAAATTTTCAAGAATCACTTTGCAAAATCTGGTTCTGTACGAACCTTCTCTGCAATATAACAAAGAAATCCCAATAAATTTCATAAGGAAATATTATTTCAAGAAAAAAAATGAACATAACTGACCTAGATCTGCACTTATAAAATGCAAACTTTTATGCTGAAATTATGGTTAAAATATAACACGAATCGCGTTTTAATTGTGATATTCGTAATCAGAAAAGGCTCCTGAAGGCTCGTACAGAACTATTTTTTTTTTTTTGTAAAAAAAGCATAATAAAAATTTGTTCTGATATCTCACCCGATGTGTACTATAATGCAATTAAGGTGTACATAATTTTATTTAAAAAAATTTTTAAGAATCAATTTGCAAAATCCAGCTCTGTACAAGCCTTCCTAGTAATATAAAAAAGAATTCCTAACAGGTTTCAAAGAAATAATATTTCTTCGAGAAGAAAAATGAGCATAATCTAGGTCACCAGAACTGTTCTGTTACAATTGATTACTAATTTTCCTTAATATCCTTTATGCCAGGCGAATTTACTACATTCATATGTTTAAAATTAATTTAACTTTATTAGAAAAAGAAAAAGGGAAAAAAGATATTCGTTCTCGCATTCAGGAAGATTTCTATTTTACTGCTAATTACTTAATCGTTAAACGCTAATATAATATACATTATTATTAATGTTAATGTACACTTTTATATTTGTTATTTTATAGGAGGGCTTCTTTGAGAAAGATCATGTGATATTCTTAGACATTCTTTAGAATAATTTGTATGACGCATAAAAGTATATAATGCAGATAATTTGTATGACGCATAAAAGTATATAACGTGATCTATCTGTTAGTTTGAATGTTTAAATAAAGAAACTGAATATATCCTCTATATATAAAAGAGAAAAGGAATTTTCGGTTTCGAAATAAAGATAAAATAGGGAAATATTAACCTAGCGATAAGATAAAAAGTAAAGTATAAATCGTATATCTATGAAGAATATTTATAAAGAATAAGAGGATTTTATTGGGATGTAACAGTGGAATTCTATATATTGAATCATTCAGTGTATGGTTAATATGGAATACTCTATACACTGAATGATTCAATATATAGAATTCCATATACTGAATTTCATATCTGTATGATATTTGATCGGAGAGAAATTTAGAAATTGTATAATACGAAAAATGCCACTGTATTGCTTGAAGAATGTAGTGCAATTTTTACATAATCATGAGATCAGAGATCTTATACCAGAATGCATAAAATTTATTAGCATTCTTTTAATAATTGGAGTCGCCGCCTATAGTGGGTGCCATTATTTTGCTACTGCGTATTTTCGGGAATACAATATCTTGTCTAATTCTACCATGTTTTTAGATCTATCGGAATATGCCAATTAGATGCAAGAGCTCTTAGTAAGTGATAATTGTACTGAATGCATCCAAGGGGTCGATTGTATCTTCAAATAAGGTGAATATTACAAAAGTGAACAAATTCACTAAAGTATTCATAATTTAATTAGTCAATACCTAGTAAACTTTGCTCACTTTTGTAATTTTCATCTCCTTTCAAAATCCACAATCGACCCTCAGAAGCAAGGAATGAACCGGAGCAGACTCAATAAATGCATCCAGAAGCATGACCGCTCACTAAGCGCTCAATGAGCTCTTGCACCTGTGTAATTGGCATATTCGATTAAATCTAAAAATATAGACTAAACAAATAAACAAATAATAAAATAAGAGCTTATTGAGTGCTTAGTTGTCATATGATTTGGAATGATTACAAAATATATTAAGCGAAATATTAAGTGAAAAATAATAAATAATAACAAAAAAAATAATAACTAAGTAATTATTTACTGTAAATAAGTGATTATTTACTATGTGTGAAACTGACTTTTACTGTCGTAGCAGGCATATTGAAACAAAATCCGCCGAAAAATGCCAAAAAAAGATCAAGTTCTAATTGGCTGCAGCAGATAAATATGCGCAAGAACGCACTATGTCTATCCGGCATCATAAGTATATGCCAATACAGTCCCATTGTGTCTGCTCCGATTCATTCGGATTTGAAAAATGAATAGGAAAATATCAGAATTTTCGATGCATTAATCCGATTTCAATTTTCCCAATTGGTTTTAATCGAAAGTTTTAAGCAGGGTTAGAGGAGCATGTATTCTGAAATTTTTTTAGCTTTTTTATCTTTTAAAAATGTAAATTTTATAATTATATATAATAATTATTATGTTATATATTTATATATATCTACTAATGTAAAAACTGAAAACATTCAATACAGTTTTATTGCTAAAAAATTATTGATTAGCTTCACATTTTAAAATACACAAAAAGTTATAAAATAGTCCAAAAAATTCGGAGGTTCAGAAAACATACTCTGAAAAAGCTTGAGAATTTCTAGAAGATTTGCCTATAGAGGGACCGTACATAAAAATAATAGATCTTGCTCGATTTCTGCTGCCAATCTGCTGTTAAGTTATATCAGCAGACTCTGCTCTGTTTCTGCTTGCAATCTGCTATCAGGTTATGCAACAAACTCTGATCGATTTCTGTCACCAATTTGCTGGAATAACATGTCAGCATGCTTTGTCATATTTTTGACAGCAGTTTACTGACACTGTCTGATAATAGGAACTCTTCGTACAATTTGTTGCCTTTCTGCAATCAAAAATTGATACCAGGTGTGGGAATATGTGACTCAATTGATAAGTCAGATTCTCTAGCAAGCCCACGCTTGTCGTGTGATATGATATAAGAAATAATGATCGAGACTTCTCTTGTAACTGATAATTAATAATTTTTATTACACGAGCACAAATTAATATGACCGTACAGGATGAACGCCTTAATCGATCTGTTGTTATTAATTTTCATTTTTTTAGACGCTGCTAGGCAACTCGCTACCTACAAAATCCTTAAGCTTTCTACACTCGTTGCGCTAATGAGATATTAAGAATCCTCCACATAGGTCTGCTCAAAATCTGTCTCCGTAGATTTTGCTATCAGGGATCATAAAAATGGTCGCCTTCAGCAAGTAATGTTGCAATGTTACAGCACAATGTATTTGCAACTATTATTTATTAGAACAAGGAATTAAATTTCCCAGTCACCTCGCACGACTATTTATCGTGACGCCATCTCGATTGTACGTTTCAGCGACAGTCGAGATGATCGCTATCTTGAGTTCTTCGAGATACCGCTCAACTTCTTATTTTCTCTTGCGCCATTACTCTGTACACCGAACTCGATATTGTATTATTACTTGTTGTCTTTTTTTGATATTAAAACGTACATTGAACATAATATTGTAGTTATCGTTTGTAATTATTCCTCATCAGGCATACTTAATTCCAATTTCACATCCAACCAACATTATTAAAAATAGTTCTTTTATTATTATTGAATATATTGGGACATCTAAAACGTATCCGCGGTTTTTTGTCACTAGATGGTGTTGATGGTCAACATCTAGTGACAAAAAACCACGGATACTTTTTAGATGACCCAATAATTTGAAATACAATTTGTAATATAAATAAGAAAATACAGAAAAAGAACTAATCAGTATATATTTTATATTATAATTATTATATTTTATACTTAATTACAAATTTTATATGCAGGTATATAAAATGACGACCATCAACACCATCTAGTGACAAAAAACCGTGGATACTTTTTAGATGACCCAATATATATTAATTTTTTTAATTTTACGTATGTAGACATATATTTTCCATTTTTTAGCAAATATTATATATATTTTACACTTTATACAGATACGTTTATTTTGTACGTATTCTTAACTAATGAAATGGAAATAATAACAAACTTCACGCATTCTATTTCATTTTTACGACCGACTACTATCAACTAAAGATTGACGAAAAGTCAGGGGAGTATGCATTTCACCGAGGCCGATCGGTTGTTATTGCATATCTCCATAACTGCAATGTATATTCTTATCAACTTTTGGGTACAGACTTGTTATTGACCAAGCTTGGTTTATAGCACATAATTATCAATAATTGTATTGTTAATAAATAAAAGTTTTGTTTACATGAGCTTTCTATTGGTTAGAAATGAGTTCTTGTTGTACGCACGTTCTTTGATTGGATGTCGGCTAAATCTGGATGTAGGAACTAAATCAATTAATCAATGAGATGTATTGTCAATAGAGAACTTTAGTAATTCTTAGTTATAGTTAGCAAATGTCATAAGCAGAGAGAAACCTGAGAAAGGACATAATGGACAGAACGGCCCAAAATCTGTACTCGTAAAATGCTTGTGGCTATGTTGTGGCTGCTGTATCCAATGTGGCGCCGAGCGTGTCTGGGTATCGGTGATGACTAACTAACGGCGAAGGACAATTGGCGGGAAATCATTAAGTTTGCAAATAAATGTTACTCATTGATTCTGACTCATATGCCAGAAGGCGGTTTAATACAAACTTAAATGTTTAGAACGTAGATTACAAAAGTAAATACGTGATTGCGTCCGTATGACGGCTCGGATATCGCATTGCTAGGTTACGAGAAATTAAGAAAATCTACATATAAGCATTTATCTGACGCTCTAGCAATTACTTAATGACATGAGCAGTAACTGATCTCGCAATAAACATAAAGAGGTGATTAATCTTACTGAGCATTAATTTAAAATCTATCGCTGAGGCTTACAAAAAGTCCGCACGCAGAACACCATGACACTAGAGAGAGAGAGAATGAGGGGGGGAGGGAGGGGGAGAGAGAGAGAGAGAGAAAGAGAGAGAGAGAGAAAGGAAAACCGGAAAAAAGAACTCGAGCGCCGCAACTAGGCTTGCAACGCCATATGCTTGAAGCTACGTTATGGCTGCCCAATGTGGCGCCGAGCGTGTCTGGGCGCCGGCGATGACTAACTAATAGCGAAGGACAATTGGCGGGAAACCGTTAAGTTTGCAAATAAATAATTTTTTGTAATGCTCCCGACAATAAATCGTTGAAATTGTTGAAATCTTTATTAATTTAATAGATTTTAGTTATTTTAGCGATTTCAACTATCTATTTTCATTAGGAGCACCGCAAAAAGGTGGTTATTGTTGTGTAGTTAATATCCACTTCTTCAGAGGGCGGAAGCATGTGGTGTTGCAAGCATTAATTGCGGCGCTCGAGTTAGTTCTTTTTCAAAGTGCGGCAGCATTTTGTGGTTACAGGTTTTGGGCCGTCCTGTCTCAAGTTTCTCTGATCATAAATTGAATTCAGAATTTAAAAAAATTAAAATTTAAAAAAAATTTTTTGCTCTCGAATGCTGCCAGAAGTTAATTACAACATAGATGGAAATTTTAAAAAACAAATTTAAATGAAAAAATTTTTTAATTAAAAATACATATAATTAAAAGTAAAATAAAAAAATATATAATTTTAAAACTCAAAAATGAAAACTAATAAAGACAAGCAACTTAGAAAGTAAAAAAAATTTTTTAAAATAAAGATTAAAGATAAAAAATTATTCTTTAAAACATAAAAGCAAAAACGTTTTTGCGTGAGATAGAAATTCACATATGCGTACACATATGTTGCTTTTAAAAGTATGAAATAAAAAAATTTTTTTAATTTTTAAATTGAAAAATTAAAAAATTAAAATTTTTTTTAATTAAAAAAATATATATATAATATATATAAAAATAAATAATATAAAAATTAAAATTAAACAACAAAATTTATTAATTAGAATTAAAAAAACAAATCTAAAAAAATTTTTTTAAATTTAAATTAATAAAATTTTAAAAAATTAAAATTAAAAAAGAATTTTTAAACAACTTATTATAAATAAGAAATTTAAAAAAAGCTTAAAAATCTTTTTTTAAGTATCCTCCTGACTATTGTTAAAAATTAATTACAATATAGACGGAAATCTTAAAAAAACAAATTTAAAAAAAATTTTTTTAAATTAAAATTAAACAAAAAAAAGTTTTAAAAAATTAGAATTAAAAATATAAAATAGAGAATAAAAAATATTAAAGAAAAACATTTAAAAGGCAAAAAAAATTTTTTTAATTAAAAGTTTAAATAAAAAGAATCAAAATTAATTTAAAAAAGAAATTTAAAAAAACTTAAAAAAAATTTTAAAAAGCTTAAAAATCCCTTTTTTTTTAATATCCCGACTGCTGCCAGAAGTTAGTTACAATATAAATGGAAATCTTAAAAAAATAAATTTAAAGAATTTTAAAAAAATTTAAATTAAACAAAAAGAAATTTAAAAATTAAAATTTAAAAAAAAAATTTTTAATATAATTTAAAAAATTTTTTAATTAAAAATATATATAATTAAAAATAAAATAAAGAAATACAATTTTAAAAAGAAACGAAATGAAACTCAGAAACTAATGAAGACAAGAAACTTAAAAAATAACCAATTTTTTAAAAAATAAAGATAAAATAAAGATAAAAAATTAAACTCTTTAAAATATAAAATGTTTTTGAATGAGATATAGAAATTCACATACACATACGTTGCTTTTAAAAGTATGAAATAAAACAAGCAGAAACAAAAATTAAAAATTAAATATTAAATAAAATCATTTTAAAGACAAAAAAGAGTTTTTTAAATTGAAAGCTTAAAGAAAATTTAAATAATATTAATTATAAAGAATTAATATAATAAACCTTATGGACGCATATGTAATAGAGAAAAGGAAGATATAGAGAGCGTGCGCATGCAACAAAAGATAAAGATGTAAAATATTTTTCTATTTATACTATATTAATCTAAAATTATAAAAAAGCAGTCGGGAGACGCCATATCAAACGTACTACTTTCATAAACGTAAACATATTTTTTGTTATAAAATTTTCTGTATTTAATATATTTGTTAACAACTGACGACAACAGAGAAAAATATCAGAGCTCGTCTCGATCCCAGGCCTATTCTCTCCTCCGAGTTGGTAGACTTTCGCTCTGCCACTGAATCACACAACCCTGACCCTGTTGGTATCTCTGTTGTACAATATATATCTAGTGAATTTCTTACATATTTAACTGTGTAGTTTCACATTTGACTATATTAAACATCTAATATGGCATCTCCCGATTGCTTTTTTATAATTTTAGATTAATATAGCATTTTTAAAAGTAACATGTGTGTATGTGTATACATGTAAATTTCTATGTCTCACGCAAGAACATATTATATTTTAAAGAATTTAATTTTTTCTTTGCCATATATTCAAAGAATTTTTTAAATTCATATATTTAAAAAAAAATTATGAGAGTTGATTATAAAGTTTGAAAAATCTTGTCGTGCGGCAACAAATGTTTCAACAAACACTATAATTTCTATTGGCTTCCGCACACTGAACGCGGAAGCACTTGCCGCGCTGCAAAATATGAGTAGCAGTAACCAATAAGTTTACAGTTCCTACATGTTCATTGGCACCGATGAGATACTATTAAAGACCGTCAACCTTGAGCAAATTTTCGATGGTATAAAAAGGACTCGGAGGTAATTGAAGAACGCTGACATTATCGACAATTGATATAAATTTACTATTAACTAATTAATAATAAATTTACTATAAATTTATTATTAACATAAGTATTTGGCTAATACATTATTAAATTTATAATTTTTTATTATATTGCTCCATAAATAAATATGCATGCTTATAAAGCTATAATATTTTATATGTTACTGCAATAGCTGTATGCTAAAGAATTAGTAAAAATTAGGCTCGTTATTTTGTTTACAACTTTGTCAACATTTTTTCCTTTTCGATAGTAACTAGTCATCTGTAATTATAAATGAAGCAATAAGCACATTTTATTTATATTTATTTTTATTTTTATTTGTAACCAGCAATGTAAGTATATATTTATGATAGAATAATCAACCGCCACCATAGTATTATCAGACCACGTTCATATATTCAGTACTGTCAGTTGACTATCAGTACTGAAAATCTGTAGTATACGTAACGGGAATCAAATTTTCAATACAGATAGTTAACTGAAAGTAATATATAATCATATATATAGATATGATAAATGTATATATATTAATTAAAGTTTTAATATCAGAGTAATGTTAGTTTTATAGCTGTCTTTAGTCTACATGTGTGCATACGTATAATTTTGTAATAACTTAATAATTAACGTCTTAATGACATCTTTAATGTTAAGTAGACATCATAGAAACGTTATTAATTATCTATTAGTTCTTAACGTTATTATAATCTATAATATATCACTCTGCTCCTTAATACATTTTATTGCCACAATATTATTGTGATAAATTTCAGTAATACTATTGTGACATATCACAAAATATTACTGTGATATTTCAATATTATTTATCAACATATAATATAATAGTAATATTTCTATGATATTACACTGTAATATGTAATATTTCTAATATATTACAATATTGCTGCGATATTACTGATATTATGTGATATACGGGCATAGACTGTTCTCAAAAACGAGATTATAAGAGTTTAAAAAATTACGATTTTAATGAATTTTAACAAATTTTCACAAAAAAGTAATGGGTCAACGATCATTCTAAAAAGATATTTATATGAATAAACTTGCATATAAATTTAAACTCGAAAAGTAAACAAAATCTCATCTTTTTCTCGTTGGAGATGTAGCTCTTGATTTACTATCGTATGTTCCATACTTTTTCAATAAGACATACACGTAGTTTTAATATTTTATTCAAATTATGCAAATATTTGTAATTTTGGGTGGTGCCTTGGTTGAAGCATCCCAAATTTTAGATACTTTACTAAAGAACCTCCTTAAAAAACTTCATAGTTTGAAGACATACGCAACAGTAAATGGATATCGTGATATATATATATATATATATATATATATATATATATATATATATATGCTTTGTTGCCGTCATATTTTTGTTATAATGCTTAAGGTGGAATGATTAATCATTTCTTGTTATGTTGCTGTCATCTTGCCGACAGCATAACGTACCGCTATTACCGATCGTTTGTTTTTGAACTTTCGTCAATTGATTACATGCATAAGCAATTATATTGCTGCATTTTTAATGTGTTCTATTTTGATGTCAGTAAATGTATGTCAATTAATATAAGACAATTCGTACAATATATCAGTTTGCTCAATATGCTAAATCACGCTTGGTTATCTGGGCTCCCACCTTCCCAGTAAACACCAACTACATACTATATAGTAATTTAACATAATATCAGTGTCATAATTTCACACTTTAATTGCAACATACAACATTGCTATGTACAACCTGTACGTGCTATATTATATTTATATTATTGAATATGAATTACTAACATGAATATTTATGTTACTTTTAATTAATGTTTACTAGGTATTCATCTGCAAGCTCAGTTCGTTGGAGTCTCTTTAATCTTTAAAAATTAATTGTTTGAAAACCATAAATGTCAGGATTAAGGAATCGATCAGAGTCCAAAGTCGGTTGAGAAGTAATCTCTACAACAAGGAGAGCCAGTACAATCACGCTGGGAGGGACTCACCTGTTTCACAACCTGCGTGACGTATACGCTCGGGTACGTCACGTGACCTGCTCTATGTCTCGGCTGTAGTAGGTGTAGCGTAGCGTCAACGCGCTACCAGTGAGTGCACCATGGCGACCGCGGTAGTAGCCGTAGTGCCTCTGTGAGGGGACGGTGACGAGAGTTGCACAAGGGAGTGACCGCGATGAAAAGTGCGCGTATATGCAAGCATAAAACAGTGATCAAAACCGCGCCCACGATTCGAGGAAGCTCCAGATGGAAGAGAGATTTGGAGTATCTGTGATCGACGATCGACAAAGGCATTAGATCGCCGCGATCGAGAGGCTTTTGAGAATCCGCGAGACTAAATGAATAATTGATCGATCAGCGTCATCAATGACTCAAGGAGATCAACGTGGATCCACATCAAGATCGAGTACGATCAATTTGATCTTGACGGAATTGAAAAAAAAAAAGAATTGGAAAAGGAACGACAGAGAAGTCGAACGGGCGCGTATGCAAGATATAAACGCAAAGGAACGGCCGCGCTCGCGCGATTTACCTGAAAACGAGAGGAATCGTCAAGCGGAGTAACGGCTGCGTTACGCGCACAATCCGTTGCCGTTGCTGTCGATGCCGTGCTCCCTCGCATTTGAACGAGCAGAGGTTAACGCTCGAATTTTAAATCGCTCGAATTCGAACGGTGCGTATCTCGCGACGTTTCTTGGGTAGCATCGTTAAGTACGAAGCGGTTTTCACATTGTGTCCATCGTTACGCGTCGCGTCGCATTGCTTCGCTTCGCTTCGATTAACGCGACATACACACGTGCGTGAAGGGCGAGATGTTGATGAAAGGTTGTATGCGGCGAGCCAGTGGTGAATGATCAGACTGCGACGAGAATTTGAACGAGCAGCCAACGTTGCCGGATCGATGCGATCGAGGATCGTTACAAAGAACACAAAGCCCCTGCGAGGAATTCGACTTTAATGTCTTTTGAGTTAGAAGTATACGAGAGATTTACTATTATTATTCAAATTTTCTTCCGATGAAGAATTCACACAAGTTTTGATCAAAAGAATTTATAATCCTTATGTTACAAGCGATTAAAGAGGAAAAATATTAAACTTTAAAGATAATCATAAATGATAAAATCTTATGATTTATTTTAATTATCACAACATTTGCGAGAAAGATTAACAAAATACACTATCAAAAATAAAAAAAAATTATTGGAAAGTGAGATCGTATTAGAATTTTACGAAGGAGAAATCGACTCGAAATTTATCGAATTACGTCTGCCAAATTTAAAAACTTGATTTAGTATTATTTTGTAATATTTTTAGAACATTTTAAATCTCTTTTTTTCTTTATCACAATAAAGCGACAATGCTTATTAATTTTCGATTCACTGTCTTTTCTGTTCTTTCATTTGATGATAATAATAACAATAATAATAATAGTAATAATAATAATCTTTATCGCTATTGTACAATACTGCTGATGTAAAAGGAATAAAAAGAAAAAGATGAAATAAATCCAAAAGATAGTGTAATATAAATAATCTTCCTTCTAAGAACTTATTATATATCATGCAATATTTACTGTCAGACATCGCAAGTTTCGAGAAGCATTTATAGTTTCGTTAAAGTTCTCCAATTGTTCTCCAGAAACGATCTGCCGGTCACGATAATGCACCGGGAAGAGCAATAAGCGTCTCTCGAAACGGATAATTGTCATCCAAAGCTCGCTTTGACCAGTGAAAGTATCAGATGTTGCGCGACATGAAGAGGAAAGGCGTCTTCTGACTCATATATGAATCCGATCGACGAATGACGCGTCCGTGAATCGCTCGGCGATAAGCGGATGATTCTCGCGAAGCTTCGTCAACGCGAATGCATCTCGGTTTGTGTGTTTGCGTAATACTTAACTAGTATACGCACTTACCTTGAAAGTCGTAAACCAATGTATCAAGAAATCGCGTGAAAATTACTCGTTGAGTTCCTTACGAAAATGTCAATTACGCTAATCGTCAATTCTTTTTGAACGTTCCATCTCTCAAAAGTGATGTTCCCATTTTAGATTTAATATATATATAATAAATTGAGGACTATATATATATATATTCAGTGGATGGATTCTAACTCTGAGTTCAGTAAGAGAGTTCAGTGTCTCATCGAATTCTAGCTGGATTTCCGTTAAACTGGGAAACCAAATTTTTTTACTCTAATCAGAGAGAAAGAAGAAAAAGAAGACGATTTAAATTATCTGATATAGAAAGCATATACCGAAGAATGCAACGGTTGTGGATTTCGCTGTCGATCCTGGCCGTTCTGGCTGGAGTTCTTCCAGATGACAGATTCGACCAAACATCAATTTATTATACAGTACCGGTAAACGAGAGCGAGGCAAACAGCAGCTGGAATAATGGCGGTCTTTTCGAGGAACATGGTGGTCGCATTATTCGAAATCAAAAAGTATTTGAGAGATCGAAGAGTCCTTACTTGCTGCGAGAGGATTTGTTTATTGAAAAGGACGCCAAACTTATTATAGAATCCGGCGTGGAGATTCGTTTCAGTCCGATGATCGGCATCACTGTCCGCGGTATCATAATCGCCAAGGTAATAATCCATAAAAATTGCAATAAAGATTTCTAAAAGGTTGAACGCCTTCCTAGAGAAAGTCCGGCTTTGTTCTTAAGACGAGAACAAAGACGATCATCCGCTAAGATCTTTAAATCACATTGCTGATGTCAAACATGTTTTTCTTGAGCGTACTATATATAATATTTAGAGTCTCATTGTCTAGTGTTAGAGATTTCGTCATTAAGATAACACTTATGGAAATGCCCTACATTTAAATAAATTTTCGAGATAGAAAATGTGAAGAAGATTCCAAGCAGAACCGGGAATGTCAAAATGATATTGATTGTATTCAATAGAAGAAAAAGTTTTACAACTGTGTGTTGTAAGATTTTTTAATATATACATTTAAATTCCCTGGTAAAAAAAGTTGATAGAAAACGATAGAAAAATCCTTTTGAATATGAAGTCTGATACGTGAATTCACTAATTTGATTCAGATTTTATAGGAATCTTGTATACAAATCTTACAGAATCTGATGAAATATGATAGGATTCATATTCGATCAATCGTGATGCTCGCGAGATCAACAATGGAAAATGATAAAAACTGATAAAAATCCTATCATTCTCAATCGTTCTCTATTAACTTTTTCTTACCAGAAAATTGTTTTATAAATTTTTTAGAATCAGTAAGGAACTAAGAGCAAGAACTAATCAATAAAAAATCTTGCAGTTGTAAAGCTATTTTTTCTAAACGCAATTAACCATTAAAATGAATTGTGACTAATCAAAAAGTGACTTAATAATTTTAGATTCATTTTGACATCATTTTGATGTCATTATAATATTTTGTTCTGCTTGGAATACAATAGCGTATTTTTCAGAAAATACATCTTTTTTACTCGAAAAAGTTGCAATTCCTTGAAAAATTCACTGCTAATGAATAAACTCGTATTTCCCTAATGCTTTATCCTATACATTGTCATGCTTGCTCCAGATGAATTCTGATAAATATCATGTGAATAGTCTTCTTGTTCTTCTTAATAAATCCCTTGTTTGGTTTTCCGACCCACTACGAAGAGTCATCATGTGTATACCATGCGATAAATTTGCGTATATCCTCCTCGAAGAGGACACGCTTTATATAAAAATCACTAGTATCAATCAATAGTATCCCTTTTATATGAAGTTCGTCTTTTCTGGCCAAGTCTTAAGTCTTTATATATTTTTAATCACATTTGACTTAATCAGTAATATAAACTAATGCAATATTGTCCCTTAAGCAGATTCGCTAATATTTATCTTGTAGTTTCACAGATAGAGTGATGTTCTCCATATTTAATGTGGAAAAACCGCAGGATATATGAATCGCAGGAGGAATCAAACTCGGATCCTTAGATCGCGAGTCGACCATTTGGGCAAGGCATTGAGTGGTTCCTCGGTCCACGGACTCATAATCTATGGGTTCGATTCTATCCGCGCCTCACATACGGTTTTCTACGTGGTTGACTATTCTATTTGTGTCATGCTTAACCTTTAGATCGTCGGCATTAAAGGTTATTAAAATCTCATTGAAAAATAATAAAAATATGTGTTTGTATCAAGGATATATCCTATATATAATAATGTTTCCATCACTCGAGCCGATATATCGGCTTTCTGGCGGGGAAGATTATGGAAAAAATTAAAAATTTTTAAATTTGTAAATAATACATATGTAATGATTTTTGAGGTCGCTAAATACTATGGTGAAACCAGAAAATGATAATTTTGAATGCGAAGCCATTATTACATGTAAAACAAAATAAATCTTGAATAGAACTCTCCTTCGGCTTTACCCAGAGTTAATGATGTGGACGTAAAAAGTTTGAGTAGCTCTTTTTTCTTTTTTATTTTTTCTGTTTTTTGATATTTTTTTATTAAAAATTTTATTTATTTTTTTTTTATTTTAATTTTTTTTTATTTTTTAGTTTTACTGATTTTTTTTCAATTATATGTTATACAAAAAACTATATTTATAATTTATGTATCAATTTTCTCCAGAATGAGCCATGACAAACTTATATTATGGTTCTTCACTCATTATTGTTGTGAAATTTTATATAGCTTGTATATAAAATAATTTTTTTTTATGATGAAGTGCGATTTGTCTACATGTATAATACATTCAGAATGGTATAATTGAACTCAAATATAGCGTTTTAAGCTAACTATATAATGAAATTAAGACAAGCCGATATATCGGTTTTCCGGCGGTCTAAAAGTTAAAAAACTTGCTGTTCTATCTGTGTGATAAATTAGAAGGCTTAAGGTCATTGCGAATTATACAAAAGGAGTCTATTTGAGTATTTATTTTGAATTGATATACGACACTATAATGTAATTATATAAGTTTAGAACAAGCGAAGCCTTTGCTCCCCAAAAAGATTATAAGTGGATCTTTGATCCATTTTTTATTGCATGATACTGTTATTCTTTGTATTGAGTCGGAAATAAAAAAAGGGCTTTAAGAAGAAGAAAAAGAAGAAGACCACCCAAGGCAGCTTCTCGTGCCATTATGTAAATAGTTTCGTTCCCTGTAAAGTTCAGTATCGTCATAGTCATATAACGTTGCGGTCCGCGAGTACTAGATTTTCCAACCGTTACTTTTGTTTGCTAATGGTGCTCTGTTGAAGTTGTGTAGAGTGCTCTCGGAAGGAGTACGTTTTCGCACAACGGGTCATTCTCGAGCGTACATCTTATTATGTCTCTAAAGAGTTTTATTAAATTATACATGATTCTTTCAGACTCGATTGTACGATAACGTTACTTTAACTCTAAACGAGACTTATAAAACTCTCTCTCTCTCTCTCTCTCTCTCTCTCTCTCTCTCTCTCTCTCTTAAAAAAAAAGTAAAAATTTTAAGCTTCCCTTAAAGTCAAAGTAATATTGGTAGAATCGGGTCACAGATGAACTCTGGTCTTCACCTTCTATATACAGTATACAGTTAGAAAATTTGTATCAAATTTACATAAATTTTCACATTTCACATGTCCTAAATGGTCCATTCAAATTTTTATGTTAATTTTATATACATAATGAATATTAGAAAGTGACACAAATACTTATATTATATAAAAAATTAATACCATAAGAAATATTAGGTGTAATAAAAATAATAGATTTCTTTTTACTACACCTAATATATAATATTGACGTAATTTGGAAACAAATTATGAAATATTTCTTCAGTAAAATTAACATTCTTATGTTATTGACAGTACAATACACAATATTTATAATTATATCTCTCGTAAGTCATAATATTTTCACAGAATTAAATATGATTAAATGTGATGAACATTCAACATTTTATTAATATATTCATTTATCTTAATAATTTACGCATTTAAAACACATAAAATACATTATTTTTATGTTATTTGTTTATTTACTCAAAAATTGTATTATTTTAACACTAAAAAAATGTTGAATATTAATTTAATATAAAATTCAATTAATAAGAATCAAGAATATCAAATTCAACATAATCACATTATATGAAATTAACACTCGAATATGTTAAAAATATTCAATACAAAGATTTAATAAAGATAGAATAAAAAATGTTTTTTATTGTATATGTAGGTACATTTATATTAATTTTTTATGATTTTTATTCGCATATTTACATCCGTATTAACTATTCAATGAGAAACGATCCAAAATATTCCAAAGTATATAAGATAAAATCGCTACAAATATTTTACGATTTATTGGATATACACAAGTATATTGGATATACCAACGCAAACGTGGATAATTATGAATAGCATCTTTAGTTGTGAAAACAATATCCATTGGCATGCATGTATATATGTACTATGTACCTATGTCTGGACATTTGAATGGACATAAGAGAATTGTTCTTTTGGCTGAACTTTTGCAGTTCATCTTTCTTTCTCTTGTTTCCTCCTGGAGAGAAAAAGAAGAAAGATGTACTAGTAACATAAGTTCAGTCAAAAAGAACAGGCCTATGATTCATCGCAGTGTGCAACTGTTACTACGGGCATGTGAGAGAAAAAGATTGTCTTAATGATAAATTGCATTCTCGAAAAACTTCGTAGATTGTGTTTCTAGTAAAATTTCGATATCATGCGAACTTCCAAGTTGAAATCTCACGGTGTTATTATCAGTTGAAAAACGTTACCTGAGTCTGCTAAAGCCTTATATCGTTCACATTGAGAATCGATAGCGCTGCTGATATCATTAACTGATAATGGGATTGGAGTCATCACCAACTTCTTTATCAGTGAGGTTTCATAATCATTTAGGAAAAAATAGTACGAAGTACATGGCAGAAGTGATTCACAATTATACCTCCCATGCGCGTCATAACATTTTCACAAAATGTTTAATTAAATCCTTCCCAAATAGCAGCGTTTGCAAAGCGCTAAAAAAGTGATTAGTGCGCTTTTTTTAGCGCTTTGTTAACGCTTTGTAAGTGCTGTGTGCTATTAACCTGGACCCACCATCATCGAAAATCATAAAATTAAACACGAAATATAACATGCTTGATTTTTTTAATTTTAATTTCTTTTATTAGTTAAAATTATTAATTATCATTAATTAATAATTTGGTTTTTTTTTATTCCGGTCAATGATTCTTTTTGTACTATATATTATAGATCAAATTAATTACATTATAAATATGATGTAAATATTAATAGGATTAATTAAATAGGGTACATTAATTAAAGGATAATTAAAGGATAAGGCAAAAAATATAATAATCTCGTGTGTTCTTTTAAATCTCTCAAAATTTCATCTATGTAAAACGAATCTTCTCGCGTGGTAACCTTACACTCTCGCTCGTCCGATTTTAATTAATTCTTCCGGTATGATTATAATCGTCATAATTATCGAATGTCTCTACTTTGATTGAATGTACATTATAAACTATATGTCGATGTTTGTTAATTTATCGCTCTTTTAACAGAAAGTCAA
Organism: Acromyrmex echinatior; assembly: GCF_024713525.1. NCBI lineage: Eukaryota > Metazoa > Arthropoda > Insecta > Hymenoptera > Formicidae > Acromyrmex > Acromyrmex echinatior. Next base: position 3,811,787 of record NC_141865.1, on the reverse strand, counting down.
GTCATCCGCATAGAGTTTCCGGTAAATAGACTTTTACGAGTGGCGATTAAAATAAAAAATAAACGTCGTTAAGAGATGCTAATATCGAGTTTCACTAGATGTTGTCGAATAACGAAATTTATTGACATGATAATTGACACAATTTGCAAAACGTGCGAGGGTTTCTGTATTAAATGTCACTTTTAAATTATCCATTATTTTGAAATCGTTATAATTTATATTTTATAAAATCTGTCGACATTCTAGAGAAAGTTATTTATTACAGCTTCGGCTATATAAAAATATAAAGCACCCGTTTATTATATTTTCTTGGAAAAAGGGATAATAAAAGGCAAAGAAAAACTGATAAAATATTAAATTAAAATCGTTACAAAAATAAATATTATTTTTTAAAAATAAAGTTATCTTTTATTTATTTTTCGTTAATGAAATAAAGAGCATTGTGCTTTACTTCAATCCAGTAAACGTAATCGCAAAAAAATGCAAAGTGACGGATGGAATGTATGACAGGAAAGGGATCCTTTCGCGCGCGGAACGGAGGACACCGTTTAACCGGAAATATCATGAACACGCAAACATCGATGCTTTTATTGTTGCGTTATTGGTGCGGACGGTATCGGCAAAATAACACTCATATCTACGCGTTAATACTTCTAATATGTATTATTAGGTGTTATCTAGTTGCTATTTTAATTATGGGTTGCGTACGTACATAGCAAAGGGGGCATGCGCACTCAATCATTTTACAGATACAACATACCGCACCGTGAACATATATTCCAAATCATTAAAAGACTAAATTTCTAAGACAGAAACACGATATTTAATTGATTAGTAAGGGAGAAAAATGTTGAACGGGTGAATCAGAGTTTCCATAATGCGAAATAAATAATCTCCTTAATTAGAAAATGAGATGCTGTGTGCGTTTTCTGAGATGAAAAGAACAGATTTTTTTTTATTTCACAGAATAAAAATAAGAGCAAAAAAGGGTTTTACGATAAAAAATTCCTTTTCATCAAAAAGGATATAGAAATTATATTTTTTATATTGGGTTAGCAAGAAAATAATTGTTTTTTTGGGGCATCTATTAGTAAAAGGCATCTAATAGTAAAAATCGCAATTACTTTTTTACAAACCAATATAAATATATCTTAATAGAGTAAAGTTTCAGCTTTAAGAAGCTTAATCTCTTTTTTTTTAATTGCGATACAATTTTTAACGGAGTTATGTACAATTAAAGTCAAAATGATCTTTTTATTTAATCCGTGATAACTCAGTAACCAAAAATCGTACGAATATTTTGTAGGGAAAGTATCAAACTTTCACGATAGGTAAAAAATTTTCTCAAATTTGTTTTGGACATGTTACAAACCTACAAAGTGAGAAGAAAATTTTCTGGTGGGTCTTTTTCAGTTCGTAGTTTTTGGTATGTAAAAATTATTAAACTCATATAAACTTAAAAAATGTGGTAAGCTTTTAAAAATAGAGATTTCAAGCTTTAAAACTTTTTTTAAAATTTAAATTTCATTCATTATTGACGAAGATATTGTATATACAACTTTGAGCTAAAAAAAATGCAATTATTTTCTTTCCAACTCAATATTTATCATTAAAATGTTTGATAATTATATTATTTTAGAGTTATTTGATATCTTTTATCTTTATGTATCTTTTATTTGCCTTTAAATATCAATATGGAAACGTGATTGCATTATTGTGATCCTTACTCTTATAGCACAAAGACGTTCTGAGGAATCCTATGAAGGTATCCTATGAACTATCAAATGAGCACCTTACTTTATGTCCCACATTTCACAGGACATGGAAATTGATAATCCAAAGATGTTCTAAAGACATCTATCCGTAATCTTTGGGACAATTTCATTATTTTCTATACAGCACATGTCTCCAAGGGACATCTTAAAAGAACCTTAAGCTCCAGAGGATGTTCCTATGTCTTTTAAACGTTCCTCAGAATGTTTTTTGGATAAAGTGTGCCGAAATTGCAAGATTAAAATATTTCATAAAATATTATATTCATTAACTTCGATGGTACAAAAATATAATCGTGTCTCACACTAAGTGCATGTGAAAATCATGTACAAAGAAATTATGATATGTCTGTGCTTCGGTTATGTAGACTTAGTTATATAGAGAACTTGATTAAATTTTACACGCGAGAAACGACATCATCATTTAGCAGTTCCAGAATATCAGAAAAATTCAAATAGAGATTCTCAATATTATGGACGGATATTCTTAGAAACTCTGAATTAGAATGTTATAACATTGTTTAGATATATAAGATATAATATTTTTAGGTGTTTAATTTGCTAGACCTCAGGACAAATTTTCAAATAATAAATAAAGAAAAAATGGGCAATTAAGAACCTTAATAATTGGTGCGATTATCTTATAAACATATATTTCTTACATAAATATAAAACTGAAAGTTTCGACTCAATTCGAGCCATTCTCAGCAGTCTTGCATAATAAAAATTCTTGATAACCATCCAATAGTCGTACATCAAAGAAATCGAGTGCAGCAAGAAAGTCTCATAGATTATCAAATCTGGAGTGTGTAATCGCCAGTTAGCTGTTTAACTATAAGTGCGAGCTAAATCAAAATATCATTCAGAAGGACAGTTGCTAAAAAGAAAGGATAACAAATTCTTCTGATTCTGGAGATTTACCTACTACACAATAATTACAATAAAATAAATTAAAATTGACAAAACGGATAAAATCAGAATTTCCTGTAAGACATAACATTCGCAGTGTCAATGCAGAGTCACATATATAAATGAACGTTAAGAAATAAATATTATAAGAATGGAAACAACAATGGCAGAGAAATAGAAATTATCGAATTGAAAAACAATATATATAGATAGACGCTTGAGTATAGAGTTATAACAATCAGAAGAATTAAAATTTATTTATTATGTTCGTATAAGCATGGTGCAAAAACTCCGTGTCTAATTTCAACCAAATTTAAACCATTGTCTTGCATTTTGATATTGAGCATTTCGGACACTAACCTTTTATCTCTCATTAAAATCTAAAATTTTGATGTTCATCCAATCACATTCATGGTCAAATTGTAATCTATATTCAGAAATGACAGGTAAGTTATCACTTTTTTTATTAATGTCATTTTTATGTTTGTTAATTCTAGTCTTTAACTTACGACTCTTCTATCTCACTCGTTTGTAAAAAGCATTATAATTTTTACAATTAACTTCTACACAACATTTTTTTTCGACTCGTGAAAAAGAACGTCTTTTTGTGCTTTGATGTTTCCGTCCAGTTTATTTAAACCGAAGAAGGACAATTTAACATTCAGATTTTTAATGATGCTCTTTTTGTCATAAATGCAAGGCAAAAATGGGATAGTAAACCAAAAGTTATTTTATTATCATTACATTGTAGGTTTGTCTGTTTGTTTTAGCGTTTCAAAAGAGACTTTAATCGTAAATTGATCGTGTCAAAAATAAAATTAATCGTTGTCCAAAAATGTCTTAATAATAAAATTAAAATTATGGTATTTTGGATGAGATGGAAAAAAAGTTCTATCCACTATGTTCATAAAAACATCTCTCTTTTATAAAAGCGAAATATATATCTATATATTATATATATAATATCATAAATATATGTATATGTCCCAGAATATTCAAGACCTATTCCAAATCATCCTGAGGGTGTCTTATGCTGTTAGGGTAATTGATAACGTCTTTTCGAAATTGGATCTAAGTATATCCACAGCCACTACTTCGTCATTGTATTTTAATTCTTTATATCTATCTTTATACAGAAATCTTTTAGATAAATACAAAAACTGAATTCTAAAATAATAATATGACGTCAGATGTCTAAAGAAAATATATTATGTATACGAGTAAAAAGTTTTGAAGATTTCAAGATTTTGGAGTAAAAAATTGATTTTTACTTTTTTTTTTACTTAAAGTTATTATATAATTTTTTTATCTCTACTGTTCTTAACTTTAAAAAAATTTGCTTAATATAAACAATATTAAATAAAATTTCACCAAGAAATATTTATAAACAGAAATAGCAGAAAAATACTGTCAAATGAAGTGTTTAGTAATATCTATAACGTAAAATTGCTGATATCCGGCTCTTACACATCGTACTACCTCGCTTAAAAATTCAATTATTGTATTTATATACTTTCTTATTTAAGAACTACATGGTACTATAGCATACAATGCTATTGTGTTATATTCGTGATATGAAGTGCAACAGAAGTTTTGTTATTTATATAAATAAAAAAATCGTGATAACGTTGCTATTTTTCAACGTATTTCATAGTAGAATTACAAAAAATATAAGTTAAATAGACTAAGTCTTGACTATTTGTCGTGATTAGAATATTATTAAAATTAAATTAATAGGAATAAAGTTTGCTTTATGTTTTTTTATAGATAAAATAAATAAAAAATTAAAAAATGCTCTATTTTCCTAAATCGCACTATAATGTAATTTCCTAAATCGCATCACAATCTTCTTCTTCAATTTACCTTCTTAAATCATACATTATCTAATATTTTTCCATTTCTTGTACTTTATTTCATTCATTATTATGTAAAAATGTATATTGTAAATCTACGAAGTGTTTATTTCGTTTCACGTAGAAACTCCTTGAATTACTTCTTGAAATTATCATATGTTTCAGAAATTATGACATATATTCTTCAACATATATTCTTAAGTTTTTAACAGCATAATAAAATACAATTTTTTCTTTTTTTTTTATTTTTAAATTTTGTGCATTAGCTTAATGTTTTAAATGAAGAATATGTTGCGATTTTTTTTAAGCAACGAAAATCGCTCCATACTGAAAAAATCTTTATTTTAAACATTATAATAGCGCAAAAAAATTGTGAAAATTATATAAGAAAGAGAAAAAAGTGCAGTTTATTGCGCTGTAAAAAGCTTAAGAATATTCTTCATAATTTCTAAGTGAATGAACCTTAAAAAGTAGTACGATTTCGGCAACTTTACTCTGTGTGAATAAGCAACTGCAATCATCAGTTCTATAAATTGTATACCAATTCAATTTGTGAGTTAATATACTTGCAGAGAGATAAGAGAGTATCAGTAATTAATTCTAATGAGCGTTTCCACTGATAATCTATCACTTATATACTTAGGAAACTATTGAAGATTGCTGAACGCTATCACTAATAGAAAAAACATTTAATACACTTAAAGGCGAGAGAACAGTTGTTCTAATAATCTCTGTAAACGGACACTTCTTGTCTGCACTATTTCCGCCGGCCGATGTCAGTTGTCGAGGGATCTGCAGAAAGTGCTAATCGGATAATTAAGAACGGGATGCGAACAACGCATGCTTCGTATGGCCGAGTGATTCAGCAGCGGCACCGCCTCTAATGCTCTAAGCGATGCGTTTCAGGTCACGCGTTAACTGGCGGTTCTTGCCCCCGCGCGATTGACCCACGACCTCGGTAATCCTCTTATAGACTCGACGTAGTGTCAAGACCTTCGGGCACCGCTCTTGGCACGGATCAAGCGTAGCCGCTGAAATTTTTCAGTCTTTAATATTTGGACTGCCAAACTGATTTCAGCATTCAACTTGATATATCTAGTATATTATTTTAATACTTTATTGCTTTCTCTGTCTTGAAACAAGTATATTATTTCTCTAATGTTTAAAGTATAGTAAAATTATTTTTAATCGAGTAAATAAAACTCACAAACAGATGACAGAGCCTTGACAAAAATTTACAAATGTGACAATCAAAGTGTTAACGTGAGAGTCTCCTATGCTATAAAGAAATATATAGAAGTTAAATTGGACAAAAGTAATTCACAGTCTACATTGAGCATTTGTAATCTCTATATATTATTGAATTATAGGATTCTTTCCTCCCATTTTTTTCCCGGTGTACTTAATATTATATATAGCAACGTAATACTGAAAACTAAATTTGGGATTGAAAGCAAAGAAACATATTATTTTGTTTTATTTTTCATTTCAATCAATAATCCTTCTTACAAAAATATTTCGTTTTATAATAACATATCTTTAATTTAGAAATATCAAGATTGTTGCGAGACAGTGATACACACTTTCAAACTATTGTTTCCATCGTCCATGTAAAGTGAGCTAGTTTTTTAATTCATCAATTGATCAATCGCATTGTGCACAAATGTAATTTTCTTTCATAAAAGCTGCATAATACGATTTGTGCATAATACGATTGATCAATCGATAAATTAAAAAAACTCGTTCAGTATTGCCAAATCTTGGAAGTCAAAACAATTTTGTAAGGATCGTTGTGTACAACATAGAAATTGAAACTCTTATGTCTTCACAACAATCACGACACGATAGTGTCTCGACGTTAAGACATGGCGCGAGACACTGCCATGGTTACCATTAACAAAAAATTAAAATGTTTAAGGAACACTCTACGTAACAACCATATTTTAAAAAATCTTTAGGTTTAAATAGACTGACAATGTATGTTGCGTATGTTGCGAATTCAGATGAAAACGTTTATGATTAATCACGGCATAACGCTAACATCTAACGGATACGCTTTTTCGTTTATGACTATGTTAATATTTTAACAATTATGTAATTTTTTATTAATTTATATATCAAATTTTAGTTATACAACATATTGAAGATGACTTAATCTTGGCCAAAACGTTTATGGTTTAAATTTATATTATTAAAGAATTTAAATATATTATGATTTTATGCTAATTAAGACGAGTTATTGTTATATGCTCCTTTGATCACTGTTTGTATTATAAAATTGCATTTAATATTTCCTAACGATATTTAATTCTGTTAAAAGGGCGAAACACATATGCCAATCTTGCTGACCGCAGCGGAAACGCAGGTTCCATCTCTTCGAACATCACCCACGATACGCCTTGTTGACGGACCGAGTCCGCTAGCGGGAAGACTGCAGCTCTTTCACAAAGGTGACTGGCGTTCCATCTGCACAAACTCGCGAAAGTACGTATGCAGCTAATATAACCGACTATAATGAAGATACTGGTGCAGATATCTTATATGTGAATCTCGTTGCAGTTGGACTCGCGCAAATCTAGAGACAGCATGTCGGCAGCTCGGTTATCAGGGCGGACAATGGTGGTCATGGATCGACAGACAATGGCCCTCCAAGCCGCGTCTTCTTTACGAGGAACCAGGCTGTCGTGGCACTGAACCCTCGCTAACGACTTGCGAACATTGGTCGGAGAGAGAATTGGGTGCCGGTGTTTGCGGTAAGTGTTTGAAGATCTCTCTCTCTCTCTTATCCCCCCTTTATATTCCTCCCTCTCTTCCTCTCCCTCTCTTCCTCACTCCCTCTCTTCCTCTCTCTCTCCTTTTCTCCCCTCCCCTCCTCCGTCTCTATCTCTCTTGTATTTCGAAGTTCGAATTTTATATGTAAAAATTATGATAATTAATATATATTTTAACATATAGATTATCATCCTGATCTGGGCATTTCTTGCCTGCCCCGCCACGATGGGGCGAGCAAGGCGATCAAACATTGGCGGGGGATACGATTCGAGGATGCGGTATACGATAAACAGAAACTCATTCAACAAAACACACTTTACGTGCGTCAATCTCTGTCCATTCTACAGAACACGGTGATAAAGTGAGTATCTTTAAGAAGATATCGAGTTGTTCCTAATATTTTTGTTCCGTAATAAAAAAATTTTACCGTAAAATTCGCTAAATATTTTACTAAAATTATTTTACAATTTGGAACACTTCAGCGAAATTTAATTGAATTTGAAAGCAAAATTACATGTTTTTTATGTATAGCAAACAAGGATGTTTAAATTAAATTTTGTTATTTTTTTAAACAAAATTATGTTATCAAAATATATATTCGATTTACTTTTATTTTTGAGCCCAATTTTTGAAACTGATACTTTTAAGAAATCATTTCATTAAAACATGGGTGAAAATTTTCATAATATTCCTATTGTGTGTAATATTTTAATTACGAGAAACAGACTCTCCTCCGTCCATCTGGCGGCAATGCCACGTACATACTGCCGATAAATTGCAACATATTACAGAAATTTCAGCAAATTTTCAAAGAATTTTTCAAAAAAAACTTTTTGAAGGAATTGTAATGAATTTCTATCCAATTTTCATCAGTTTAGAAAATTATTTTCTAACGAAATATCAACATTTTCAGAGAAATTCCGATAAACTTTTAGAGAAATTTTTAAAAAAGAAGCAAAAAAATTTCAATTAAATTTCAATGCTTTTCACAATTTTGATTGAAAAAAATCATTTTCTGTGAAATTGTAGCAAAATTTAAAAAAATTTTCTTGAAAATTTTGTTAAAATATCATTTTCAAAGAAATTTCAGTAAAATATTTTTCCATCAGGATTCCTAATATATTATATATATGTATAAACCTATTTTAATTCTTCAAATAGATATGCTGGAACCGGGAGAGAGTACAATATAACTTCGGCAATTCATGTCGAAGGCGTTCCACCGATAATGGAATCAATTTCTGTTTTGCATTCTGCCTTCACGGGTATCAACGTCACTACATCGGACGCATCAGTTGTGATAAATAATTGTACTATGCAATATAACAGAGGTAAGATATATGTAATAATACAATTTCATCTTTTTCTTCTTCTCATCTACTATATTTTAATATTTTATTTATAAATACAGTATAACGCTATCCATCTTTACTCCATTTATATGAACAAATTCGTACTCAGTTTTAAATATACGAACTCATAGCTAAACTTTTGATATTCGAACTAAAGCGCTGAATAAGAGCTTGATGTGCTCAATATCAATTTTCTGAACGTTAGTTAATATTATCAGAACTAACATAGTACTGCTAAAGGGAAAAACTAGTGAATCTCTGTTATTCATCATTCGATTATCGGAACTGTTTCGTCTTCCAACATGTTGGATAAATGAAATGTTCTACCATAATCATATTGAACAATATATTGAATTATTTTATATTTTCGATTTTTAGGATACGGGATTTATGTAAATAGCTCATCCGGCATGGCGCATATTAATAACTGCACAGTATCCGAAAACGGAGCGGACGGAATAAAGTATGTGCACGCGGATGAGCGGCCAGACGACAAGCTGGAGCGTAATGACGTGTACGATCTATGCACCTTTCCTTCAACGGTCAGTCAGACTTTTCCCATCACTATATCAATGCAACAAAATAAATACGCTCCCAACGTAAAAGAATGTCCACAAGTGAGTAATCACCATGTTAATCACTATCAAATAAAATACTGTTCGCATAAAAGGAGAGTACAATTTTTTTCATGTTTGGGAATCGTCTTATTTCTACATTTTCTTACGTATTTTAATTTCTATATAAAAATCGAGAATTATCATACAATAATAACGCTACATTCAAGGAAAAGTTAGTACATCGTGTGCGTGCGTGCGTGCGTGGGTGCGTTAAATACATAGAATGTTCGTAATGTAAGGTGTTTTAAAATAGAGGCAACAATACCTATTCGAAATTTAATTTTTTTATGTGCTTACCTCCCCGCGCACGCGCGCGCGCGCGCTCACACACACACACACACACACACACACACACACACACACATAAAAGGAGCATAAATCTAACTGTGCACATCCACGTGATACGCTTCGGGTAATGCCTGCTGCGATATAAGTTAACGACTAAAAGCAATACAGCGCCTGCCGTTTTGGTCTAAATCGTAACTTCGTATATGAAAGATTTTACTTTAAAAATGTCGCAACTGCTTTTTTTTTAATCTCGTTGAAATCGATAGACTTTAAAGTTTAAAATTACGTTAACATCATAGGATTTCTCTCCCTTTTTGATCGAAATAGACCGAGTTGCATAGAAACAGGTAATTAATAATAATAATAATAATAATAATAATAATAATAGCTTTATTGCATTGCATACATTTACAAATTAGATAAAGTGAGTAATACAAAAAACCAAGATAAGTGCCGAGTGCAAGCAAAAGGCGAAGCTACAGCTGGTACCTAACCAGTGATATTAGAATGACAGACTCATTACAATAAAAATTGTCTCAGTTTTCAACTTCACCTTTCACTTAAGGGGATGCTGGAGTGGCCAAATTGTATTTAGCAGGTCGATATAAATCTCTGAATTTATCTAAATCAAAAATCCTTTTATAGGATTAAAGTAGATGCAAAAATCGAGTAAATCGTGCAATATATTGGGTCATCTAAAAAGTATCCGCGGTTTTTTATCACTAGATGTGTGTTGATGGTTATATATCTAGTGACAAAGTACCGCGGTATACTTTTTAGATGACCCAATATTAGGATTGCATTCCATTTCACGCATAATGCGCATGATGTATCATTTTATCTTTGTTTAACATTCTGCAAACAATAAGGATATCTCGTGCGCATTGCGCCTGCAATGGAACAAGACCTAAATAAGGACAGACGAATGCGTTTGAGCGAGACACAACGATATAATAAGTATGAGAAATGAATGAAAGATAACTACTACCGAATTTGGAATAGTTCTATCGATAATACAAACAGCTCCAGCATTTCCTTAAGAGGATCCTAAAGCGAAGCTCGAACTCCGATGAAGTCATCAGAAGTCGCGCCTTTCTTTCTCTCTCTCTCTCTCTCTCTCTCTCTCTCTCTCTCTCTCTCTCGCCGACATGTCTTTATATATTACCACATCAATATCTCACGCTATGATACTCGCAGTGGCACATTCGTGTTAATTTTCGTATAACAAATTCGGTGTGATAATTCTAATTCTAAGAACTCGACCTTGTTTGTTCGTGTAAACTACGTGTCTGGGAACCACTATTTCATACATACAGGTTGCAAAGCTTTCATAGCAAATATTGTCACAACTTGACAGCTGAGACGCCATGTTATAGTAAGAAGTGGTAAAAAATATATCAATTTTGAAATTTTTGATCGTTCTCGACATAGACTCCACTTCCTAATACTTCACGTATTAATGCGTATACTTTAATCCTGGAAAAAGATTTTCGAATCGGTGAAAGAAAAAAAAAGTATTTGTTTACAAAAATTACATAATTTAATCGATAAAATAGGAGGCTTTAGGATCCCCTTAAATTTTTACACGAATAGCTTATTTGTCTAAAAAATGATAAGAGCGTCTTAAAGTAAAAACTTCAAATTTTTTTCTTTTTTAATGGGTACTATACGTTACTTCGTTCGTCTTTTATGAGCAGTCAAAGTCAAAAGAATCATTTTCACTTCAATGTTGAATAACTCGATGAAAAAAAATCATACAACGTTCACCAAAAAAGTAAATTAAAGATAAAGGCTCATACTTTCGAAAGCTATAAACAGTATTTGTGCTCGAATTCTCATTTACGGCATGAAATTTTGCAAAGTTTACAAAAAATTTTGAAATTTAACAGATCATCGTTTGTAATCATGTAGCTCCGTAAAAATCAGCCAAATCGTTATTTAAAGAATAAATCTGAAGAATAAAGATTTCAAGCTTTTTCAAGCGACAAAATGCTTTTTTGAACGTCTCATTATAATCATTTTTATAAAAGTTACACTTATTTAAAATTTATCTATTTTTTGAAAGAGTGAGAGCTTTGTAATGCTTTAATTTCCGCACGCAGTGTATTTTTGATATTTTTTATTTGAATTATTAAGTATTTCCACAGCATTTATTACAAGATTTACAATAAATATTTTATAATATTTATAATAAATGTCTTTAATTTACGCAATCTGAAACCACAAAAATATTTACAAGATATTTAAAATAAGCCTTATAAATATTTATAAATATTTGTAAATATTGTGTGTTGTATGGGCTATACTTTAGTCCTTTACAAACTCGTTCAGAATTGAATCAACAACTCTCTTAATTTTTAAGTAAGTAAAACATAACTAACAGCGATTTCATAATAATTGATGTGAATAATTAAAGATTTTATTCTTTATTATTTCAATTAATCTTGTACCAATTTTTCCTGAGTGTAGCGTTATACATTGTGATGATTTTTTATTTCTATGCAAAAAAAGCATAAGAAAATGTCCAAATAAAATGATCCCCGAACGCCGCCACAAAAACGCAGTCACAAAAAAGTAAAAGTTAAATTGTACCTGAATAAACAAAGCGCTGTATTTTTGTTTGCTGAAAACGAATCTGACCGTAGAATTGGCTTAACACAGGTTTTCGAAAAAAAATTGAAATTAAATTTGCCAAAATTTGCGTTTTTGACCATATTTATTATTTTTTGTGGTTAAAATAAATTTTTTTTCAATTTCATTTATGCCACTTTAAAGTGGCTATCTTTTATCTATAAAATAAATTTATATTTATTATGATATGACTTTTTGTCATATGCATAACTAGCATATGAAGAATCGCGGTATTGCCATCGCGCATACAAATTGTCTAAACATTAAGATACACATTTTCTTAAAATTCTGTCTACTTTCCGATTTTTTGCCATAACGGATCCGCTATTTTTAATTTTAAAATTTTAATATAATTTGAATTTTTTTCAGCAATCATCTTAACAATAAAATTATGATACCTAAGAAATTCATTTTACATAAAAATAAGTCAGAAAACTCATTTTAGCTATACTGCTAAAGGGTTAAAACTTTCATGAGTAGATGAAAAATAATAATTATACTTGAATACGCCGTTGACAAGAGTCCCATCCAGTATCCGAAAAAGTATTAAAATAAATTGAAAATTTTTAATACATTTTAATTGATTTTAATCTGAATTCTTAATCCATGTATATGGATAGAAAAAAATTGAACGTGGTAAAATTGAATCATTTTCTATTCATACATGGAAATAGAACATAATTCTTTTTTATGGATTCAAATGAATTCAAATATTTATTTTTTATAGATTTAAATGGATTCTAATAGATTCAAATTGTCAATCAGCTATAATATTAATTAATCCAGTTTTATTGCTAAAATAAGCATTATAAACTGGCACATCATATTCTAAAATGCATATACGACAAAATTATAATAAAAAATATGTTTTCATCTAACAAAGGAACGTTCTTAAGTAAAATAATCGATCTTGATAAAACTGGGTGAATGTATAGATGAGTCAATACTAAGTTCAACGTATATTTTTTAATTTTTTAATTTTAAGGTTTTTAATTTTTCTTAGCAATCATTTTGTGCAATATTGATTAATAACTATTAAAAGTTCAGTGCCAAGAAAGACAATTTAAGCATAAAAGAAAATATATGTTGAACTTAAACTGAACCACTCTACACACCTAACAAGTTTCATCAAGATCGATTATTTACACCTAAAAATGTTCTCTCGTAGAATAGGAGAATTAATTTTTATGATGCTCTCAAACAGTCATCTTGAAGTTGCATCACGTCTTGCTTGACCTCTACAATCACAGGAACTGTTATATATTTCGATGATTCATAAATCTTGAATAACGGATGTACCATTGTAACATATCTGCTCAATAGATATTATTAAAAAGTATAGTTAAGGGGGTATTCTAATCTAGAAGCCGAATTTTTATGCTCTTTTTGTAAATTTTTTTAAAAAATAAAAGTTTTTTGGAACAGGGTTTTTTACATATTTGTACATATTTAAAGAACGTTTCAAAATTTTTTTATTAAAAAATAATTGTTAATATGCACTGTATAAAATATTAAGTAACGTCGCGAAAAATAAAACTAAGCCTATAGCTCCCGATTCCAGCTCTTTTGCTCATCTGAAACAAAAAAACCAAAGAAATTTTCAATTACTATGATATTTGACTATAGCAGATACTAGAACGAAGAAAAATACTGATAATTTAAAAAATGTCGAAAATTAAGTTCGATTTTAAGTTTTGCTTTTTTTCCACCAAAATGGTTATAAAAATTATAAAAATATATATTTCGACTTGATCCTAATACGGGCTATACATGAGCTGAAGATGTGCACACATACACGACTCGATTAGTCAACTGATTTTCAAGATATTATGGGAGCCAGTTTTGAAAAACATGGTTTCTAGAACAATGTATTTAAAGTTTTTTATATTGTTTATATAGAGATAATTTTACTTACAATCAATCAACTAGAATCCTCTTTTTTCCATTTTCTGTCGCCGGAAACCGTTAGATGTTGCAACATTTCTAACTTCTTCATTCTTCTTTTTCTTATCATCAATTCTTTTGAAATAAGAAAGTCGATATCTTTCGAACGTCGCAGTTTTTTTGCGAAAATAAATATGAAGATCGCTCCCTATCAAGTGCAATAACTTTGTTAATTTTGCAAATCGAACTAATTCCTTTTACAGACATATTTTCTATATCAAATACTTGCAAAATATGTAAAAAAAATCGATTTTTTTACCCGCTAGACTAGAATAACTCCTTAAATCGGTTTTTTTTTATGAATGCCCTGACATGACAGATTTTCTAACCTAAACTTCAATCCAAGATTAATATATATTTCGCTTCGCGATAAAGCGACGCTTTTTTTTCTGCCAGATTCTTTCGTTTCCTAAATGCATCTAATAAGCATAATTTTATCAATATTTGATCTGAGAACCCATCACCAAGGTTTTCAGTTCAAATGTTTGAAATCTTCAGCTCAAAAACATGAAATTATCTTTGTAGAAATAAGAAAAATTTTGTTTCAATCCTGTGTCATAAATTAAAATAGGTTCATGATTTAAAAAATTTTGTTTGAAAAGAATAAGACTTACTTTCTTTCAATTTCGTATTATGGACAAAAATGGATTTGAAACTCTTAAATCTACATAGATTTGAAGAATAAGAATTACATTTCAATCCTATGTATTGTAATAGATTAAAATGAATGGCATGATTTATTTTTTCCATAAAACTTTTTTTCGATTGAAAGGAATAGGAATCCCGTAGTTTCAATCCCACGTCATAGATTAAAATGGATTCAAACATTGTTTATATTTGAATTAGATTAAAATGAATTCAAAAAATCAAGAATTCGGATTCAACAATGACCAAATGAATATATTTTATAATAATTCTTTTCCGGATACTGGGCAGTTTTCAGACAAGCATGAATATTACGAGTAGTAGGAGATTGGAGGGGGTTTAAGCAACTTTCGTGCATGACGTGCAATGCCGTAATCTTATTAGGAAGTTTGCATGAAAAAAATAATATATTTTTTTTGTTTATTAAGGAAATATACATTATTATAAATTTATGTATAATAAAATTTGTAATTTTTAGCAATAAATAGGTATTAACAAACTAAAACAAAGTTTAATGATATTTGAAATTTAAGAAAACAATTTTGATTGGCCACCAAGTGCATGACGTCACACTGTAGTAAGTCTGCAACTAAACTAAAGCTTGAAAAATTAAAGCGAAATCTTAAAATTTTCTTTTTAAAAATCTCTTTATAAATTAAGAATATTAAAATAAAATGTCAAATCAATTGGATCCAGGAATCATTAAAGTCGATTCAATGAATTTATCACAAATAATTATATTTATGGTTTGGGAGTATATTATTAGTGATAAGTGATATAATATAATGCTCCAAAAGTTTGAGCAATAAAAGCAACTTTGTAAATACATTTATATTATTATAATACAGTTTTTTTCGATTTTATTCTAAATAGCGCGAATAAATATTATAATTAATGTATCTACAATATCATAGATCATCAAGAAAAAATTATACTGACTCCGCTATACCCAGCAAACGAAAATAAATTGAAATGGATTGGAAATTTTCAATCCATCCGAATCCGTATTTTAAATCCATAAAAATGGATTGGATTCCATACAACAAATTTGTATACATATAAAGTTTAAATAAATTATACAATAGTAGTAATTACATGAAATTCTATAGTTATTATTTTAAAACTTTTATACAAAAAATATATACGCTAGCTTCAAAGGAAACGTATTAATAAAAAATATATATAAAAGCGATTAATTTATTAATTAAAAATAAGGAATTTATATACAGGATACGGCATTTTAATCGTCCCAGGCGAATATTTCAGAAACTAAGAGAGATACAAGAAAAAATTTTATATAAAAGTTGTAAATTTTTTTTGGGTAAAGAAGGTAAATAACGGATTTTAGGAGTGAAAATAATGAATAGGAGGCACTATAATAAAATATTTTTTTGTTAAGTGCTTTTCGAGTTATAAGACTCGAAAGTTGCAGTACCTAGGTATTATAATATTACTCAAGGTCCGACCACAGCTAAAAACCTCTTGAATGTTATTTAGGATCATGAACTGGATAACATTTCAAGACCACTGATTACATTTGTTATTATCATTTTTACGTAAAAATGAATTTTTAGTGCAAAAATGGAGAGAAACAACCTCAAATAGCCTTGATCTTGACAAATGTTATCCAGGTTATGATCCTAAACAGTATTCAAGAGGTTTTTAGCCATCGGTCGGACATCTTGGGTAATGCTAATATCGGAGATATTGTGACCTTCGAGCCCTATAACTCGAAAATATTTTAGTATTTTGAAAAGTTCTCAAGGTGTGCTACAAGAATATGTAATAAAAAATGGAGATTTCATTTAAAAAATTCATATTAATCTGACCTTAGTAGTGCCCCTATCTAAAATCCGTTATTTCCACTTTCTTTCCCCTAAAAAAACCTATAACTTTTATATAAAACTTTTTCTTAGTTTCAGATATTCGCCTGGGGTGATTAAAAATGCCCCACCCTGTATGTAACATTTATTGTACATATTTATTATACATATTTACATAGTTCTTTTTATGTTTCTTTTAACTATTAAATGAAGTAGAAATCATAATATATTTTTACGGTACAATTTCTTTTTAACTCAATCAAAAGAAAAATTTCTTTATAAAGATTATGCGTTTCGCGGGTTTCCTCCGTGTCCAGATCCATTCTTAGAATGCCAATTCCATGAACCTTGCAGTCCACTTCATCAGGGCGAGGAGCAGCCTAATACTGAGCTGTTCCTCCGAATCGTTCCTTTTTATATTACGCTACTTGTTGGAGTGATAAGGGGAAAAGAAAAAAATTGTGGGGGAATCGGTCAGTCTTCAATAACCGGGAGAAGGGTTTCCCATATTTTATTTATAATATGTTATGCCATTATCTGTATTTAGATTGTTAGATTGTTTTTGTATCTCTATCGCTTCTCTATACTTTCTTAGAAAGTATGATGTAATGCTGGCTATTGTGGTCGTTTTGTCAAACAGTATTTGATGTCCTGTTTCGATATTGTGTTCTGATAATGCTGATTGCGTGACGTGTTTTAGCCTGACATCACGTTCGTGTTCCTTTATCCTTGACCATTCTCCCAGTTTCTCCAATGTATACTTGCCCACAGGAACGAGATATTTTGTATATTCCTGCGGAGCTGAGTGGAAGTCTTTGATTTTTAGGATTTCTTAGGATTTGTCCTATCTTTTTGGGTTTGAAGATAGTTCGGATATTATGTTTGTTTAATATCCTGCCAATCCGATCTATTGTTCCTTTGACATATGGGAGAATGGATAGGATCCTTTCGTCTGATTGTGTGTCAGAGACCATTGTCTTGTTTGTATGTTTATTGTTTTGATTATATCTTTTTCGTCATGTCCGTTTTTCTGTAAGACTAATTTGAGTTCTGTCTGTAGATGTTCTTTGTCAGAGATGGTGAAAGCTCTATGTACAAGTGAATTGATTGCAGACTGTTTTTGTGCTGGCTGGTGGTGCGACTCGATGTAAGTATCTATCTGTGTGTGTTGGTTTTCTATACACTTGATAGCCTAAGATAACGTTTCTTAGAGACAAGAACATCTAGGAAGGAGAGTTTTCCGTTTTTCTCTATGTCTAGTGAAGTGGATGTTTGAATGTTGATTGTTGAGGAAAATAAGGAATTTATTCGAAGTTCGACTCTGCCGTGTCTCCATATCACGATTACAGGAGAAATAGGATCCTATTCATTTCTCCCATATGTCAAAGGAACAACAGATCGGATTGGCAGGATATTAAACAAACACAATATCCGAACTATCTTCAAACCCAAAAAGATAGGACAAATCCTAAGAAATCCTAAAAATCAAAGACTTCCACTCAGCTCCGTAGGAATATACAAAATATCTCGTTCCTGTGGGCAAGTATACATTGAAGAAACTGGGAGAATGGTCAAGGATAAAGGAACACGAACGTGATGTCAGGCTAAAACACGTCACGCAATCAGCATTATCAGAACACAATATCGAAACAGGACATCAAATACTGTTTGACAAAATGACCACAATAGCCAGCATTACATCATACTTTCTAAAAAAGTATAGAGAAGCGATAGAGATACAAAAACAATCTAACAATCTAAATACAGATAATGGCATAACATATTATAAATAAAATATGGGAAATCCTTCTCCCGGTTATTGAAGACTGACCGATTCCCCCACAATTCTTTTCTTTTCCCCTTACCACTCCAACAAGTAGCGTAATATAAAAAGGAACGATTCGGAGGAACAGCTCAGTATTAGGCTGCTCCTCGCCCTGATGAAGTGGACTGCAAGGTTCACGGAACGTTGGCATTCCATCTGGACACGGAGGAAATCCGCGAAACGCATAATTTTTATATAGAAAGCACCCGTGGAAGTCTCAAGAATATTATCGAAAAATTTCTTATTCATAATTCTGAATAAAATAGCATTCATGATGCATTTTTTAACAATGGATTTTTTACAATTTTGAATTGCATAGTATTCATGGCTCATTTTAAAAGAAAAACTTTTTTTAATTTAATTGGATTGAAAAACTGCATTTCCAGAATTTTAAATTAAGCAATATTCACACACACAAAATACTATATTATTTTTAAAAAGTGTAGAAATATACTCCATACCATTCCAATAAGTGAATAAAAATGCATTCAGGATTGAAAAAATATTTATTTTAACATTTGTGAATCAATATTTCTAAAAATCTGAATCCATTTCAATTCATTTCAATCCATTCTCGTTTGCTGGGTTTGTATTACCTACGAAGAAAATGAAATAATTAATTCAATGCTTTGAATGTGCAGCATCAGAAGGTACTTGAGAGCAATATGTAGTTTAAAAACAACTTAACTTTATTTCATAAAAGTAATAATTTAATAAACAATCGTTTAAATATCTTTATAGAACAGTCATTTGCAACTTTAAAAATACAAAGTAAAAATAAATCCAAGATAAAAGTTTATACACATATATATATATATTATATATATATATATACAGAGTATCCCATTTTAAATGACGATCTTAAAAGAGAGTTAAAACAAATTTTCGAGGGTTTCTCGACCACTTGGGGATCGTTTTATTTGTATGTTTTCTTATGTATTTTTCTTCGTAGAAACCGAAAATAATCCTTATATAATAATAATAAATTATAGTACAATAATCATTATAGTAACCTCAGATTTAAGGAAAAATTGATATATTGAAATAAAATGAATAAAATCCTTATTCGTAATTATAAAATCACTATCAATTATGCCTCAATGATTTAAAAATTAATTCCAAATTGGATCAAATGCGAGTAATATTGCATCACAAAACGTTAATTAGATTATATTTCTCATTAGGACATTTATTATAAAAAAATTAATAATCTTATCGCCAAATAAGATGAAAAGTTAAAAATAGATATCCGAGATACTCAAAAGCTGTCAAATGACTATGGACTGAGACAGACGAACAACTTTGTAGCGCATAAACAAACATCAAATCTATTCACACACAAGCATGAAGTCTATGAATATGTTGCTTGTTTTTCGCGCCACAAAGTCATTCGTCTATTCGAGCTCTAACGCGTACAGCTTATGGCGAGATGCTTGGAATGGGGGAAACGGTATTGAGATGACAAATAATATAATGAAAAATATAATCTAATTAACGTTTTGTGGTGCAATATTACTCGCATTTGATCCAATTTGGAATTAATTTCTAAATCATTGAAGCATAACTGACAGTGATTTCATAACGATGCAAAGGATTTTATTCATTTTATTTCAATTTTTCCTTAAGTGGCGTTATTATAATGAATATTTTTGCTTTCTACAAAGAAAAATACATAAGAAAACATACAAATAACAAAAACAATCTCCGAGTGATCAGAAAATTTTCGAAAATTTGTACCCTCTTTTCTTTTGAATAGTGCATTT
This sequence comes from Acromyrmex echinatior, assembly GCF_024713525.1. Classification (NCBI taxonomy): domain Eukaryota; kingdom Metazoa; phylum Arthropoda; class Insecta; order Hymenoptera; family Formicidae; genus Acromyrmex; species Acromyrmex echinatior. The sequence goes on along the minus strand of NC_141865.1, from coordinate 3,791,593 downwards.
TAGAAAAAAATGTTTCAAACAAAAGTTTTGTTTGACTTTGAGGAGGACATAAGATGATATCATTAGTTTGACCTTTGGCGTCATCAAGGTCAGAGCAATATCACTTTGAATTTTTTAAATGGAATCTCATATTTTTCATTGCATATTCTTGTTGCACACTTCGAGAGCTTTCCAAAATACTATAGTAAAATATTTTTTCATGAAGTACTTTTCGAATTATAAGACTTGAAAGTTACAATATCGCCTACATTGAATGTTGATCAGGATCATGTCCTGAATAACATTCATTAAGATCAAAGTTACTGGAGACTGTTTCTCTTATTTTCATTTTTACGTAGAAATCGAATTTTTAGTACAAAAATGAAAGTAAGCGGAACAACTTTAATGACCTTGACAAATGTTATCCAGATCATGATCCTGAATTTAAAAGATTTTAACCATCGATCAGACACCTTGCGTAGTACTAATGTCGGCTGTACAGTAACTTTCAAACTTTATATAAATTTCTATAAATATATTGAATTTAATTATGAAAGAATGTAAGCATGGTATAACTTCCTTAATGGCGATTAATAGACCATACGAGTCTGCATCTCCAACTGAAATTGAATAACAAATTATTGGAGAAAATCAGCTTTTGCCTTGTCTAATATTGCAATTTAAAAAAAATTTATTACAACTAATGAGATGACAATGAATTTTAAATCTACGACTGAAAATTTAGGTGACAACTCTAATTTTATAAAGTAATCGAACAAGCTAAAGTAATCGAATAAAGCAAAAAAATTTGATAATCAGTTGTTAAGACATATACACATATTATTAAAGAGGAAAGAACAATTTATATATTATCAATAGGAAAAAACAATTTATACATTATCAATTCATTAGCTAATGTTTAACTACTTTTGTACTAAAAAAATTCATTATCAGTTGATAATTTCATAATTATCAACTGACAAAAGAAGAAATGTTTGAAAATTAAAAAAGCAAGTTATTCTGATAAATTTATTAATTTAAGATTATAAACATTTAAAAAATGGCATTCACACATTAAAAATATGTTTTTTTATATTAATGAATTCTAATTTTAAAATAATTGTAGATATAGAATAATTTTACAAATTCCCAAAATATCTTTATATTTGATATTCAATGTTTTAGTTTACGTTTTAGGTTATATTGGATATTTTTACATGAACATGATTAATATAATTGTTATAATTAAACAGCATATTTGTTATAATTAAAAAACATATTTTATATAATACGTACATGTACACATATTTTATTAATATGAAATGATCTTCACAACAAAAATGATTCCATTTCCCTAGTTCATCAACACGATGTAAACTTTTAAACTACTTTTTTCTTACATTTTCAGCTTGAGGCACATAAAAGAACAATTTTTCCGATGTTTTAATTATTGTGCTTTTATATACAGATACAAAACACATTTTGTATGTGTTTCCTTTACTCATTTTTAAAATAAATTAATTTCTTACTGAATAATTGTGGTTTTGTCGTGAAGTGTGACGTCACAGCACGTTCGGGAAGGCTCGGTCCGGACTGTCTTCAGCATTTCAAATAATATAATACTTTATTATTTATTTTCTTAAATAATTTGCGTTAAAAACTGTTATTAAAAAATTGTAGTTAAAGATATATATATATATATACATATATATAAAAATTACAAAATGTAATATTTTTCAAAAATTATGCAAACTCTCTATTATATATATGACAAAAAATCATTCCGTAATAAATATAAATTTATTTTATAGGTAAAAGATAGCACTTGAAAGTGGCATAAATGAAAATGAAAAAAAAATTTATTTTTTTAGTTACAAAAATGATAATATGGCCAAAAACGTCAATTTTGACATATTTAACTTCAATTTTTTCAAAAACCTAACAATTAGGCCAATTCCACGGCCAGATTCGTTTTCGGCGAAGAAAAATACATTAGAAAACGCTTCGTTTATTTAGGTCCTTAAAAAAAGTCTATTTTTGTATAACTATATTAACAAATAATAATAATATTATTCAGCAAATCTTCACAACGCTAGGCTATGTCCTGACAGTGCATTTTTTGCAAATGAAAACCGATAGGAACGATAGCGCCATCATAGAGGTGTATGATGGAACGGTGAGGCTTCTAGCTACTGTCAAAGTCAGAAACGGGACTTTACCGCAGAGCGTGACCTCAACCGGTCATAATCTTTTTATAAAGTTCATAGCTGAACCTCGAACTAACGCACTTGTGTTTGTACGAGTGTCATCAGGCTACAGTAAGTTTAACAAGAATTTACACATTATTCCGGATTATATTGATCTCCTATTTTTAAGTTAACAAGTTTATAAAAGATAAAAATAAGAAATAAAATGCCTTAGGCATTTAATTGTTATTTAATTTATTATCTGTGAGCCTAATTTGTTTATTTTTATTTTAATGAAAGATGTTTAACATTCTTCTTTTTCTACAGAGAAAACGTATGATCTCAATGTAACCGGTAGTACAATAACGAGTAATAACGGTCGTGGTATCATCGTGGAAAAGTTAAGATCCGCCTTGCACATTCACGAGACCTCGGTATCAGATAACAATCATGTGGCAGGCGTACACGTGTTAGGTGGCGCGATGGACGTTAACATCACCGATAGTCGTATCGCGTACAATCAAGGGGACGGTGTTAACATCACTGTTACGGGCGGCAATCGTAACGTATCGCGCAGCAGTATATCATCCAACAGCGGTTATGGTTTTGCGGTGTGGCTCAACGATAGCTCCGCCACCGAATACGTACATTTTAATCAATCAACCGTGATCGAGTACTCGCAGATATTTAGCAATAAGGACATCGGCGTTCTGGTAAGTACAAATTTATCTGTTATCCACGAAGTAAGAGAGGAGAAGACTCAACTTGATACCGTGCGAGCAGAAAAAGTGGGACTAGTTTGTCCGCCAAATTGGAAGAGAATCCGATGCGAAAACAAGTCCTAGACACAATTTGAGTGCTTTCCATTTGATGACACAAGTCAACACAAGTGTCACCCTATCTTTGTCACGTTGAGAAATTATTTAAAAATGTTGAAAATTATTCATTGAAGTGATGTCGAATCAAGTTCTTGAATTTTTTAAATTCTTTTCAACCGGTAATTCGCTTGAATCAATAATTATGGATTGATTATTTACTTTCTGTATCTCATCCAATGTGCATAGAAATGAAACATACCGATCCGGTTGAATGGATTGAAATGAATTAAAATGTATTCAGATTTTCAGAAATACGGATTTATGAATGTTAAGATAAATCCTTTTCAATCTTGAATGCATTTTCATTCATTTACAGAAATTGTATGAAACAAATGTCTATTCCTTTTCAATCTTGAATGCATTTTTATTTATTTATAGGAATGGCATGGAGTATATTTCTATGTTTTTCGAAATCTTAAAATTATCTAAAAATAATATTATAGTATTTTGTATGCATCATGAATATTATTCAATTCAAAATTTTGAATAAGAAATGCAGTTTTTAAATTCAATTCAATTAAAAAATTTTAAAAGAAAAAAAATTTTTGTTTTAAAATGGATCATGAATGCTATTCAATTCAAAATTGTGAGTGGAAAATCCATTGCTTTATTTAAAAATGCATCATGATCGAATATTACTTTATTTAGAATTATGAATAAGAAATTTGTCGTTTTAATTCAACTGAACTAAAAAAAAGTTGTACCATAAAAATATATCATGAATTCTACTTCATTTAATAGTTAAAAGAAACATAAAAAAAACTACATAAATATGTACAATAAATGTTACATATATAAATTACTTAATTTCAATTAATAAATTAATTGTTTTTATGTATATCTCATATTGATACATTTCCTTCAATATACAGCTAGTGTATATTTTTTGTATAAAAGTTTTAAAATAATAATTATAGAAGTTAGATATATATATAATTATAGAATTATAGATGTAATTACTTTAATTTATTTAAACTTTTACACATATAAAAATTTGTTATATGAAATCCAATCCATTTTTGTGGATTTAAAATATGAATTCGAGTGGATTGAAAATTTCCAATCCATTTCAATCCATTTTCATTTGCTGGGATAGGAAATACCAACTGCTAATCCGTAAAATGATCCGATCTCGGCAAGTGATATCGTTGAAAAGCATGCATCGAGATGATATACATAAGTCGTTACCTCTCCCAAACAAAAATTCCGACGTGATATACAAAGAGTGTAACATTGCGGACGTGATATACAGAGTGTGTAACATTGCGGATCTACGGCGACAAGATAATTTCTAGACATAAGGCCACGACAGTGCAGATTATATCTGGAAGTCACCCTGTTGCCGTGAATCCGTAATGTTGTATACCCAGCAAACGAGAATAGATTAAAATTTTTTTAATGCGTACTTTAAATCCATGAAAATAGATTAAATGGATTGAAATGAATTGGATCCGAGCTAATAGTAGTTTAATATTCGAAAAAAAAAACATTTATTTTTAAAGGTTACAAATTTTATTCCTAAGACATAATAAAATTTCATCCAATTGAATATAATTGAATCCAATTGAATCCAATTAAATCCAAAAAAAAGTATTCGCTATTTATATAAAATACGCATTCGGATAGAAAAAAATTTCAATCCATTTTAATCCATTCTCGTTTGCTGGAAGTAAAACTCATTCGGGAAGAAATTCATATATCTACAAGGTACGTCCCAAAATTTTCCGAACTTTTGAAATAAAACAACAACGGTTTACTTTTTTTTTCAAATTCAAATTGTTTATTCAAAGTAGTCCCCGTCGGACTCAATACAACGTTTGGCACGATCTAAAAGCATTTCAAATGAGTGTTTTATGTCGTTCAAAGGCACGTCCTTCAGAATAGTGGTACAAGCCCTTTGGATGTCTTCTACGTCCACATACCGCTTTCCTTTCATGGACAAATGCATTTTGCCGAATAGGTAGAAGTCACAAGGTGCCATATCAGGCGAATACGGGGAATGGTTGATTGTTAAAATGTGATTTTTAGTCAAAAATCAGTGACAAGTGTCGAACGGTGAGATGGCGCATTATCGTGTAACAAGCGCCAACTTCCTCCTTCGCGATATTCTGGCCGAATACGACGAATGCGGTGCACCAAACGCTTCAAAACGCTTACATAGAATACAGCATTAACTGTTTGGCCTGCTGGAACGAATTCTTTGTGCACAATACCCTTGGAATCATAAAAACAAATGAGCATTGTCTTCACTTTTGACTTCTCTAAACGCGATTTTTTGGGTTTTGGGTCGTTTCGCGCCTTCCATTCCGCGCTTTGACGCTTGGTTTCTGGATCGTATTGAAAACACCACGTCTCGTCACCAGTAACAATGCTATAAAGGAAGTTTTGGTCCTTTTTTGCTTCCTTAATAATGTCCTTTGAATGTTGAATTCGATGCATTTTTTGGTCGTCAGTCAACTTGTGTGGAACAAATCGTGCACAGACTTTTTGTAGGCCCAAATGTTCGGTCAAAATGCGATAAATCGTTGATTTGGGGATGTTCAATTCCATTTCCATGTATCTCACTGAAGATTTTGGCTCATGCTTGATGAAATTACGCACAACTTCGATGGAATTTTCGTTAATTGTCGATTTTGGGCGACCTGTATGTGCGTCGTCATTTATGTCCTCACGACCGTTCTTGAATCGCGTATACCACTCATAAACACTGGCACGGGCTACACAATTATCACCATAAACTTGTTTCATCAAATTATGGGTTTCGGTAAATGTTTTACCAAGTTTAAAACAAAACTTAATATTGGCTCTTTGTTCGAAGTTCATTCTCGTACCGATGTATACAACATACTGACACTTAAGACGCCATAACTTCGTTTCCACTGAACCAAATGTCATGAAATTTTTACTGGAAGTCAGCTAGGGATGTACCTTTCAAACACGCAATCGAACACACGGATGGCGCCACCCGACCTATCCCTATTGAAAAAGTTCGGAAAATTTTGGGACGCACCTTGTATGATTATTTTGGTGCATACTTTCTAATGATAAAATACTTTCTGGGATCGCAGATTACCATTTCATATCTGAATCTATATTGAACAGAGTTCACATTATTATACTTATCTAAAGGTATAGAAACGGATTCAGTGTATTCAGTCTCTACGAAATTCAATACTTTTTTCGCGAATAACGCAGATTCGAAAATTTGATTTATATAGGTTTATCCAATACAATCCATTCTCATTTGCTGGGACGTTCTCTGAGGGTTTAATTCATTCTCGTTTGCTGGGTCAACACAAGTCGACACAAGCGTTCTATCCTTCTTGACATTCCAAGTTACGCATGAAGCACATGATACATCATTTATCTTTGTTGTTCACCAAATAATAAAGAAAGATAAAAAAACGATACATCATGCGCTTCATGCGTAACTCGGAATGTCAAGAAGGATAGAACGACACTTGTGTCGACTTGTGTCGACTCAGCAAACGAGAATGAATTGAAATGGATTGGAAATTTGCCATCCGCGAATCCATATTTTAAATCCAAAAATGAATTGAATTCCATATAAAAAATTTTTACATGTAAAAGTTTAAATAAATTAAAGTAGTAATTACATGAAATTATATAGTTATTATTTTAAAACTTTTATATAAAAAATATATGCTAGTTGTATAATAAAGGAAACGTATTAATATAAAATATACATAAAAGCAATTAATTTAGTAATTAAAAATAAGGAATTTACATATGTAACATTTATTGTACATATTTACGTTCTTTATATTTCTTTTAAATGTTTCTTTTAAATTTCTATTAAATGAAGTAAAATTCATGATATTAGGTGTATAAATAAGTTTCCACCGTTTAACAAAAGACGGCGCCACTAGCAAGTTATGATTAAAATTGTCTAATGTAAAACATTATATCATAAGATTGGACATCTGTCAACAACATAATCTTGAAATACTAACGATTTTGTATCAGCATCATATATTTTTTTTGTGCGAAAATGCCAAGTTTTGAGTCGAATAAACGTCATTTGCGGACACTTTTGATTTACTTCTTTAATTTGAAGAAATCTGCAGCTGAGGTTCATCGATTGCTTGTAGAAGCATATGGTGAGGCTGCCTTAAGTGAGAGAAGTTGTCGTGAATGGTTTCAAAAATTTAAGAACGGTGAATTTGACGTCGAAGACAAAGAACGTAGCGGAAGGCCGAAAGTGTACGAAGACGCGGAATTGGAAGCATTATTGAATGAAGATTCGTGCCAAACGCAAAAAGTAGTGGCTAGCGATGGACAATAAAACATTATGTATCGTTCTTTCACAATAAATGCTTAATTTTTTATTAAAAACGGCGGAAACTTATTTGTACACCTAATATATTTTTACGGTACAACTTTTTTTTAACTCAGTTGAATTAAAACGAAAAATTTCTTATTCATAATTCTAAATAAAATAGCACTCGTGATACATTTTTAAATGAAATAATGGATTTTCTACTTACAATTTTGAATAGTATTCATAATCCATTTTAAGAAAATGGATCATTAAAAAAAAACTTTTTTATTCAATTGAATTAAACTGCACTTCCTATTCAGAATTTTGAATTTAGCAGTATTCACAATGCATAGAAATGGCTAATATTATTTTTAGATTCAACTAGACTGAAAAACTGCATTTCCTCTATTCAGAATTTTAAATTAAGCAATATTCATAATGCACACAGAAATGGCCAATATTATTTTTATATTGAAAAGCATAGAAATATACTCCATGCCATTCTTATAAATGAATAAAAATGCATTCGAGATTGAAAAGGATTCATAACATGAATGTTTCAAAATAATATTTTAATTGTAACATTCACGTGGCGTTCCAATAATGTTACATCTTGGCTATTACAGGGTGGGCCATCTATTGGTACGTTTTTGAATTTCGTCGTATGGCAACACTGAACGAGCTACAGACCCGAAATTTTGACAGTTTATTAGTCATACCGTCCGCGGCACGAAACAACATGTTTTCTCTTGAAGAGCGTTTTGAAATTTTAAAAACTTATTTTCAAAGTCAGTGCTGTGTCGCCGAAACTGTACGAATTTTGAAAAGAAATATGGGTCGTGATAGAGCACCCACCGAAGGAGCTATACGCAAATTGGTGAGGAAAGTTCGTGAGAAAGGGATGTTAGTGGATGACATTATATTACGACTGTTTTGAGTGAAATTGGCGCCGAGGTAGTCCAAAATGTCATTAATAATTGGGGTGACCGAATGGCATACTGTAAGGCCAGTAGAGGGAGCCACATGAACGAAATCGTTTTTCATTCTTGACGCGGATACTTTTAGCTTCACAACAAAAAAAAAATTAATAAAAAATATCAATGTATGCTCATTTGATCGCATTTTTAAAAACGTACCAATAGATGGCCCACCCTGTATTTCAATAATTTGAGATATTAAAAAAGAAATGTTTAGCAAGGAACGTTTCATTTGGGTTTTGTTTATAACGTTCAAACCCAGCAAATGAGAATGGATTAAAATGGATTAAAATTTTTTTAATTCGTACTTTAAATCCATGAAAATGGATTGAATGGATGGAAATGGATTGGATTCAAGCTGATACTAGTTTAATATTCAAAAAAAAAATATTTAAGAGTTACAAATTTTATTCCTAAGATATTTAAAATAATTACTGGAAATTAACTACTTCAAATTGATATTAAAAAAACGCACCTTAGTGGGATTCGAGAGACCTGAGATCTCTGGATTAAGTGTGTGTGAGTCTTCTACGTTACCCACTATATTACTTTTTCAATCATCTTGGTAAATATGTTATTTATTCTCTACTTCAATTACAATCAGCTAAACTAGTGCACAAAATTATATAAATATAATAAAAATATCATAATTTTAACAGCTATAATAAAAATATCATAATTTAACAGATATAATAAAATATACATAATTTACACTATGAGACAACATTGGGTAAGTGTCGGATAATTTAATCTCGCTTGACCGATATCGCGCGCCATGATTAGTCTAATATTCGGGCTGTGTCCGACTTAGTTTGCGATCACATGTTTGTGTTCACATCGATCATTCATTTTACTTCTAATCAAAGAGAACAAAAGAACATAGCTCAATTATTTTTACATTACAACTTTTATGAACTTATTGTTAGTTGGATTAAAACGAAAAATTTTCAACTTATAATTTTGAATAATTTAAGTAGCATTTATAGTTCATTTTTAAACAAAAATTTAAAAGTTTTTTTTTATTAGATTGAAAAACTATTATTTGAAAAGCATTTCATATTCAAAATATTGAATTGTATATTGAGAATATTGAGTAGTATTCACGTTGCACAAAAATTGCTGATATTATTTTTGAATTTAACTGAATTAAAAAAACTGTACTTTCTATTCACAATTCTGAATTGAGTAGTATTCACGATGCACAGAAAAATGCTAATATTATTTTTAAATTGAAAGACATAGAGGTATGCTCTATGCAATTTCTATAAATAAATAAAAATGCATTCAGAATTGAAAAGGCATAGAGATTTACTTTATTCAATTCCTATAAATGAATAAAAATGCATTCAGGATTGAAATGCATTCATTTTAACATTCATGAATCCGTATTTCTGAAAATCTGAATCCATTTTAATCCATTTCAATTCATTCTCGTTTGCTGGGAAGACATTACAACAATGTCACATTTATAAAACATGTATTTTAAGATGTTCCATAAACGTTTCATTTAGGATGTTTGGCTTATAACGTTTGATGACATTACAGCAATGCTATATTTACGATAATACTGAAACATCAATTTTACAATATTCCATATGAAACATTTATTTTGGGATACATTGACAGACATTACACTGCAGATTTTTGTACGTATATATGCAAACATTTTTGAAATTACCTAATTTTTTACGGAAGCTTTTTAACAAATAAGATATGTACGTTTATGATTAGGGACGACGAAGAAAGGGAAGAGTATGATGTCATTTTGGTCGAGTTCAAACCGGCAAAGGCATTCGCTTGCCGAGCGAATGAGCGTGACTAATTCTTACCTATGGATCCAATCAATCATGTTTAATTGCTCGGCGAGCAGACCTAGTCGCTTTATCGATTTGAACGCGCTCATTGACTTTCTCTTATCGCTCGTTTCTCTAGTGTAAAAAATTTAGATGAAATAGGCACAATAGAGAAATTATCAGCGTCAGGGCTGTGTGGTTCAGTGGCAGGATGGAAATCTACTAATATGAGGAGGCCTCGGTTCTACTTCTCTTTTCCGATGTATTTTTTCCCCTTTACATCCACGAATCCAACATGAGACCTTTGCAATTTCAAAGATTGTATATATTCGCACAAGGATATAAAATATCAGGAAATACCAATCAATCCGGAAAATAAAGTGAAGTAAGGTTGATATTACAAATGTCTAAATTAGTAAGTTATTCTTTTCAGTGGATTCTCTCCCAATACGAAACAGTCTCATTTTTCTTCACGGAGTTGAGTTTCCTCCCTTATTACTTCATGCTATCACTGTATAAATTAAATCCCAAATTTTAGTAAAACTTAAAATTTGTATGTAAATAAAGTTTATCATGTTTTTTTAATAAAAAAATATAAAAATTGTTATAATTAAAATTTCATCTATTGATATGTGTTAGGATTTACTAAAGTTATATAGGAAAAGTCAAAATAGCTAGAAGATTAGCCATATAAACATATTCGAATCAAAATAATTAAACATTGTGATTGCATAAGAATTCAATGTTTACTTATCAATATATTAATATTTTTGTTAAATTAATTGAACGGAAATTTTTTTAGAAAGCAGATTGAACAGTCAGAATAGATCTTATTGAAAATTAAAAACGTTCTAAAAATGCATATTTATTTGTGCATATTTGCATATTTTATACATATTTACATCATTTGTTTATTATAATTGTTTATTATTGTTTATTGTATAATTTAAATTATTAATTATACTTCTTAAAATATTATATTGTATTTTATTTTACAAATTATAATTTAAATTTTAAACTTTATTTTGTATTATAATTTGCAATATTATAAATACAAAGTATAAATTTTCAAAGTAATTTTGTTAAATATATTAATTGTATCAATATATAAGTAAAATAATAAAAATAAAAAATATGAAAATTATTTATTTAATTTCAGAGATGAATAACATTAATATAATAACATTATTAATGTTATTACATTAATATTATTATAATATAAATAAAATAATTAATATAAAGAAACATATTTTAATATGTTTCTTGCACATGTAATGCATATTATTTTATATAAATTTTATATAAAAAATGCATATTGTATACGTTGCAGTATAAATATATTATAGATATTGTAAACAATCTAATTCTTAATTATTAATTGTTTTTTTAATAATAAATATCTGCGTAAAAATCCAATGTCTTACGGATGAGTTTGTCGTGGAAGATGCGTTTTATTTCTATGCAAAAAGCTTTCATAACTTAATTAATATCTGCTTTTTCTTCAGTATCATTCAATTCATTTAATTTTGTCTAAAATAATAAGAAACATATAAGCGCATTTAGCTTCACATCTTTTTTATTTTTTATTCTTATTTCTTGTGTAATAAAGCTATGCATCTTAAAGTTTTCAAAACAGTTTTAGGAAGCTCTAATATTTATATATCAATATTATAAAATATCTATAACAACTGGTTTTTTAACTCTTAATTACCAGAGGAACTTGAGTCTTAAGATTTTACATACGAATACTAAGTTTTACTAAAATTCAAAGTTTTACGGTGTGTATAGATTTTAATTATTGCCCTGTAATTATAATTGAATAACTGATTATTATTACAATATTGCTATATACATGAATTAATCTCGATATTCCTTCGGTCAATAGATCGGTAATTCAACCGGCAACTCGTACGTAAATGTAACTGGCAATTGGTTTAACACCAGCTTTGAAACGGCGCTGCAAGTGGAATCCAGTTGGAGAAAAGACAATGGATTAATGAGAGTGCAGATCGGGCACAACTCATTCATAAGGAATGAGAAGTTAGGAATCAAACTGAGCCCAGCGCTCAATCTCGACGCTATTATAGAGTACAATCATTTTGTAGATCAAGCAACCGGCGCAATTCTAATAAAAAATCCACTCTACGAAGAATTTAACATTTTACCCGCGGAGATCGTGATCCGATATAATGAATTCTATAACAACCAAGGTACCTTTATAGTCAGCATCGGCTTATCGCCTTACAACGACGCGCAAAAGTTACTGTTCACAAGAAACTTCCTGAAACATAATCGTGTTCGGGAATTGTTCGACAACGGCGATATGCGGAATGTCAAACTGATACCGCGCTCCAGAGTAGCTGCTGTCGTTGTCGTATCTTCGAGCAATGTTCACGTTTTCCGTAACATCTTAAACAATCTCGATTCGCGTTACGAGATTGGCTCTCATCTGGAAGATCAGAGTAAAGTTATCAATTGCACGTATAACTGGCTAGGATCTGCGGAAGAAAAGATAATATTCGATCGATTATTTCATAGGTATGTCTGATTAACATTTTTTAATTCTTGCAATAGAGTAAATAATAATAAAAATATAATCATGTTATTTAGGAAGGACAGATATAATCTCGCCAAGATCGAGTATTTGCCTTACTTGTTGCACAACAGTAATCCCGGTGCGAATACCATCATTCCGAATCCGACATTCGTGCCGCAATTTATCAGGTCTGACTCGAACGAAGTCGGAGGTGAGGTTGATGGCCAGGAGGAATTAAAAGCCGGAGAGTACATTGTCAAGCGTGATATCAATGTAAGACCAGGCGGCAAACTAATATTGCAACCGGGCGTTACGTTACGCTTCCCACCGGCCGTAGGAATGATGATCGCCGGCAAATTTGACGCGCGCGGCAAGAAACCCAGTGATATCTTATTCACTCTCAAGGAGGAGCTCGTTATGTTATCAAATAACGATACTTTTACAGATGAGAATATTCAAGTCCATGAGACAGAATCTATGCCAGTGAGGCTTCTTGGTGGAAAAACGAATCTTGAAGGGAGATTGCAGGTAATTCACTGTATTATCTTTATTTTTTTAAACGTAATTTGTATTTAAGGAGTTAATTTATCGAATTGTATAAATTTTACAATAAATATTAATGAATAGTGCTGTTCAAATGATGAAATAGAGAAAAAAATTACAATCTACATGATCTTTAATTGTTCTTTTATTCTGAAAGGTAAAAATTGGAAATGAATGGGGCACTGTGTGTAATTATGGATGGACAATTCAGGATGCAGCACTCGTTTGCCATCAGTTAGGCTTTATCCTCGACTTCGAGAATTGGCTTATGGAACGATCGCAAATTCCGAATGCAGGGATCAATGAGAAGATACTCCTCAGCAATGTGCGCTGTACCGAGTACGACAATGATATAACTAAATGTCGAGCGGAAAGGGAACAAGATTTTGAAAACTCGTGTACTCATGAGAATGACGTTGGTGTCAGGTGTCTGGAGGCGGCATGGGCTGGTCTCAGATTAGGACCACTGGCTCAAAGAAGCGACTTGCAGTACGTGACGATTGAAAAGGCAGGCTTGCTGGATTACAAAACTAATTCATTTAAACCAGGTAATTTTTTAGATTCTTTAAAGGTTTTCTTAATAATCAGTCGCGCGAATTATTACTTTACGTTGTTTATTTGTATAATAGCTTTGCAAATTGATTTTGCTCGGCATTCACTGAACGGTATCAAGGTCTTGAACAATCTGCAAGACGGCTTAGGAGTTCTGTATTCAGACATATATTCGGCGGACGCGATAAACACTGTGACGAATAGCGACTTCTCTCAAAACGGCGGGAGCGGCATCAGTTTCAAGCAATTAGGTATGCGGATTGTTAATTCACGAATCGAAAACAACAAGATCGCGGGAATAAGACACAATCCCGCTCTCTCGGCTGTTCAGCAAAGAGAATTCGCGGGATGGTTCCTGCGGAAATCGGACACCACAGTCGACTCACCGTACAATCCGATAATCTTGCCTGAAACGACTGAGAACATCGAACTTGCTAATGGAGAGACCAAATACATTATCACGACTAAAGTAACCAGTGACTCTGTCCGTCGTATCATCAACATTGAAGTATAAATTCTTTTTCTTCTCGCAAGAAGTATCTTGTTGTCATAGTTGAACTAAATTTTATCCAAATTATAGTGCAAACCAAGCTATGTCATCGGTATCCAATTATTGAATCCGATTGAAAATCGAAGTACGGAACAAATTATACTGCACGACTCGCAGCATTTCGACATAAATCAGACTGTTTGGCACGTAAAACGGGATCTGAGTGTTTTCCCCGTCTCGTCTAGTTCCTTTGTAGTACTTTTGGAGTATGATAGCGGTGAGAATGCTCTCGGTGGAACTGTCATAGTTGTCACGTCGCTCTCGGCTCCAAGACAGGTATATATTTTAAGTATAAATATTACATTAATAGAGATGTTGTTAAATTAAATGTTCTCAATCAAATTATTGGGTGTTTGAATTAATTCGTAGCGTTTTTTAATGAAAAATGTTATTTATTCACATGAGCATTAAAAATACATTATGAAAGTACTTCCCATCACTTGTAAACCTACGACTTAATTCCAACACCTAATAATTTAAACCAATTTTTCTTAAGTTAAATAACATCTTGTTATTTTAAACTTCCAATGCCGAATTGTATTATTTTGACAAAACATGTGATTAAAAAACAACCACAACTAATCAATCCATTTCTGTGATTAAATTGCTTAGTTTCAAAGTAAAGCGTTTATATTAACTTACGCACTTAGTATATAATACATTAAATTTGAATCAAAATGTTTGAATCAATTGTCTAAATAATAAGATAAACTGCTACATGGATAAATCAAATAAGTACTTTGAAAAAAGTCAATGCAGTCGAGGCTAGATAATGCCTAATAATATATATTTTTTCATGTAAATTCTGAATTCGTAATGTTGGACAATTGAAACACGATCATATAAATTGAAGCTAAAATAATAATATCACAATTAATTGATTTGATAATGCTGCTACTAGCATTTAAAAAATCTGAACCTGAACTTACTGTTTTTAGGTAAATTAATGACATATTGTGACGTTTAGGAATGATTAAAAATAACTCAAGTTATATATTGATATAATTTTACATTATGAATTTAACGATGTAACATTGATTTTATGTTAATGTTGTGGATTGTAATTTACAGAATATTCACAATAAAATAGTCAACGGTCCTATTCCTTTGCTATCTGTCACAAAGACAAAGATCAAGAACAATAAGAAAGGTGTGCTCGCGTCCTACTACAATCGATACCTGAATGAGATCGGATATCATTTTCTACGGAAAGCCAATGAGACTATTCAACTAGTCGAATGCGAGATATCACACAATCATGAAGAAGCCGTTTACGTGCATTCGCCTTATTGGAATATCTTCCAATCGAACCTGTCCGAGATTTCGATACATATAAATAACAGCTTGATCACAGACAACGGTAAAGGGATACATCAGTTCAGCCGCGATGCAAGACACTCCAACAATCTCTTCCACTGGATAATGCAGGATAGCACAATTGAAAGAAATCATGGCGGTGGATTCGAGGTGTTGTTACCAGATGTCTGGCAGTACAACGAGAACTTCACACACTCTCTATACTTTGGGAACAACACCTGGCGTAACAACGAACAATTTGGCTTTGTAGTGGACGGACATTTCGCACACCTTAATATATCCTATAATCGTTTCGACAGCAATCGCTGTAAGACCGGTTTAATATCCATGCGTGGAATGGAAAAGAAGATCAGAATCGATAATAATTATATCGAGGATAATAATGGTATGTACATGGTTGAATTCCGAGCGAACAGCCAGTCCGAAATCCTCGGTGACATTTACGCTCGTTTCTATCGCAACGAGATTAAGCGAAATATGTACGACCTCAGCAATTTGGGATCACGTCGAACGTTTGACGATCCCAGCTATGTCGTCGGCTTCCACGGCATACAGAAAGTACAAGTACATAAAAATCTCTTCGGCGAGAATTCGCTGGATTATGAGTTATTGGCAGGTATCAGGACAGCCAAGATCAACAACGAAGTAGATGTCAGGGAGAATTGGTGGGGTACTGCTAACGACACCTCTATCAGGTAATTTCTTATAAACATACGATTTATATCTTTTACATTTGCATTCGATTCAGAGCTCATTAATTAGTTTACTTTTATGTTCTTCCGCAGACAGAGGATTTTCGACTTCGACGATTGGAACGATCACGCTGTGGCCAACTATCGGCCGTACTTGACGAGCGATTCGTTTGAAGCGTCTACTTCCGCGTGGCGGCATATAAATCGCGAGATTGACCTGAACAATTTGGGCGGTCGCATAGTGGACAATCTGTCGCTGTATGCGAAACCCGAGCCCTACGTCATACATTCTGATATCACGGTTATGCCGGAAGCTACTCTCCATATCTACCCCGACGTCGTAATGGAATTCGCTCCTAACGTTGGCATCCTAGTCCTGGGAACGCTGAAAGCCATTGGCGTACCCGGTCACGAGATCATAATGAGACCGATAAAACGAATTGACGCGAGCGCAAATTCTACGTTTTCCAAACTGACGCCGATGAAAAGTTCCACTAATATCATGTCAATGCCGGACGAGATGATTCGTTTATGCAAGGATGGACATTGTTCCGTATTGCACTATGAAGGTAGAAAAACTAAAAGCTATTATAAAAGAATTTATTTATTGAAATAGTCTTATTATTTGAATAGTCTGTATGCAAAAATAACTATCCAACAACATAAAAAAATTAAATTAATATTGGAATCCTGGATCTTTCAGCTCCTTGGTTACGAATTGAACGTTTTAAAAATGTTGAAACAATTACAAACTCTATAAAATTAAAGAAGCAAAAACGAGTCTAATCGCAAAAGAAGTTAAATCCCTAAATCCCTACTCTATTGCAAGTGCAGTTACTTATTAGCAGTTATTTATTAGTCATATTTAATAAAAATGACTAATAAATAACTGCTAATAAGTAACTGCACTTGCAATAGACATTATGTTCCAAAATCAATTAAAATTCTTCCATCAGAATTGCTGTACAAAAGCAGTCATTCTACTTTAATAAATGGAAATTGTATTGTTATTTCTCATATTATCCCAGCAAACGAGAATGGATTAAAATGGATTGAAATTTTTTTCTATCCGAATTTTAAATAGCGAATACTTTTTTTTTAATTTAATTGGATTCAATTGGATTCAATTAGATTCAGTTGGATGCAATTGGATTGAAAAACTGCATTTCCTATTCAAAATTTTGAATTGAACAGTATTCACAATTGTGTTTGTGTGCATAGAAAAAGCTAATATTATTTTTAGATTGAAAGACATAGAAATATGCTTCATGCAATTCTTATAAATGAATAAAAATGCATTCAGAATTGAAAATCTGAATCCATTTCAATTCATTTCAATCTATTCTCGTTTGCTGGGATATTATACGCTTTTAGTTTTGTTAATTAAAATAATAAATTTTTCTTAATTTAAAGAAAGACCTTAATGATAAAATTGAATGCGAAAAATTATACAAGTTTTGCTCTTGCCAGAAAAAAATTCGAGTGAAAATAACGACTGTCTACTTTTGCCAATAGGTTATTCAGCTTTATTAGCTTTATTAGGTAGTACACTTTCTACCTTTCTTATATAATATATTTTCTACCTTCTCGTTTCACTCAGTTTCTCTTATTTTTTATATTATATTATATATATACATATATTGTATATATTATAAATATGTATATTATCATTTGCATATATTTAACTGCATTTTTTTCTCTTGTAACAGGATTCCTAGAGTACTTCAACAGAACGACTCTCCAGTGGATCCCATTGTGCGATGATCGGTTTACCGAACGCAACGCTCAAGTAGCATGCCGACAACTCGGTTACGACACTCTCAACGTTTACGTATCGTACGATCGTAGATATGAGCTTCATCCCGGATCGTTGACGCGTGTCTGGTCTTGGCCTGAACCACTGCAGGTATGATTGATTTTGTTTCTTATTTATTTCAAGAGATCATTAAACATTGAACGTTTTATAGTGTTCCGGGAAAGAGCAAAGTCTCGAGGACTGTCAGATCAGATTGAACGGTCAGTTGTTCGGTCATCGTCATGAGTGCCCGTGGAACGGAAACTTCGTTTTCCTGCATTGCGGAAAGCGAAATTTAGACGATGCGTACGATTACTGGGGCGGAATACGCATCGCGAACAGTGAATTCGAAGCTCATCTCTACGAACATCACATCCACGACATCGTGACTCATGAAACAATTAGGCGCGTCGAATCGGTTCTCAAATTCATCAATATAACCGGTGCTGGGATTTTACATTATGAGAAATCGGCCGCTATACAGTCGATTATGAAGTCTCCGGCAATAGTGCACGTAAACATAGATCACAGCGCTTATCACGGCATAAATGTCGTATCTCCAACGCACATGGTATGCAAAGAAACGCAAAGCGGAGTTTTATACTAATTCATATTTGTGTAAATAAAATCACATATATTTATGTATATTACAGGTGGAGTTATTATTCAACACAATTAACAATGTCCTCGGCAACGGCGTGAATATATTATCCTTGACGGGAGAAGGCCGCGAGTCAGATGAGAGCACGTTCACGCCTATTAAGGATCTTAATGTTCCTTATCATTTATTTAGTATGGTCGATATATGCGATACTGCAAAAGAAATTACAATCGAGGAGCGCGTAATCGTATACTACAAATACGATAATTATCCTGTAAATTGCGTGAAGATCTTCCGCAGTGCTTACAGAGTCAAACCGTTTGGATTCAGGTACATGCAGAATTCTTTTTCGTGTCCACGAAAATGATTTGAAGCTAATATCTTTAATTTCCAGGCTTTTGCAATTTAATCTTTATAACTCCACTGGCAAGCCAGGCCGGCATGATAGTATAACAATATACGACGGAGACATTTACAATATCAGCACCAAAGTGATTGGTCATTTGGAAGTTAATACTCCTGATGAGAAAAAATTGTTCAGAACACAGAATCCTAGTATTAGCATTAGATTATTTGCTAACGGCGCTAGTAATACGCATGGATTTATCGCGGAAATTGTAACTCTTCCGATATCTGCTATTGGTTTTAGTAAGTAATCTCAATGTATAACATTTTATTAGCAACAAAGAATAACAAACTCCTTGTATGCCTATTTCGGATTACTCTTCTGTAATTCTTTTACTTTTGTGATTGGCAGATCGCGATGTACAGCACAACGTTTCTTACTCTTTGATATCGAACTGTCGCGAAGGGGCCGTAAAATATGCAAGCGCCGGCGAAGTGAATGCCATAATAACGCTCGAGCGTAATCAGTTTGTGAATAATTGCGAGAAACTATACGGTAACTTCACCACGTGTAAATCCGCACTGTGGCTCGACGTCCAAAATACGCAATTGCTGCATTTCAGAGTAAGTACCATGTACGCTTAAGAGTGTCTTATATATTTTCAAAATAAAAAAATTATAGATCATTTTAGATCGCATTTAAAAATAATATAAAAAAATTTAGTAATTTAGTGATAGGTTTGTACAACTTGGATCAAAAATTATTTTAATAAGAAGTAGTAGTTTTTTTTATCTGTGCTCTCTAATCAATTCTATAATAGAAATGTATTATAAAATAATCATAAAAATTTAAATTTTTTTTATATATGTATATATAAGTACTTTAAGTATTGGAAAAAAACTTTTTTTATTTATTTACATCATTTGTTATTATTTTTTGTTGTAGTAATATAAAATTTAGAAAATAACACAAAAACTCATATTTTTTATATAAGTACTTAAGTATTTAAAATAATGTATTAAGTTTTATTGTACTGTAGAGATTCGTTTTTCTATAAATAAAATTTACTTATTTACAGAACAACTAATCTCTGCATCGCAATGAAATTTTACATAAATCATTTTGAATGGTTAAAATACTTAAAAAAATTAAATTTCTTATCATTTTTTTAAATTTCAGTATTAATATTATTACAAAAAATAATAGCAAATAAAATAAATAGATTGTAAAAATGTATAGTTTAATAAAAATATATAGAATATTACAAACATAATTTTCACACACGCGCGCGTGCGCGCGCAGAATACCCCATCTTAATTGCCCCAGACAAATAATCATTAATATACATCGTGGTTTTTGACATCCTTAGTACATGATGAGTTTATTGTGTCCTGGCTTAATTTCATCATTTTTACAAATATATAAAAATTATTAAGCGATTTTTACGTATATTTTAACATTTTTAAAAAGCATTGGTAAAGTCGTATATTTATAACAAATTAAATATAAATTGTTATAACTAAATATATCTAGTCAACAAAATGAGAAAAATGCACTTTTTCATGTAAAAATATAAAACTCTGAAACACAAATGTTTAAAGGAAAAATATTAATATATTTCAATATCCTAAAGTTGATATTTCAAACTACAAAAGAAAAAAATAGTTCAAGTGTCGTTATCCAAAACAATTGTTCAAAAAAGTTATTTAGTAACCTGAAAATGATATTTTCTTAATATGCATGAATGATCAACAATTATTTTATTATTGCTATTCTGTGAGGAAAATTGAAATATCAATTACTGATTTCGACAGAAGAATTAGAGATTTCAAGTTTTCAAATGCTTTTTTGAATTTTTGCCTGCGATAATTTTTTACCGAGTTACGGTGTTTTGAATATTGTGCACTTTTGAGCGTGTTCTAAAGTTCCTATTCTAATTGTAAGTTTCCTTTTTTTGTTCCATTTTTTGTTGAGTAGTGTATAATAGAACTGGGAGGTTAAAAAATTCAATTCTTGACTTTAATAACATTGTAGACCTACCGAAAGTCAAACTCTTATCATCATTAAATATATTTTATGTAGCTCTTTGCAACTTTGCTTCTTCTTGCAGTTTTAAGGGCCACATTAGGTAGTAGTGTTATCTTCCCTAAAACCTTTTCTGCAATCGCAAATGTTGATAACAGATTATGTTTATCGATTTGTTGCAAATAGGGAACATACTTTGTTATTGCTAATATTGTTAGCAAACTTCCCTCAAATACGCTCACAGACAGCCAATTTCCTATCGAAAACAAATCTTCTAAAATCTTGCTACAAATTTTGAAGACAAAAGGCACCAAACTTGATGCAAATTTTGTTGTATTCAAAGCTGTCAGCAAATTGATGACAAATAAGGAACATCAAATTGTTGACAAAAGTCAAGCAAGACTTACAAATAATTTAACAGCAAGTTGATGAGAAAAGCTGAGCAAATCTTGCTGATCTAACTTTAGAACAAATTATCAACGAAAATTGATTAAGATCTATCATTGTCATACGCGGTCCCGCCACCAGATGGACTCGCTTCTCGTAAAAAGAAAACGCTTAAGAGTCCTAAGAAAACATATGCAAATCAAGTTGGCGAATCCCCTGGAGATTCTTAAACTCTCTCTAATGAGAATCCGAATGTTTTTTTTTATTATTTTTTATTATATGTTTTTTTTAAATTATTTTATATTTAATTATTTTATAACTTTTCGTATTTATTTTAGAATGTGATGTTAATCAATAATTATTTATTAACATCACATTCTAAAATACACACGACAATATTTCAAAAATAAAACTGAATTGTTTATATTTGGCATCATTCTGTTGGGATATCTGGCTACAGATCTCGGCTGTATTTAGTGCCATTCTGTCAGCATATTTAACTATAAATCTGGTCTGTATTTGATGTAGATCTATGATGATATTACTATTACCAAATTTGCTCTGATATTGGCTTCAATTTGATTTCAGAACATGTTCTTCAGATATGGTTTACATTGCATGTCCTATTGCGGACACAGTAGGCTCTAGTTTTAGCACTCAATTCTATTGGAATTTATTGTCAAAAAAGCAAATAATTTTCAAATTGAGCTCTTAAAATATTAAAAAAAGTAAATAAATAGAGTAAAAACAGGCAATTAAAAACCTTTAACACGCGATAATTGATGTGATTATCATACACATTTTGATTGTATCCCTTATGAAAATAAAAATCAGAGCGTAAATCGGATGTAATGGAAGACCCAGTAAACGAGAATGGATTAAAATGGATTGAAATTTTTTTCTATTCAAATGCATATTTTAAATAGCGAATACTTTTTTTTAATTGAATTGGATTTTAATTCAATTGGATTCAATTAGATTCAATTGGATGTAATTGGATTGAAAAACTACATTTCTTATTCCAAATTTTGAATTGAACAGTATTCACAATTGCACAAAAAATTATTTTTAGATTGAAAGGCATAGAGATATGTTCCATGCAATTCCTATAAATGAGTAAAAATGCATTCATTTTAACATTCGTGAATCAATATTTCTGAAAATCTGAATCTATTTCAATTCATTTCAATCCATTCTCGTTTGCTGGGGAATAACAGAAGCGTAAATGAAACTTCTAGAAGGCGAAAATTGAACAATGAAATAAAAGAAGCATTTACGCTTTGTTTACATTTTGATGTTCCAATTTTCGCCTTCTAGAAGTTTCGTTTACGCTTCTGTTACTCTCCCATTACATCCGATTTACGCTCGGATTTTTATTTTCATCAGGGATCTATTACATAATTATACAAAAATAAACGTTTCGACTATATTCAAACCATCCTCAGCAATCATAGCAATACTCAGGGAATGGAAAATTACTTTTTAAAAGTAACAAATTGCAGTTATTCGTTGCCAAGTAACAAGTTGGAAAAGTAACAAGTTACCGTTACTAGTTGCCGATTTTTAAAAGTAACTCGTTACTTGAGAAAGTAACTTTTTGTTACTTTTCCGTCACTATTTTTTAAATCGACGACTGCCAATCACGGGAAGGCCTAGGGCCTCTCTAGTCTCAAGCGCTGTGCACTATAAAAAATTGTGTAAAATTACAACTGTTATATTGGATAATTTTGAGACCCACTATAATAGTTGTAAACGTCCACATGTTTGTAAATTGCAAATAAAAATTATTTCTTAATTTGTAACTAAGCAGATTGTGGAAATACAATTACAATGTGTATATGTAGTTACAGGAACGATATGACAATGCAATATGACAATACATTTCACATTATATGTATATTATTATACATTTAACAACAATACGCAAAATATTTGTTATATTACGTAATATTACTAAAATTTGGATAATTACAGAAAATATTCAAAATATCCTACTATTTACATAATTTTTAATATAAAATAAGATATATTTACACAATAAAAGCAAATTTACATAATTTTTGTGGAATTACATAATTTCTGTAAAATTGCAGGATTTTTTATATTTACAGGATTAATCATGTAATCTATTAATTTTCATCTATTATATGTATAAATTTAAGAAATTTTTTTACAGTTAAGTGGCTTGTGTCCAATCATGTGCAAAGTAACGATAAAAGTAACTGTAAAATTCGTTACTGTTACCAAAAAAATGTAACTTCGTTACCGTTATAGTTATTAAAGAAAAAAGTATGCAGTTACTAGTAAAGTTACCAAAAAAGTAACTTATAACTGTAACTTCATTATAAGTAACGAGTTACTTCCATTTCCTGGCAATACTTAATACCAATCCGATATTCATAATGTCAAAGAAATCGAGTGCAGGAAGGTGTAAGCAATGTGAGACTTCCTTGCTACACTCAATTTCTTACTCTTTTACTCTTTTGTTTATCCAATAGGTAAATTACCACATAGTTTATCTGAAGATGGAACAATCGATCCTTAATATAGTTAACAAAGTGAGGAAAATGCACTTTTTCATACAAAAATATAAAACTCTGAAGAAAAAGTGTTTAAAAGAAAAATATATTTCAATATCTTAAAAAAAATTGACATTTCAAACTACAAAAGAAAGGAATAAATTCAAATGTTAGTTGTCTAAAAAATTTAGTTATTTAATAACTAAAAATGAATATTTTTTTAATATGCATGAATGATTATAAATTGAAAATATATTGCATTTACGTTTTAAATAATACATTTTATTATTGCTCGTGTTAAAAAAACTTAGGTATAATTTATTAGTAAAATGTTCTTTATAACACATTACAAAAAAATAACATACACCCAATATATAATATTATATTACAGACAACATTTAACATGGCATGGGTGTAAAAAATTTCGTGTTTATTATTGAAAGTTACAATACTGCCTTTACCCGAGGTGTCCGAATGACGTCTGAAACCTTTTGAACATTATTCAGAATGATGACCTGGATAATATTTGTCAAGATCAAGGCCGTTTTCATTTTTACATAAAAATGAATTTTTAGTGCAAAAATGAAAATAAGAGGAACAATCTCAAATAGCCTTGATCTTGACAAATGTTATCCAGATCATGATTCTGAACAACATTCAAGAGATTTAGCCATCGATTGGACACCTTGAGTAATGCTAATGCCGGTGATACCGTAACTTTTAAGTCTTAACTCGAAAAGTTTTTAATAAAAAACAATTTTATCAAAGCGTTTTAAAAACTCTTGAGGTATACGCGAGAATTTGTAATGGAAAATGGAAGGTTATATTTAAAAAATTTTAAATGATCTTTGGCCTGATCTTAACGACACCCAAGGTCAAATTAATGCTATTTTATATCCCCCTCCGAACCATATAGCTTTTGTCTGAAATATTTTTCCATATTTTTCCATATTTTTCGAGATATTTGCCTCTGTTAAGATTAAAATGAATCATCTGACACTTGGTATATAGATAAACATATTATATATACACATTATATATACACATTCACTCACTCACTCACACACACACACACACACACACACACACACACACACACACACACTCATTAACAAAATTATCACACATAAATTTATACCAAAATTTTGCATAATTTCAAATAAGCATAACTCTATGAAAAATCTTGCGATAATTTTGTTGACGAGTGTATGTGTGTGTGTGTGTGTGTGTGTGTGTGTATGTGCGTATAGATAATGTGAGTAAAAATAGGTATGATTAAGTTATAACGTTCTCAAAACATGGTGAGATTTCTAATCATTTAAAACTGTGTTCTAGAACAATTTAGTACAACGAAATCAAGGCGGTCTTACAATTCGTGCCGATTCGAGCGGTACGGCAACGTCTCTCAAGGGATGGATTCATAATAATCTCTTCACAGAAAACTTCAATAAGCCTGCATTGTAAGTACAGTGTTATAATGTTTATAAAAATCAGTAGTGACACTGTGGATCTTCAGGTTCGTTGAGGGTCGTCAGAGCAGTCCTTATCAACAGATGACTATATTCAGAAATTATTTCACCAAGAATAACGCTCCGTATGACAATAACATCATTTTGAAGCAAGTGGTCAGCAACATGACATTCAATTACTTGCATGGAAACCTTGGTATGCATTTATTGGAGATTTCGGGATTCGAGAAGGTCCGTTCACAATTCTATCAAAGCACATCTCACAACGGCTTCTACAAGTGAGCTACTCATTAATTTTTTTATGTCTTCCTTTATGTTCCTTTATGTTTCATCACGTGCGAAAGCTATTTACGTTATAGAATATTATAAAATTATTCAGGTGCAATCGGAAGAAATGAATATTTATAACTTTGTAGAAACTACGCAGTCGATCGTGAAGGCCGTAGCACTATTATTGCTGGTACACCCGGTCAGCAATATGTTGATAATGTGTTTTTTAATCCCGACAATGATTATGAAATGCAAACGACGAACAAATCTCAGTAAGATAAAACGAATTTAATCGCAAGATAATTAATTAAAAATTTTAACATTCATTAAACAAATCACTTATTTAGACAACTGGAAATTTGGAGATCTCACATAGACGCGCGGCACAATTGGTGGGGTTACAATGAAACCTTAGCGGTGGCTGGACGCATCAGAGACCGTGAAGATTCATTTGAGCTGTTACAGGTGGATTATCAGCCTTTCCATATGAATAATAAATCGGTATTAAATGGCAAGTGTCCACCCGCCTGGGATCTTGTTGGTGACACGTGTTACATATTGATCGGCGCACCGATGGACTTTTATAGTGCGCGAGATTTTTGCAGGGTGAGTTATTTTAATTAAGTGTATGATATTTAATCTGTGTCTCTTAATATCATATACTTAATCTCTCATGCTTCTTTATTTCATATTATTTCATATTGTTAAATTGTCTTTCTTTTACGCAGTCGGCAAATGCGTCGATGCCATTCATCATGGGAGATTATCTGGAACTCTGGAAGTTCGCGCGTAAGCAACAGGAGAGATTCGATTATTCAGAACGTGTATGGGTGCAACAATTGGAACGCGTGGATCAATGCACGATGTTTACGTATCAGACCATTGAGATTGATCATTGCGCGCAACCTAATTTGTTTATTTGTGAAATCGGTATGCAGAATATCATAACGATCCAACTAATATTTTAATAATTATTTCTGAAATATTTATAAAATGTTTCTAAAGTCTCAAAGCAACATTTAAAAAATATTTCAGTATCTATAGGATAACTCCGGTATATACGCTGCATCTATTTAAAATTTAATTTATTAAATATTGTTTACTATGTTTATAGTATAACGAACTATATCAGTAAAAACTTTGTACTGTCTACTATGAAAAAAATATTACAAATTCGAAATATTTATATTTCCCGCGCGCGTATTAAAAAATAAACTTTTTTAAACCCTTGCATTTTTGCCATATATCCCATAGGGATGGGATATATGGCTATTCACAGAGGGAGGGGAGGGAGGTATGTACAGCTCATGAAAAATTTACAAATAATGCATATAAATAAAACGTATAATGATATATATATATATATATGTATATTAGGTGTACAACTTTGCTTCCGCCGTTTTTTTTCCGAAATTCGAGGCTTTATTGTAAAAAACTGGTTATACATTTATGATTCAAAGTATTGTCCATCGCTGGCCACTACTTTCTCCCATCTTTCGGGCAGCGTACGACTCCCGCGTCGAAAAAACTGGTCATCTTTTGAGGCGATCCACGAATCGATCCAATTTTTTACTTCTTCATAAGACTGGAAGTCTTATGAAGTATCGGAAGTCTTATGAAGCACTTCCTCCTGCAAATGACGAGAATTAGCGAGATTTAGTTTGTAAACTGACATTTTCAATCGAGAATAACTTTATGATGCAGACACAAATCGACTAATGTTTCTATGGGGTTATGTTGACAGATGCCCAAGTTTATTGTATGACGTCTATAATCTATTTATTTCGACCACCACTTATCGCTAAAGCCATCTATAGGAAAACGGCGGAAGCAAAGTTGTACACCTAATATATAATATATATTGGGTCATCAACACCATCTAGTGACAAAAAACCGCGGATACTTTTTAGATGACTCAATATATTATATATATATATATATACACATACATATATACCAACATACATGCATATTCCGAAAAATTAATTCTCCTAAGAATATTAGATTTCCGAATTGATTTTTAAATAGAATTATACTTTTGAAAAAACATTTCATTTACTTTCACTTAGGAATCCAATTTTTAAGACTTTTACGTCGTATATTTTATCGTAGATGGTTTTTTTTTACTCACAAGAAATACAACTTCATCGTGCCCATCTGTTGGCAGGGATACGTATTACTCACGAGTGAGTATCCTTACGTAAGTAAAAAAAACCATCTGGGTTAAAATATACGACGTAATATTTTGAGCGAGTTTAATAGTACATGCAAAAAATGTTCTTATAATATTCTGAACATTCATTATCATTTGAGCATTCTGTGAACATTCTTCTACTATTCCAAAAACCTTATATGCATATACAGAACATTTGGAATACAAGTCGAACATTTTATGAATATATTTAGTGTTTACATAGCTGAGCGGTAATAAAATAAAAAGAAATATATAAGCAAAAAAATCATAAAAAATCATTTCATCTTGACAGATCCCAGAGTCAACATCGATCCTCTGTCTTGGAGGAAAGATATCGTTGCGGTGGGTGTTTTGGGAGCTGTTGGCGTTGCACTCGCATTGCTAACTGCGGCGATCGTATTGTGGGCGTCCAAGTCGAAGAAGCGTAAGCTTGAGAGACTAGAGCGACGTAACTCCATCAGGCAATCCCTACATTCTCTGCGATCGGTTGGCTCCACATCCGGGTTCACGGAACTCGCTTATCGCCGAAAGCCTATCGCGGTAAATATGAATTGTGATCAGTGTGACAACCGAGCACAAATAAATGCAAATGGTTTCTAGAATTAACGTGCATAATAGAGATTAAAACTGTATAAATTATGTTAATTGAAGATTTTAAATGTGTAAATGGTCTAATCTAACTTTAAAGAAGTTAAGAAAATTAGTACTCCTAGTTTAAAAGAAATTTTATAATATTTTTAAGAACTTGCTTGTCACATTTTAATTAATGCATTTTCTGAAAAAAATACTTTAAACTTTTTTAGATTTATAAGATTTCTTTAGAAATTATAAAGTGAGAAATCTTAGAATATTTCAAAATTTATACATATGAAGAAATCTAAAAAATTTTTAAAACAATTGTACAGAAATTCTGAAATTACATAAAAGTTCTTTAAAATTCACATAAAAGTTCTGAAAAATTATATAGAAGAATTCTAGGAAAATTTTTTAAACGGGACATCTCTAAATAATATCTAAATAATCTTTTTTTACATATTTCAGACCAAACATTCCACAGATACGCTGAACTCAAATTATAAACGCATGTTGAACGGTGGCAGTCTAGACTCAATGGACAAATCACAACTGAACTCTTCAATAGAGGATAATCAGAGTTACGATGTGTATGAGGCTCATAATCCACGATATTCGCCGAGCACGAGCGACTTCAAGAATACGGTGCAGAAGTACAGTGCAGCGCAGAGTGTCGATAATCCGGTGTTTGACCTGGCATACCGTAATGAGGGCTTCCGCAATCATTCTACTTTTGCAGCAAGGAACGGTACTGCCGACGGCGCCGTCGCCGCCGCCGCTTCTAACTGGTCATCGCCAAACATACAGTCGACATCAGTTGATGAAAGTCCTACAGTGTATGCCAACAATGAGAGCTCATCGTATCTCAACAATACGTCTACGCTGCCGTTGCATTCCAGTATCGCGCTTACCGATTCCATGATCGAATTGAAACGCGATATCGAGGCATCATCAGGCGTTTATGATCCTATGGATTACTTAAAGCCTCCTTACGACTCGACTATGTTAACTCCGAGTCAGGCGTCCGAGCCCGTTCCGGAATACGCGTCGGACTTTCAGCCACCAGTACCACCACATCCCTATCATTACGAAGCCGAGAGCAGACCTAGGAGCGAGGCGCTGTTGGAGACCAACTTCGACACGGGTGAAGAGAAGCCGCTACGCTCGAAGAGCGAAGTCTTACTCGAGACTAATCTGGACGCGTTCCTAGTCAATGAGCCCACGGAACTCACGCAGCTATCGGCGGCCACGCGAAGCAAGAGTCAACCATTAGAAACGGCAATGTAGCTTTCCGGACGTCGGCGACTCTTAGACCAGCAGTCCACAATTCGGGCACATCCGAAGTGTATGCCAAATCTTGTCTTCTAGCGACAAGCACTGCCAGCTATTGCACAATAAGAGATTTTCAGTCCGTTTATAACAATACGCTGCCGACTTCCAACTCGTGCCATTTCCAATGGTCGTGAACTGAATATTGGAATATACACGCACAGTAAATCCCCGTTGAAATGACCGGGAAGTGAAGCGGATATTCATTGTTAGATACAGAAACTGACTCATTATTAGCGGACTCATTATTAGCGGACTCATTATTAGCTGTAGAAACTGATTAAGAGTTTTATTATATTATGAAAAACCCTGCGGGTTTTAAAATTATAATTTGATATGTTAAAGAACATTACGATAATTATTTGTAACACGTATGCTGAATTGACATAGAACGTTCTCTAGCAAGAGATACAGTTGACATTATAACACAATGAATCGTTGCATCTTTGCCAATATTAAACAAAGATGAAATGATTCACTGTGTTACACTATCTTTTGCTGGAAAACATAATCAGTAAGTATGCGAGTTTTACATGAATCCACCGAATTCGCGCTTGGGATGAATGCATACTCTCTAAATCTCGCAGAGTGGACTTATATATCATTAATATTAAAGTAATTGCAATAGTTACTATAAGAAAGGCATTCATAAGCTAGGAGTAAATTTTTAGAATGGCTCAAATGTTTAGAATGGCTATACGTGGCGCTGCCTATGCAATAATTTATTTCACTTTAATTAGAGCAAAGAGCGTTTCGCGAAGCTCTCAACAGATGTGGATGTCTTCTCCTAAGAAAGATTCAATCCGTATAGAAAGCGAAAATGATTAGACCAATTCCGTGCATTTGCAATTCTGCACATTATGGCGATAATTTTTTTTCAGACGACTACTAAATCAATCGATCTACCTTGTGAGAATATAAAGAAGGTAGGCGAACTAAAAATGACAAACGTAAGAATAATATCTGTTGAACATTTCAAAAAATGTATACATACTGATCTATATACGTCATTCTTTTACATAGGAATTCACTCCAATTTATAGAATGCAATTTATCTATTAATTAGAGTAACAAACGAAGTGCATGGGCTCAATTTTCACTTCATTACACATTGCATTTTACTCACTTTGAATGATATTTCACTCTTCGAGTTTTACAGATACAATACTGCGTAAGATTTTCATGGAAATCACCCATCAAGACTTGGGCTTAACAGATAGTGTTCATATACGTACAATATACATATATTAAAAATTTAACATTTTTGCTTTAAATCTTTATATTAATAGAATTATAAATATGTATAGTTGAAATGGACTGCATTCTTTCTTCACACAATGTGGTAAAGATCTCAACATTCAATTCAGTCAATCGTTAATGACTTTCGGAAGTTGATTCATTCACGCACTTATTGCGTGTCTTATGTAGGTATTCTAAAGAGGATGACTGTTTATTACAATGACGCGTGTTACTTAATCCCAATTACATCCACAAACGATATCTAATAAAACACTAATTTAGTATACTGTTAATAACAAGATCATCGTTAATCATTAAATGACCCAAGTGAATCTCCAGTCAGGAGACAAAGCTTGTTGATAATTTTTAAGAAAAATCAATTGTTAAGAACCTTTTGCGATACAATAAACATATATAACGTTATGCGTATTGTCTGATAATAAATATTGTCAGAAGCGGAGCGGAGAGATACATATTAATATTTTAACGTAAAGATATAAGTAAAGAAAATTAATTCATTGTTGACCTTGTTGCAACTAAGCTGTGAAAATAAAAGCAGACCTCATATTCGTAATTGTACAATCTCATTGCTCTTTGTTTGACAAATGAGGTGTATATCAGAGCAATCAAAGTTTCTCCTTATGTTAAAAGTATACAGAGAAAAAAAATAAGTTTTCTTTTAATCCGACATCTTGTGTTAATAAGAAGTAGGGGTTACCAAATCTGTTGCGGATGCACGGTGTTACACTGCCAAGCATATCCAACGTTCGTACGTAACTCTTACGAGTATTAATAGAATAATATTATAGATTAATTGCTTTAAGGGTATCTACGTTACAAAGCTTAGCTGTAAGTAAATACATTCTATTTATCGAATACTCGCGCAGAGATAGGAATTTTCGAGCGTTTAAAAAAATTTGTATGGTGAATACAAATTTTTTTGCAATAAAACATTTGTATTCACCATACATTCTTTCTCAGAGATAACTTTACGCACTATTTGATAGACTTATACCGTTTTCATTAAGTAAGCGAGATCTCACCGATCTTGTTCTTACCGAAAGCATTTTTATATACCTGCCTTTAGTAAAGTATCCGTCCATACACGTAGATTTAGCGTGATCGTGATCAATCGCTTTTTTACGAAGTGAACGATAAATAGGTACCTAAGCAAAACTTCGCTATGTAAAGATCACCTAGCGAATCCGCAGGATTCTTGAAAGAAAAGGAATATATGTATATGTATGCATGTGATATGTATCTATTAGCAGAACGCAAAGGCACTATTTGCACAACGTCCGCAATGTATATTTCTAAATATTTGCAACATTTTATTAAGATTTTAATCAGAAGTTAATTGTCGTGCCACGAGTTCTCTCATAGGTATCTGCCAATCTATCGAATGTATCTATGGAACTTGATGTCACAAGGCTGCCTTACTTGTACATGTTGCAGAAATGAGATAAATAAATTGAGCAAATTCAAATAATCAAAAATTACAACAATAATCTCACTGCATTCCCATTGCTATTCGTTTTTTAGAAAACTGTTCTACATTGATTATGAAAGAAAAACGTATGGTATAATAATTATGGTGAATAATTTTTAATGATTTCTAATCCTTTTCGAAAACTATGTAGTGTTTCTGAATAAAAATATAAATATAATTATTATTAACATTATAATAGTATTAATTATAATAATGAAGTTCTTGACCATAATTATTTTACCATACAAATTATAATCACAAATATTAAACACTTTTCTCTCAACGTAGATGTAATATTGTGATTTTTTGTTCCAATTCTAAACTATAACATTCTTTTCGACAAAAAACGTTTTCTATGCTATCTTATATAAACATGTAATCTCCCAAATTTAAAACAAGCTGGCCAGACCTCAACTATAATAAAATTTAGAAATGTAAAAAATGAATGTGGTTATAATTTCAAAAATATGAAAAGAAAGAACATAAAGAACCACAGCACAAGATGTAATTAGTGATATTTAATTATTCTTGCATTACGAATTACAATAAAAACATTAAACGTTTCGGCCACAATCTGGCCATCTTCAGTAAAATTAATAATATTCTTAAGACGCAGAGTACATCAATTGGAATCAAATTCAACCCTCGTGTGTTATAATTGTAAAGATTGTGTTTGCATCAAAGCGACGCTGCTTCATATAATAATGTTAGAATGTTAGAAGTCATGTAGTAAAAAGTGTAGAACGAGAATTTCCAGATTCTAATTTACAATAATTTATTTTTTTATTAATATCTTTTAAAACGGAGTATAAAACAAAGGAAACGTTAGCTGTTTTACAGCAAAATAATTGATGAATTACAAGTATACTTATTTCACAGATAGAAATTTGTCGTGACACTATGTGTTGTTATTGGTCGTATCACATATTTTTCCGCTATTTATATCCATGAGTCAAATAGTTTAGAAAGTTCTAGAATTATTTATTAAGTGTTTGTGAATTATTTATTAAGCGAGAGAGATCTTTCTTTAGAAGAAGAAGATAAACATCAGGCAAACCTTCAGTATCACTTTGTTTATTGATCCCACTTATTTGGTTTTTAATGTGTATCATTTCTGAAATTCTTCGTTTCATCAATGATTGTTCTGTATCTAAAATTTTAATGTTATCCCAAAATCATGCATTTCATTCACACGGTGACGTGAAACAACTGATATCTCAGAAGTAGATTTCTTAATATCAGTCTTGTGTTCTTTAATACGAGTTTTTAATTTTCTCTTAGTTTGGCCAATATATGACAGTAGATATACTAGGCGGGTTCTAAGCCACGGGGCTAGAGGGGAATGCGGGGTGCGGGGAAGTACTTGTAGGCGCGGGGAATACCTAACGCGGGGGAAAGAGGGTGAAAGGTCTAATCTCCTACACAATAGGGCTCCTACACAATAGGGCTCCTTTTTTTGTTATTAAAATTAGACCATGTTTTTCTTTAAAAATGCATTGATAATAAAGGTTTGAATTTGACCATGACATATTTTTCTTTTCTTTAAAAATGTATCGATAATAAAGGCTTGCATGTTAGAGAAAGATAGAGCGCGCGTGCTACGAGTGAAGAAAGGATGGAAGAATTAATAGAGTACGAGTTTCTTTTGTATGATACAGTTTTTCAATTTTTATGGTTTTTCCTGGCGCGTCGAGGCAAAGGATGGGAAGTAAAAGACAATACACATGAAATAAGGTGAACAAAAAAATGTTTTATTTACATCTTATTACATCGGTTTTCGTACTTATTAAAAACTAAAGCTAACAGTTCCCAATCAATGAGCTGCTGTCCATTGAAAATGTCGCTATCACATATAATGTTCTCAGATGCGATGTTGGAGAATCGCGTATACTTGGTATCTACCGTATCGATGAGTCGAGCTAATCGTTCGAATGTTACATCGACACACCCGTTAAAGTCAAACATAGGCGTAGCGTCGTTTCGGTCATCACAATGCGTATCGTTGAAGAATCGAGACGTACGACCGTAGCATAGTTCAGCATGAAAACACTGATGATTAGCGGTCCAACGCTTATAAAATTATCCTTGTATTCATTTCGAAACAGCTTATAAATATTTCCTCGCTGCTCGTAGAGGCTCTTCCATGTTTCGAGAGATAGCGATAATTCGTGTCCGCAATAATCTCCAAGGACGATCTCCACGTAACTCGGTGGGCCAACGTTGATTCCAATTTCCAAAAATTTGTAGCCCGTGTTCGTCAGATCGTAACGTCTGCTCAGTAAACGCACTGCACGATGCTCCATACTGTGTACATACATAATGTTAAAAAACGTTTCTTTTATGTATAGAACGTTGGAACTTACATGTTATATTCCTTCTTCACATCACACGATGCACTGTTCTCTTTAGCGTACATTTTTTCAGTCGTTCGTACAAGCGGGTATCGTAAAACTGATTGCATCCGTGTAAATGGTAATACTTCTGGAATCGATGAGAGAAGACAGGTCCTCCCCCCTCTTTCCAAGAATTTCGAACATGTTGCGACACTTTTTATCAAGTCTTTCTACGTATTTTCTTTGTCACGAATTTATACATACGTTTATACATACGTTTATACACACGTACATACGTACATACGTTTATACATACGTTTATAAGTACGTACATATATTTATACATATGTTTATACACGCATACATACGTTTATAGATACGTTTATACATACATTTATACATACGTTTATACATACGTTTATACATACGTTTATACATACGTTTATACATACGTACATACGTTTATACATACGTACATACGTTTATACATACGTTTATACATACGTTTATACATACGTTTATACATACGTTTATACATACGTTTATACATACGTTTATACACACATACGTACGTTTATACATACGTTTATACATTACAAAGGAAGGGAAAAGAAATATATAATAAATACGTTAACGTATTTTTATTTAAAAAATTCTTTTGCAACCACCAGTTATATATTTTCAATACATTTTGTAACGCGCAATTCTTAACATGTTGTCCACATCGTATAATATTAGTAACATCTAGATTAGATAAAGATTCCATGTGTTCTGTCGTAAACTGCATCCAGGGTCTCAATGTACATGCGTTCTCGCTCATCATCCAGAAGCAAGTTCCGCAGCCACGTTCGTTTCTCGCGTCCCTTGACATACACGACAGCATCAATAAATTTTAATTTCATCAATTAAGTAAAAAAAATCCTATATTCGATCAAAGCTGATCTTATTCCCTAAATATTTCGGTTTGAATTTATATACGTACGTACATAGACAATTCTATAAGCCACGCAATAAAGTCCTTTTCAATCTTGAAACGCAATCATGGATGGAACTACAGTGGTATTATAAAATTATGTATTACAATTTTCTGTTCATACATGTTCCCTTAAAAACGATATTCATTAGTTGTTGATCACGATTCATTAGTTGTTGATCAAACGGATGTTCACTTATTTATAATCATTGGCGACAAGTATTGCTGAAGTCGGCACGCTTGATAACTGCAAAATTGTGTTTCTACGTATCCAACAGAGTAATCTTACCGCAAAACATGTTGAGATTCGTTGATTTTCCGTAGAAAACAATTTTTATATTACACTTATGCAAACTCGTATCTAACGTGGTCACAACTGCCGTACATCGACTTTTCACCGAGAAGAACTTATGCACTTTCATCTGTTAAATTAACTTAAATTATCAACCGAAAAATGCTTTACTATTATATCGTGTACCCACTAACACATGTTGATAGTATTAGTGAACTACAATCAAAACATTTATGACAATTATCAAACAAATATTAAACCATCGTCGAACGTCTATCGAATCACTGTCAGAAACATCTTTCGAATTAATGTCAAACATCTATCGAACTGTTATCGAATGTCTATCGCACCACTTTTAATCCTAACTATACACACTGAGTTCCCAAAAACCTCAACTTCAATTTCTAAATCGAGATCTTTTCGTATTTCTTTTCTTTTTCTTTGAACCAACAGTCGTCGAACGGTACCGCCATGTATCGTGTTCAACGAATAGAACCATATCAACGTCGACAAGATGTCCGAAATTGACCCGAGTATGATTAAACATCGCGTCACGCGTATGTAAAACGTATGCACGTACGTACATACTACACATAGCGTACATTCTTCATTTTAAGGACTTACAAAATTAGCAGAAATATGACAGTGGTCTGTCAGACTGACGTAACCTTTGATGTATTTTTTAACATTACAGTTCAAAGTTAAATAACTGACACACTAATATCAATGGAGCAATTTATTACAAACGTCTGGATTTTAATCGAGTCACTTTCAATACAAATTTCCTTTCACAAAGATTTGTGAATTAATTTTCACGCTGCGGGCCTTGTACAGATTTTCTTTATTATTAGGTATTTATATTTTCTCAGCTATATTTTAGTATTTTTATTATTATTATTAAATCCTCACTTCTAACAAGCTATGCTTTAATAACGTTTATTATTTCCAAATCTGTGCAGTTCTGAATATTTTTGTTAAATCATACAGTGTCATCTTAAAATATATTAGATGTATCATATTAGATTTATTATTGTATATAAATGCTGCTTTATGTATATTTTATATTATTAATATTTTAACTGTTTTGTACGATTTTAGACATTTGCTCATTGGGTAACTAAAAAAGATATTGAAAAAAATTGCAAAATGGTAGAGGACTCAGTTTTTTATAGAAATAACACTATATGATTAATAGGGCGTTATTTCAGTTTTATAACCTGTATATGTACATATACATACATATACACATATATAGGGTGTTCTGAAATTCGAATCAAAGTATTATATAGCAAGAAAGATCTCGAAAAATTAAGTTAAAAAATTATTTGTAAATTTTTATTTTAAGTAGAAATTTTTGAAATATGAGGATTCAAATATAATGAGTTACAGCCTATATTTAGATGATCACTTGAATTAGTGAGTGCGCTGAAATATACGCTTACTTACTCTATAATACATATTACCGTATATGCAACTCATCGGCAGGTAGCCCTCTAAGCATAGTCTGTAATTAACCATATTTAAACCTTTATTACAAAAATTACTGTTAAAAATAAATAATTACAAGTAACTTCTTCACTTAATCTTTCGAGAACTTTCTTGCTGTAGTACGTAGGCTGCTGGCAAAGTTTCTGCAAACAATATGAAAAAAAACATGTAAAATTCGATAAATGGTTTTTAGTAGTATTGTTTTTAGAAGTATTCGCCTTTAAGATCGACATTTTTGCATACGCTCGAACCAATTTTCAAAGCATTTTTTCCATTCTGAGACTGTAACCTCAGAAATCAGTGTACAAAACAGTTTCAACAGCTGCTTCAGGCACTGGTGACTCAAATCGCTCACCACGCATCTTCTTTTTAATGTTTGGGAACAAAAAGAAATCATAGGTGATAAATAAGGTGAATACGGACAATAAGTCATCAATGCGACATTTTTATTGGATAAAAAATCAACAGTTTGACGTGCTGTGTGACAGCTGGCATTGTCATGATGAAAGATGATGTGATGATTTCGGTTTGTTCTACGCAATTCATTTATGATTTCTGGCAAACAAATTGTTGTATACTAATCTGTATTTACAGTCCTTCGATCCTCTAAAATCACGATTGCCACATGTCCGGTATAACTGAAAAAACAAGCAACCATTTGCTTGGCAGCACTGCGTGAACAAACAACTTTGGTTGGTTTCGATTCATTTTGAAATACCCCAACAGTGGATTGTTGTTTACTTTCGTCAGTCTGACAGACCACTGTCATATTTCTGCTAATTTTGTAAGTCCTTAAAATGAAGAATGTACGCTATGTGTAGTATGTACGTACGTGCATACGTTTTACATACGCGTGACGCGATGTTTAATCATACTCGGGTCAATTTCGGACATCTTGTCGACGTTGATATGGTTCTATTCGTTGAACACGATACATGGCGGTACCGTTCGACGACTGTTGGTTCAAAGAAAAAGAAAAGAAATACGAAAAGATCTCGATTTAGAAATTGAAGTTGAGGTTTTTGGGAACTCAGTGTGTATAGTTAGGATTAAAAGTGGTGCGATAGACATTCGATAACAGTTCGATAGATGTTTGACATTAATTCGAAAGATGTTTCTGACAGTGATTCGATAGACGTTCGACGATGGTTTAATATTTGTTTGATAATTGTCATAAATGTTTTGATTGTAGTTCACTAATACTATCAACATGTGTTAGTGGGTACACGATATAATAGTAAAGCATTTTTCGGTTGATAATTTAAGTTAATTTAACAGATGAAAGTGCATAAGTTCTTCTCGGTGAAAAGTCGATGTACGGCAGTTGTGACCACGTTAGATACGAGTTTGCATAAGTGTAATATAAAAATTGTTTTCTACGGAAAATCAACGAATCTCAACATGTTTTGCGGTAAGATTACTCTGTTGGATACGTAGAAACACAATTTTGCAGTTATCAAGCGTGCCGACTTCAGCAATACTTGTCGCCAATGATTATAAATAAGTGAACATCCGTTTGATCAACAACTAATGAATCGTGATCAACAACTAATGAATATCGTTTTTAAGGGAACATGTATGAACAGAAAATTGTAATACATAATTTTATAATACCACTGTAGTTCCATCCATGATTGCGTTTCAAGATTGAAAAGGACTTTATTGCGTGGCTTATAGAATTGTCTA